>NW_005363468.1:167424-168091 GCF_000412655.1 Myotis brandtii
AGTCTACTGGGAAGGCAACACGGTCTGGCATTCCCTCGGCCAGCGTTTCCGCCTGCAGCTGCCGGGCGGCGCGCTCTGCTCCCGGGGCAGGGGACCGAGCTGCGAACCCAGCGCGTCCCGGGGAGGAGGTCCCGGCTGGTCTCTCTGAGCCTGGTGCGTCCCATCGCAAGGTAAACAATCTGGCTTGGTGTTGAATTAAAATCAGTGATTAAACCTTGTCCTGGCCTCCAGCTGGGATTGCCAGTTTGAGGATATATATATAGTTTTAAAAACACCCGTATAGACACACGAATTGAGGTTGGAGTAAAGGAGGGAGCGTGTTTGAAACTACTGGGAGGGGACAGAAGCTTGCGAATTAATGCTGCTGATAGTCCTCCCAAACCCAACGGAGCTGAGAAGTCTCAGAGATGTTCCGCGCCGGCCCGCGCACTCCTGCGGGCGCCCGGGAGCCTGAGCGCAGGCAGCCCAGGGGGAGAGCGGCTTTCACCCACCAGAAGGAGTGTTGGCTTTCATAGACCGGGTACCGGGGCTCCCTGCGGAGCAAGATGCCAAGCTTGGCACATCCCCTTGGTCTCTAGGTGCCTTGATTCCCCAGTCGCCACGCGTCCTTAGCCAGACGTATGGGCTTCCTCCCGGCCCACCGTGGAACTCAGCGATTTGCCTGGGA
>NW_005363468.1:187088-208382 GCF_000412655.1 Myotis brandtii
GACACCCTGAGGGGTGGGGAGTGGGTGACGCAGGGGAGAAAAACCACCGGGGAAAGCTCGTTTGGAAGGACAGTGGACAGATGCAGGCGGGTCACGCCGGCCAGCTTTCCACCGCCGCGCAAACTTGAGTTACTTTTGCGCGCGCGGACAGGCACAGCGCCGGAGCGATCCGAGCTAGCGGTTGGCAGGGGCGTGGTGGAGGTAGCTGACCCGTGTGTCCCGTCTTCCTGACTGACCTCCAGACCCCGAACGCTGCGGAGCGGCCACCCAACGCCCACAGGAGCCGGCAGCAGCATGCAGCCGCTGCCCAGCATGTGCGGACACGCCCTGGTGGCCCTGATCCTGGCCAGCGGCGTGGCGGGAGTCCAGGGACAAGAGAAGGGATTCCCACCGACCGGGGCCACTCCGCCACTTCTGGGGGCCCGAGAGATAATGACGCCCCCTACGAAGACCTCCAGGACAACAGGGTCCAACGCCAGCTGGCCGTGGTCGTCCACACCTCCGCAGACGCCTAAAGCAGGGAAGCCGGCCGGAGCCCCGCCCCCGTGCGAAGGATTCATTGAAATCAAAGAGACTTTCAAGTACATCAACACGGTGGTGTCCTGCCTAGTGTTCGTGCTGGGCATCATCGGAAACTCCACGCTGCTGAGAATCATTTACAAGAACAAGTGCATGCGAAATGGCCCTAATATCTTGATAGCCAGCCTGGCTCTGGGAGACCTGCTGCACATCATCATTGACATCCCCATCAATGTCTACAAGGTAAAAGGCGCCAACTACTATGGTGAGGGGAGGGTGACTGGTTAGAGAGCGGGAAATGGGAAAGTCTTTGGCAGGAGCTTACTCAGGATGATTCATCCCCCTCCTGAAACTCAGTGATCACTGAGTCCAAACTTCCTTCTGGTCTTCAGTACCCCCTGCTAAGCGTAGAACCATTGTAGTCCCAGACGGGCAGCATGAACATTACTTGGGAACCTGTTAGAAACGACATTGTATGACCCCACCTCAGACCTGCTCTGGGTGGGACACAATATGTTTTATTTTATTTTAAAAGCCCTCCATGTAATTCTGATGAACTGTGAAGACTGAGAACCACTGTTCCTGAAAAATCTTGTCCCTAAGTCCAGCTCACAGGACACATTCTCCCTGCTCAAAATGTGGTCCAAAAGCAGGATTGATATCACCTAAGTGCCTGTTAGAACTTCAGGTCCACCCCAAACTTACTAAATCAAACCTGCGTCTTAAGATTCTTAAGTGACTCATGAACACTATTAACCTTGGGAAGCATTTTCTTGGGGGACCCTGGTTTTAGGAAACAAATGGCCTAGAAGAAAGAAACCTAGACTGGTGAGTAGGAGACTACAGTTCCCCTGCTGTGAATGACTATACTGTTCCTACTTCATATATATAGATATATAGATCTATATCTATATCTATCTATCTATCTATATATGAGAGAGAAGATAGAAGGGGAGGGGGGATAGAGAGATAGAAACATCAATGAGAGAGAAACATCATCAATTGGCTGCTTCCTGCACACCCCCTTACTGGGGATGGAGCCTGCAACCCAGGCATGTGCCCTGACCAGGAATCAAACCAGTGACCTCTTGGTTCATGGGTCAACCCTCAACCACTGAGCCACACCAGCCCAGTTACTGTTCCTACTTTTTATTGGATGCCTACAGTGGGCCAAGCACTGGAATAAGTGTGTCACTTTCCTTTAATCCTTCTGACAGTTCACAAGTGAATATTATTCCATTTTACAGATGATTAATAGTATGTTCACGTGCTCACAATGAGTTAGAGTTGGAGGCAGAAATCAGGCTAATCTATCAGGTTCCAAAGTGATAGCTGTACCCTACAGATTAGTTCATGGATCAGACCAGGGGCACTCAACTTAAAGTCTGCAAAGAATGGTTTCAGTAGCTAACATTGTTACGTGATCACCACGGGCATCAGAGGAATCAGGCATGGAGAGTAAGGTCAGGACATAAACTCCCACATGGCCTAATTCTAGGTGGCTTTGGAACTCGACACATCCCAATATCTCTAGGTCTCAGTTTCCTCAATTCTACAATAAGGTTCTTGGTGCCCACTTATTGGGGGGGTTTTGGTGTTAAGAAAAATAACCTCAGTGAAAGAGCTGGAAATTTTCAAAGGACAGTGTCAACATGTAAAACTGTTTTCCCATCATGATCAGCAACAGAAAGTCGCACAGAAAAACAGAACCAAAGTGTAAAGAATGGGAATCTGTTTTGCAGATTTGCCTAAAACTAGTCCTGGATTCAGTACAGGAGGAAAGGGAAAAAAAAAAAAGATGTAGTGTTGGGAAAGATTTGTAAGGGATGCTTTGATCTTGTGGCAAGAGAAATTATCACAAGGCATGCCTTTAAATTGCCTTCCATGAGTCTCTGAAAATCCAAATAGCCATATTATAAGGGCATTCTAGAAACTTCTGAGGTATAGAGATAAGAATCAGATTACAATCCAGGCCCTAGAAGGAAATACTTGCAGAAATAAGTAGGGATAATAGAAGAAATTCTAAAATTCTGCATGGCAACTAGTGCTTATGAACTCTGAGAGTTTTCTGGGAGAAGCACAGGCTGAAATGGGCCCCTTAAATTCAGTCACAGCTCCATTTGGGCCAGAAGTGACCCGTTTGTTTCTTAAGGAGTCCCACTGACCAAATCTTACCATTCCAACTTGGCAGAGGAATTTGAATTCAACTCATCAAAATGACTTGAGAAACTGTAGAGTACAAGGTTTTGTGAGAAATTTTTAAATATGTGAAATAGAATCCCTCTCAAAAGGGAGATTATATCTAGGTTTGCACAGAATTTTGTAAAAAGCCAGCTTAGAGAGGTCCCAGTAAACCCCACATGTTAGACACCTTCCTAAGTCAGCCAGCAGCTGAAGGACTTACGGAAGCCTGGGCTGAGAGCGTTTTCCTTCCGTGTGCTGCTTTCAGACAAGATGTAAGTCAGCGCTGCCAGGACCAGACTACTTTCTCCATTTGGTCAAATGATTACATTCAATAAAGCCAGAGAATATTCAACCCCCAGGGGGGCACGCAGGTTTTACTTTCATTTCACATTCCTTTATGATTTCCCTAGGGAATACCATTTAGTCTGCTAAAGCTGTCACTGTACTTCTGAAATAAACTAATGAGTCATTACAAATCTGGTCTTCTATAGTGGTCCTAAACAAATCCATCCCAAAGAATTCAGTCCCATCACTATGCTTGCCATCATTGAATTCTACATGGCAGTCTTTGGTTGATTTTTATAGTATGCATAAATAGGTGTCATTTGAGGTGTCATATAACAATAATGGCTACCATGCACTAGGCTACCATGTACCTTATTATGCACTAGGTACTTGGTTTACTTCATTAAGTCACTACAACAAAACATGTGGTCACCCCTCCCCGCACCCCCCCCCCCCATTTTATGGAGAAATCACCTGTTGGAGAGGTGAAGTCACTTGCCCAGTCACACCACTAGAAAATGATAAAGGTAGGCTTGAATCCGGGCCATCTAGCCCTGGACCTGGTGGTCCTCCTCATTCCCCTGCATTGAGTGAGCTCAGACACGTACACTTTTCTCCAAACTGGTGTGTTGTTATGGCTGCATTGGGGAGCACTGGTGGAATTGTGACACACTCCCACACAGTAGGATACTCAACAAGCATTTTCTGTTTTAATTTCAGTCATGCGAGAATTTCTATCTACTGAAATCCCCTTCTAATGGTGGAGTGTATAATACTGATAATATCTATTTACCAAAGGCTTTATTTACCAAAACACCGAATCCAGGACTAGTTAAAAGCCATTGAATATGCTAACTGATTGTGACACCATATAAGTACGTTTTTTAAAATGCATTGAGAATTTCAGAGTAGCCAGGTATTCTACTTCACAGAAAGTAATTTAAGTGAATTATGCATGCCATTTAAATGTATCCTTAAATGGAGACTTGAGTCTCTAAACCAGTGATTTCTAATTTTCTGGGGTTTTTTGTGGGATGTTACAATTGTCTTCAAGAATCCAGTTAATTATTTATATTACATATAAATAATATGTTATATATAATTTATATATACATTTTAATTAATATATAATACACACATATATGCACACACAATTTCTGGGGGCTCATAGAATCCCCAAACCCATTTGTTGGCACACCAAATGGAATGAATCTATTCCATTAATCTGGATTCAGTAAAGTAGACAAACCACAAAATGTCATAGATCTTGCTGAAGCCCTAGTCCTTGAGACCGCTATGGATGGGACAGGACATCACAGGGAGGTGCTGCTGTGAGGGGCTGGCAAACCTTAGGAAATAGGTCTGCTCTGCCTTGACTTCCTCGAGGAACTAGGACTCTGGAAACTTGTAGGGACAGCCAGTCTTCTTACCAGGTCTCCTGTGTCAGGGAGGAAATCCTGTGTTAAAGGCCAGAGAGGTTCTGTAGGACAACCAGTAAACTGAAGCTGTCCAAGTGCTTCCAATATGCATGTAAACATGCTGAAAATAAAAGCCTTGTTTACCTTCTCAGCAACACACAGCAGGGCTGTTATCCACTATATTGCATAAGACCATATAGATGAAAAATGCAAAATGCAGTCATTCAAAGAGAATTTTTCTGTAGGACAACCAGTAAACTGAAGCTTCCAATATGCATGTAAACATGCTGACAATAAAAGACTTGTTTACCTTCTCAGCAACACACAGCAGGGCTATTACCCACTATATTGCATAAGACCATACAGATGAAAAATGCAAAATGCAGTCATTCAAAGAGAATTATATATATATATGCCTGGCACATAGTAAGCAAATAAATTGGTGTGTGTGTGTATGAATAAGAACGGAGACTTGTTTAGAATTTTCTTTCAGCTTTTGTCATTATAAACATGCCTATAAATAACATCTTTGTACATATGGCTTTACAAACATGTATGACTCTATCTGAAAGGTAAATTTCTAGAATTAGAATTACTGCATCAAAAGGTTGTACATTTGTAGTTCTGACAGATATTACAATATTGCCTCCAAAGTTGTTATAATCTTAGTTTGAATCACGATTTTATATAACATCTCCATAGAGATATACAAGTATTGATGTCTATCTCTAATATTTATCTAGATTGTCCAAAAAATGTATACACACTTTACAGCTGATAGCTCAATTGATGTTTTGTATCTGACCCAAAATCCAGGGTGTAAGTCTTTGATGTGAGGATACAGCTCTCTTTATTCACAAGCTACTTATTTGTGTCCTTCCTGTACAGACTAAAATGAATGGGATAATCTAGATGTTTGTTGCCTGTGAGAGTCTATCTGACTACCAGGTTAACACTAATGTCAAAGCTGTGTGGGAAGCAAAAGAGCTGAGTGCTCTTGTGGATGCTGTGAAGGTTTTTATATTGGTTGGTTGGTTGGTTGTTTTGTCTTAGTTTGGTTTAACAGTGATATTCAACAAGCCTTGGTAGCAGCTTAAAGTTAAAATTTCTTTAACTTTTTTTTAACTTCTCAAGAAGTTAAAATTTGTTGAGCAAATGATGAGTTTTTTAAAATTATTTATGGATTTTATTTAACAATGTCACTCTGTGCTCTATTTACATGCATAACTGAGTTAATGTAGTTAATTCTCAAATATAGCTTCCTTTGCCTGCAAATTGCTTTTGAAAACAAATCTGCTTGTAAACTGATAAGGTAAATATTCATATGGACATTAGTTTGATAAGGATCTGAGTTAATCAGTTGTTCAGTGGAGGTGGAGAGTTTTTTTAAAAGTAGACTGGTGACCTGTTGGAGTGCATTTAGATGGCTTTGCTGTTAACTTTGTAGGTTACTATTAGAAGCAAGAGACTGCCTTCATAGCTCTGAGAGGCAAAACTGCTGATGTTTAACGTTTAACTAGTTTAGGAAGGGATACGCCTAACATTAAAATGCTGGCATGTCAAAATGTGGAATTGCTTCACTGAACCCACAAATGAGTTTTGAATCAAGTGACCTTGTCAGGTAATCAGATATTTTCCTCTTGGGACACGATCCAAACTATATTTCTGAGCAAAGTCACCTTTCTCACTATTTGATCTTAGACTACTTGTAGTACTTAACAAGTTTGTGTGTATTGACTAGTTTCATATCTTAGAAGTAAAAGTTAATGGAACTACATAAAATTTAATTTTTGAAGTTATAATTTTCTGGTCAGTAAGCAGAAGTAATGGTATCATTGGTTAGGGGAGTCTAATTTCTTCCAGGATAATAACAGTTTCTATTTCCAGTTAAGTAAGTGAGATCTTTAACTAATATTTGAATATTCTGAAATGCTTTAGTAGAATTTTGAACCCAAAATGGAACCTAGATATGAGGAGGAAACTGGTCTTGCAAGGCGTGTCACTGCCCGGGGTTGGCGGGGGAGGGGAGGGAGGTCGTTATCAAACACCTGGGGGCCTTCCAGTAAGCCCACAAAAGGGGGCAGAACCATATCTGTAAGACAAAGACCCCAGAAGATTATAAAAAGCGAAGCCTCAGCATGTTACTTCCCTCTGATTTGGAAATTATTCCCAGAGTCCACTAGTGTTAATAAGTGGGTTCCTCCCTTTCTCTAGGAAGCGTGCTTGGTATTTCTTTGCTCTTCTGCAACAGATACTTCTGAGATTCATTTATTTAAAGCAAAAGAAATTTTAAGGAGAACCAATTAAGCATATTTAATGCATTAGCTTTTAAAAAGTATTAATAAAGAGGAAGAGTATTACTTTGAATGACCTCAATTCAATTGTCAAATAAAACTAACATTCCTACCCACCTAGCACAGTGCCTGCACTCGTCAATACAAGTCAAGGACTGGTTGACAAAAGATATTATACATTAGACGTAATGACAGTGGGATTTCTCTAACTTATATTTTTATAACAGTTCAGATGAAAAAGAAGGGGGAAGCTTGCTCCCCTTTCTATATGAGGATATTGGTCATAAGTGATTAACAGGTCAATAATATAATTCAAATAATTCAGAAACTCAAGACTTCATCTTCCCAATTTACTGCTTTACCCATGGATTCCCGTGACAAAACGGTTGGCAAACACTTGGCCTTGGGCAATGAGAGGTTCTTTAGGTTAACTCCATGGTGCTTCTTGTGTTTGCCTTTGATATACAGCTTGGTCACTTCATAAATCCAAGCCTTTTAAAATGTTAAGGAAATGTTTCTTTCAACGTGGTAAGGCTTCATATCAAAGGCTTTACACTTTTTTTGTAAACGTCATTCAAGATTGAAGATATTTCCACTGCTGTACAAGAGGAAGACATAGCCAAGACTCTGTTGTTTCAGGGCCAAGACACCATGTTCTTCATTTCACAAAGAAAACCATATAAGGTTATCTCTGTGTGGCTAATATGCTATAGCTGACTGTTTTTAAAGAAACATGCCAAATGCTAATAAGTGATTAAGTGCTTTAAAGGGTGTTGACAGATAAAGCCTGAGCTGAAATAAGATTCAAGATGTAATTTATGATGTGAAACATTCTCTGTCAGTCCTTGACAAAGTTAAAAAGAGGTTGGTTATGTTTGGAAGATAGCTGAGTATGGTGTATGGGTATACAGTTGCCAACAACTTCTCTAATTTTAGACTTCTTTTCTTTTCAGTGCTTTTATTTTAGAGATTTTTTTCTTTCTCTTTCTCTATAGATCCACATGTAAACAAATGTGGATCTATAGAGATGTAAACAAATAAGAAAATGGCCAAAATGTGGTGGTAAAAGAAAGAAAGAGGATCATTCTTGAGTCAGAAGTTTATTTGGTAAAAATGTAAACAAATAAGAAAATGGCCAAAATGTGGTGGAGAAAGAAAGAGGATCATTCTTGAGTCAGAAGTTTATTAGCAAAGTTGACTTTACTCAAGCAAATTCTCTGTCCCTGAAACTCACAGCCATAGTCCTGTGTTCTGTCCGGTGTCCCTTCTCTACTTCTCTCTTCTTTAGCCCATCGTAGTTTCCAGAAGGGAGGAAAACCTACTCTGGATGTTTAGATTGCACAGTGTCTTCTTTCTTCTCACTCAATACTTTCAAGTCATTTTAAAGGGATTTTTGGATGCTCTAGCAATCAAATGTTTTATCTTAGTAACTTACCAGTGTCCCATAAAGAAATCTCTGAATAGAATAAAGTTTAAGATGTACAATTCCTTAATAAGTTTTGTTGAATTCATTAAGTTTGAGTCTCTTTCTGAACTATGAGGCCATCAGATTATAATTCTTCAGTTTCTTCAACTGTCACGGTGATCTTCTCAGAAGAACTGGCACAAATAAGTGACTCTAATAATAAGCTAGATTTGTAAACAGCATTTCTTAATGCTCTTTTGATATACTTAATGTGTCAATGCAAGTTTTTAAGCACAAACTGTAGATCTATATTTCAATTCAGATGATATGAGAGTAGAAATCCATCTATTTAGTTACCTGTTACAGACATGAGAATAAATTTTATTGTAACACTGGTGGGGAAATGTATTTAAAGTGAATTTGAATTTCTCCTATGACAAATTTAATTTTTATCTTTTTTCTATCTGTTTGCTACTTTTAGAGATTTTGTTTTAAGTGCCAGGGTGTTTCCCAGCATCTAGAAGGGTTCAGGAATTTGGAGAAGGCGCTGAAGCATAAATTAATAAAGAGACTAGAAATATAATATAACTGTGTAATCCATGGGGGAACTAGAGGAAGCTAAGCTATAGGAACCAAGTTCTCCTGAATCTTCAGACCCCTTGCTCTTTATTATCACAAATTGTCCTAAGGCAAGGCAAATATACATATCAAAGGTTAAGGTTTGGTATAAGGTAGGCATTGTGCCTTCAGCTGTTCAGGTGTTTGGCCAGCAGGAGGCAATAAATGTAGATTAAAATGCCCTCAGCTGTCTGGCAGCAGGCAATAATATTTGCAAATCTTTAGGTGTGGGGAAATGCCCTTAGCTATTCCAGCAGCAGGTAATATGTATTCAGCCCTGCTGAATCCCCAAGTTCCATCCACCTTTTGATGAAACTTGTATCTATGACATGCTGGAATTAGCTTCTGGCATTAAGGACCTTAGTTCATATACATGGAGTCATCACTTTATTTCAGCAAGCCGAGGATTCTTTTCAGAGTTGTGGAAAGCCCTGTTTTGTGGGTGTACATGCAAGAGATTCCTAGGGAGAGAGCCTCTGTTTTGCACAACTCCGGGAGGCACTGCTCATATTCTGGTCTATTAAATGGCACTCCTGGGGGACAAGCTGACATTATCTCTGACCCACATATTTCTAACCCACATGGCCCAATCTGTAAGAGATTAAATGCATTTTAATGGATGCAGGATGGAACTTGTAATTGATATTTGTCCTCTAGGGTACTGGTAAAATGTATGTCAAGAAACTATTTTCTATGCACTTGACCGGCAGCTTCCCTTAATTCTCTCTGTAGGTATGAATACAAAAAGAAAAGGAGCTCTGACAAGGAAATCCTTGAATGAGAGTGCCCTACATTATTAAAATGCTAGTTCACATGCAGAAAAACTCTTATCTGCTTCAGGAAGCAGAGATTTAAACACAGAAGAATACACCCTATTCCAAAGTTGTGGAACACAACTACTCCATTATTTCTCTCTTTTGACTCTTACTGTAAAAACATAATACAGTCATTTGAAACAATTGTTCACAGTTCATCATGAGATGGAACGAATAGCAATCTGGCAAAGTAATCCTGGTTTGTCTTCGTTAATACACCGCTCACCCGCCCTCTTAAATGATCATCTCTTGTAGGGTCCCTATGCTTTCTGCATCCATCTCCACCAAATGTGCAACTGAAGCTTCTCATAGAATCCCATTAGATAGTGAGAAACACTGGGTTCTGTTTTGCATCACTCATTTCCTTGACAGGTTTGAGTAGGAGAGAGAGGGTAGAAGAGGAATTTTTACTTTTGACCTTTTCCAGCCTGCTTGGAAGGCAGAACTCCAACAATAGAACAGCCAACCTTCACACCTCCAGGCCCTGGCTGTCTGTGTCAAGAAAATCTGATCATCTCAAAGGGGGGAAGACATGGATTAGACAAGACAAAAAAATGCAAAGTTATCTCAATTCTCTAAAGAACTTGTTTCAAATATGAGAACTGAAAAGCTCATGATACGAGTTTCATAAGATTTGCTTTCAAATGAAATTCATTCATTCATCCATTCACTCACTCATTCACCTACTATTCAACAAGCATTTAAATGAGTAACCACTGTATACCAGACACTGTGCTAGGCATTAAAAATGTAGTAGAATATTCTGAAACAAGCAGTTAAAACTCAGTGTTAGCTCTTAATTTAAAAAAAAGAAAAGAAAAAAATGGTATATATGGTTAATGAGGCAAATGAACATTTGTTAGTGTAAGGTGGTTAACTTTGGAATTTCCAAACTTTATGGGGCTTGATTCCTTTGGGCATTAAGAGTGGTGTGTATTACAGGATTTTCTCCATTTAATTTCTCAAGAATGTAATTTTTAATTAAAAAGAGAATTGAAAAATGTAAATCCCTACTTGGAAAGATTTGTAGGACTCACTTAATACCCTTAAAGAAAGGATATTTATTTCCTGGTCATGTTATTTATTCTTTTATAAATAAAAGTAAACAATTTTATTACCTAAAAATAATTTTATAATGTAATATAAAAATAATTTATTTGGATTCTGGGTTTTTTGTTTGTTTGTTTTTTCCTTTCTTAAGCAGCTATTCCAACCTAAAGTTGTTAAACTATAGCCATCCTTGAATAGAAACCTTATAATCATTACGGTCATGTCTTTTTTCAATCTAGTGATTATTTATGTATTTGTGTTTATTCATACAAAAGAAATGTGCTAGAGAAGCAGTATTAGCCTAGGGCCGTGGTCGGCAAACTCATTAGTCAACAGAGCCAAATATCAACAGTACAACGATTGAAATTTCTTTTGAGAGCCACATTTTTTAAACTTAAACTATATAGGTAGGTACATTGTTATTAACTTAATTAGGGTACTCCTAAGGCTTAGGAAGAGCCACACTCAAGGGGCCAAAGAGCCGCATGTGGCTCGCGAGCCACAGTTTGCCGACCACTGGCCTAGGGAAAGGAGTTAGCACAAGCATAGGCTATCATTTGTCAGATGGACCTCTTACTGCTTATAGGACCCAAAGTAACCAAAGCTCTCCCTTGGATGAGCCATCACAATGTGAAAACCAGCATCAGTTATGGGAGCATATTCTAACCGGTTCACCTATGCTAAATGATAGGTAATAGATATTCAAACTTAATTTTAAACAAGACCTAAAATTTAATTCCTGTAGCAGGGACCTAGAAAAACTTGTTTGATTACATGTTTGATTTGTTTTCAGAATTCAAACCTTGCCCTAAGATAGCTAATTTAATGGGGTAAAGTCCAAAGAAAAAAAGAAATATAAAGAATAAAAATGCCGTTGTTGGATTTATAGTTACAGTTGATCCCTCTTGCAATAAAGACAATCAATCTCTTCCCCTAAGAGGAAAGCTACTAGTATATTGTTGGACTTCAACTTGTTAAGTGTTGGATGTCATTATTTTTGTCACTAAATAGTGAAATAATTAATTTCCAGGAATTATAAAAATCCATAAGAACATTTTTAAACCAAATTTTAAAGAGGGCATCTTGATTGAGAGTGATATTTTTTAAACTTCACAACTTTTCTTTCACCCAGTGCTTTGCTTATCATTAAACAAGAAGTTGTTGTCTTTGCATTTTAAATAAGCTCCAAGCACTAAATGGCTCAAAGACTTTCTTGATGGAGGCCACTAAGAAAGATATGAGAATCAGTAATGGGAACGGTTTCTGCTATAAGCTATCTGGCTCTTCTCGGTGGATCCACAAAGCTTTTTGATCAGAGAGAGGCTGAGACTGTCAGTCACCCTCCTTCTCACTACAAAATAATAGAAGTGACAGTGGGAGCTCATCTTTTGTGGCCCCTAAGGACCAGCAGCATTCAGGCCTGAGAGGCAGAAATCCTGAAAGCTGATAAAGGCTACTGTTCCCTATTTTGTAGTTCCTTTTCTTTTGTAAGCGCAGATTAGAAAATTGTAATCTCTCCGTTATGATTAGCTTTCTGACTATCTCTGTGTTGAACTTGAAGAGAATTGTTATAATTTTCAGTTTGTGTTTCCCTATCCTCTGTGATAACTTGGGTCAGAGGTTGAGCCGCAGGCCTCCCAGTGGTATGAAGGGCAATAATCCAGTTTCGAGGCTGAGCCAAAAACAATAGTAACCGCAAAGCAGGGCCTGGACTCAGTGCAAAGCTCATTTTCATTGGCCAGACTTCTTTCCCTTCAGTGGCCTGGGAGCTCATTCATCTTAAACCATCTGATGGCTGTACTTCTGTGATACTAATATTTGCATATTTGGAAATAGTTTGAGACAATAAAATACTTGAAACTATCAAAAATATTGGACACTATGTGAATAAAATAGGTTCTTAGAAGAAAGTTTTACTCTGTATCTAGATATTTTACCATTGTTTGACACATAGCCCTGGGTTTAAAAATACTAATAGTGATGTTAATTCTAAACATTCTTTTTTTCTAAGATCAGCTTCTTCAAAACACTAAGACTCTAGAATAAGACCATATGGGTTTAAATGTGGATTTATTACTTAAGTGAGTGACCAAGGATAACTGTATTAGCTGTTGAATGATGAATAGCAAATTACCCAAAAACTTAATGGCTTGAACAATAAGCATTTATAACTCACACCAAGTCTGTGGTTCAGGAATTCAGGAGCCACTGACTCAGGTTTCTCATGGGGTGCAGTCAACATATTGGCAGGGGTTGAAGTCATCTGAAGGATTGCCTAGGGCTGGAGGATCTTTTCTTTAAAAAAATTTTTTTTTTATTGACTTCAGAGAGAAAGGAAGAGGGAGAGATAGAAACATCAATGACGAGCGAATCATTGTTCAACTGCCTCCTGCATGCCCCCCACTGGGGACAGAGGCCACAACCGGGCATGTGCCCTAACACGAACCTTGACCTCCTGGTTCATAGGTCGATGCTAACCACTGAGCCACACTGGCTGGGCTGAAGGATCTTTTTCGTTCGCACACCAGGCAAACTAGCACTAGCTGTTTTCAGGAGGTCGCAGTTCCTTATCATGTTGGCCTCTCCGTAGAAGTGAATGTTCCCTGGATGGCAGCTGGCCTCCCCCAGAAAGAGCAATCCAAGAGAGAGCAAGGAGGAAGCCTAATGCCTTTATGAACTCAGATGTCACACATCATCACTTTCACCACATTCTGTTCATTAAAAGCAAATCATTAAATTCAACCCACATTCAAGGGGAGGGAAATGGTACTTCATATTTTGAAGGGAGGAGTTTTGTTTTCTTCTTATTGTTATTTTTTCCTGATACATCTAAGGACAATCAGTATAATTAGACAGAATAGTGTCTGGATAATTTATACCAAGCTGGGTCTGACAGAGCCCTTGTAACCGGCTGGAACCTATTTTTTCTTATGTTTCCAAGGGCAATTGGCAGTTCTTTCAAAGCATCTTGAGTTCATTGCTGGTTCAGACCTGTGATACTTTGAGTCCGCCCCATTTTAAGAAAGGGCTCCACTTTTCGCATGATAAACCTCTTTGAGTTTGCTGACTCCTCACATCTGACATCCAACCCATCAGCAAGTCCTGGTGGCTCTACTTTCAAAATATATGCAGTCTATAACTCATTCTCCTCAGCCCCAGAGCACCACACAGTCCAGCTCACCACGACCTCTCACCAGCGCTTCCTTTCTTGACCCCTTTCAATACTACATTGAGCACCCACAGTGATCTTTTTAAAAACATAAATAAAACCATTCTATTTTCCTTTTTTAAAACCTTGCAATGAATTTCCTCAAAACAAACAAACAAAAACAAAACAAAACAAAACACATCAAACAATTTACTCTACAACTTCATCTTCTGGATCACTCCTCAATAGTTTCTGCCCCTTCCAGCTCACCCAAATTATTTTGACCTCAGGATCTTTGCACTAGCTCTTTCCTCTGCCTCAAATGCTCTTTGCATGGCTTACTCTTTTATTTTAGTCAGGTCCTATTCAAATGTTGCCTCTTCGGATAGACCTTGCTGAGAGGCCTACCAGAAAGTGTGGGGAAGCATGGGTCTTGGTTGGAAAGTCTGTAAGAAGGAATCTCTGAAAGGTCAGTGGCCTCTGCCTTGACTTTTCCAAACAAGTATGAGTCCCTGGGTGTTTTACTGGAATCTCTATGTTTAGACTTCAAAACATCCTTACTTAAAGAATACTTTTTCTAAGGATACTTACCCTGCTGATAGTATCTAGAGGTGAATTTTATTTCAAGCTGTGCTATAATAAAAGCCTAAGGAGGCAGGTAAACAGGGCTGTTTGGTTCCTATAGCCAAGCAGCCCTTTACCCCTCTCTTTCACAGAAACATGTGTCAGAGTAATCATTCATCCATCCCTCAGGGCAGTGATGGTGAACCTATGATACGTGTGTCAGAGGTGACATGCGAACTCATTTTTTTGGTTGATTTTTCTTTGTTAAATGGCATTTAAATATATAAAATAAATATCAAAAATATTAAGTCTTTGTTTTACTATGGTTGAAAATATCAAAAAATTTCTATATGTGACATGGCACCAGAGTTAAGTTAGTGTTTTTCAAAATGCTGACATGCCGAGCTCAAAAGGTTCGCCATCACTGACTCAGGGTCTGCTGGTCAGCCCCAGCAAGAAAGCATCCCAAATCCTACCATACTTCCTTAATATGATGACACCCCCTGTGTTATCATCTTCAATATTTATGTGTTTTTTGTCTGCCTCCCTTACTAGACTGTAAGCTCCATAAAAACAGGGAGTTTTCCTTATTCATTGATATGATATGCACCCTGACCTCAGAATGCTGCCTGGCACACAGTTATGAGTCAATTGATTAATCCAGAAATCACTAGTCGGACCTACAGATATATTTTGTTAATACAATGTTACCTGACAGTGTTTTTTAAAAATATTGTTTAGTTGACAACTTTTATAAACTATGGGATTTCATATAAAAACTAGAGGCCCGGTGCACAAATTTGTGCACCAGTGGGATCCCTCAGCCTAGCCTGTGGGATTGGGCAGAAACCACCTCTCCAACATACCCTGAGGGGTCCCGGATTGCAAGAGAGTGAAGACCAGGCCAAGGGACCCCACTGGTGCATGATTGGGGCAAAGGAGGGATGCGGGAGGTTGGCCAGCCAGGGAGGGACCATGGGAGGATTCTAGGGCATGTCCAGCCTGTCTCACTCAGTCCTGATAAGCTGGACCCCAGCAGCAAGCTAACCTACAGGTCAGAGTGTCTGCCCCATGGTGGTCAGTGAACATCATAGTGAGCGATTGAGCGGCCTTAGCATATCATTAGCATATTACACTTTGATTGGTTGAACAGATGACCAGACACTTAGGCTTTTATTTTAGGCTTTTATTATATAGGATTCCCGGTTGGGGCTAAAAATTAAGAGGTTTTTTTTTGTTTGTTTTTAGAGTCCTTTGGCAAAAATCATGTCATGTTTACTAGCAGCTGCTCCTTTTAGACAGGATTTACCCCAGATCCCACCACTCCCTATTGTATTCCTGACACCGATGACCTTCTTACCTCTGGTTCCCTTCACTCCTCTGTATTATCTGCCTGGCCCTGCAGGCTTTTAGGACCCTAGAATAAGCATATTTATGGTAAGTTTTCCAATATTTGTCCTACATATCAGTGCAATTTTTCATGTAAAACTTATAAATGAAATTGGTCCCATGTTGGATTTCCAACTCATATTCAGACACACATTTGGTGCCATTCTAGTTATAGAACAATCACCCAGCTTAACAAACTTTACAAAGAACTTTCACTAATAAAAGAAAGGAAAGACTCAATTGTGTTTCAAAATAGTTTTTACTTTTAGAAGGTTATTTTTAAAAACATTAAAAAAGAAAACATAGATTTCAAATACTTTTCTTTATTTTCAAAACCTCATGAACATTCGATCCAGATGTTTACCTAAAGTGATTCATTTACCAGTGTGGGGCACACCCAGTTGTCCTAAAAAAGAAAATAACTGAGTTTAACAATAGATGGTTACATAGTCTGAAGTCAGATCGAGAAAATACATATATGTATATAAGAGCAATAACTATGTCTTTTTCCTCATTGTATAACCAGTTCCTATGTTTATATTAGGGACTTGAACATATAGTAAGCATCTGCTATTTCTCCAGAACTATATTAAGCAGTTGCAGAACCCATATTCTGTAAAATTTCTAGAAGTGCCAGACAGCAAAAACTAAACAAAACAAACAAGTAAATGTTATAACATAAGCAATAGGAGTTGATAAGTACTATAGATAAAAAAGAAAATGGAGTAGGGTAAGTAGAAGGGGACGCCTGACTGATTACTGCTCTTAATAGTGTGGTCAGGGTAGGTCATGTTAAAAAGATGATATTTGAACAAGACCAAAGAAGGCAAGGGAGTTTGCCCAGTGTATCTGTGGGGAAAGAGACTTTCAGGATAAGGAAAGGTCTAGAGTAAAGTCCAAAGGCAGCAGCATGCCTACTCAGGCTGAGTTACTATGCAGTCAAGTAATTGACTAAGGTAAAGAATACGTTCTTTGTTCTTTACCTTAGTCAATTACTAGGTAAATTGACCAACAGGAGAACTGTGTTCTTCCTAACTAAGGAACATTTATCACCTATTTTTAATTAAATTATTTTAATTTGACCATGACCTAGGCACTGGGGACTCCATAACAGTGTAAGAGACATTCATAGAACTTTAGCTTCACATTTGTAAGGGGAGCTGGCCCCAGTTGGCCCCTCAGTGGAAATCTTGACCCTAAGCTACTATAGATGCATAGCAAACTCTTATGAACTGGCTGCATTTTCTTTTCTTTTTTTCAATATGTCTTTATTGATTTTAGAGAGAGAGGAAGTGAGAAAGAAAGATAGATAGAAACATCAATGAGAAAGAAACATTGATTGGCTGCTTCCTGCATGACCCCTGTTGGGGATGCCACCTGGGCATGTATGTGTCCTGACCAGGAAACCAACTGGTGATCTCCTGGTGCATGGGACAATGCCCAACCAACTGAGCCACACTGGCCGGGCTAGCTGCATATTCATTATTCCCAGCACACTCTCCTGTTTCATATATCAAACATTGGTGTTTTTCAAAGGAGTAGTCCACAAGGAAAAGAATAAGAACTGAAATTTGTTATCTTACTCTACATGTTAAGTACTCTCTGCTACATAATGCAGTTCAGAGGGGGACTCATGAAAATCTCCCTAATAGAGCTTCATGTCTCCTCAATGCAGCTACTCGCAAGCGGCTGGCCCTTCGGAGTTGAGATGTGCAAGCTGGTGCCTTTCATACAGAAGGCCTCTGTGGGGATCACTGTGCTGAGTCTGTGTGCTCTGAGCATTGACAGGTAAGATCAGATATTTAAGTCAGGTATATCCTGAACACTCTATAGTAACTGCTATGTTACTTAGAAAATAGCTATAAAATTCACTAAAACCAGGCTCTGCCAGATGGACAAACACTTCTATTTCGCTCTTCAGGTATCGAGCCGTTGCATCTTGGAGTCGAATTAAAGGAATTGGGGTTCCAAAATGGACAGCAGTAGAAATTGTTTTGATTTGGGTGGTCTCTGTAGTTCTGGCTATCCCTGAAGCTGTGGGTTTTGATATGATTCCCACTGACTACAAAGGAAGACCTCTGCAAGTCTGCATGCTTCATCCCATTCAGAAAACAGCCTTCATGCAGGTAAATTTTACTCCCTGCCCCCCCCCTCCCCCGCCCGCCCTTTCTGTTCTCGCCTTAAAAATATTTAGCTATTTTCCCCCTGATTTCTCCTCCTTGGAAGTTATTGATTTATGACTGTCCTTGGCATAAATTAAGAGTGTAGGTCCCAGGACTGAGGGTTAACAATGACTAACGACCCAAGCTGCAAGAAGCTGGGTGCCTATTTCTCCAAGAATCCCCTGGCATTCAGAGATACAGATAAACCAGGTTCACATGAGAAAATCAATCTGAATTTATAGCTTTTCTACTCAAACCCCACAAGGACCAGCAACTACTACATTTTTTTGCATAAGACAGCACAGCAATCATCAGAGGGAGTAGATAGTGCAGTGATTGATCAAGTAGAAGTTGCCCTGGTATAGATGGATTCTGAATGGCAAGCCTGTCCCCTCTAAAGGGAAAGATATCATTGCAAAGAAGCTTTCATCTTGGCCGTTTATTCAAGAACGTTTAATCAGGTGATAGGAAAAGGATGCAATGCTGGTCACCAGAAGATAGATCCTAAGTGTAAAAAGCTCTTCCCAGCAGAATGAGTGAAGAAGAGTTCATGCAAAGGGGGCTCATCTAAGGATCACCAATGATTATTTTCCATTTCATATCTAAGAAGACTATATAAAACTTTATGAATTCTATATATTATGATAATCAAAAGATTAAAGAAGGATATTAATGTAAAATTGGGAATGAAATTGCTGTCTTCTTGTTTCTTATTAGTTAAAAGAGGAAAAAGTACTGCATTGATTGTATAAGTTCTGCTCCCACACAGACATGTCTGGAGTAACAATTTTTAAAAAGAACAGAAAAAAAAAAAAGAAGAAAGGGTCGCTTTGATTTTTTTTAATTGATTGGTTAGATTTATACATTACAGAGCTAAATGATTAACATAAACCTTTTTTTGTATCTGTTTTTCCCATGAAATAAATGTGTTAAGAAGTGAAAATTTACCATAAACACTATGATATTTTTACATACTCAGATGTAGTATTTCATACAAAGAATAGCATAAGGAAAACTAGTTTGTGTGAAGACAAGAGTATCTGAATTACCAAATATTTTAAATTCTGTCTAACTGATTAAAGTTTAAAACATATTTATAGCCCATTGCTTTCAAGAACTGAAATGCCTTTTAGGAAAAGTTTGTTTTATTTAATAGCAGTACTTAATTATTTGTTCATATGTGACCTGAAAGAGTCTATATAGTGTTTATAAAATAGATCTACAGTACTTTAGGAAATAATTATTCCATGATGATTTTTTAAAATTTAACATTTGCTATATAGAATTTTTTTACCGAGAATATTAATCATGAAATTCTCTCTTCCCACAGACTCAGATAGAGAGCAGGCAGACAGCTCTTGTGGGAGGGTTATTGGGGTGGAGAGATTGAGGAAAAAAAGAGAAAGAACTGATGGACATGGACAACAATGTGGTATTGGGAAACAGGGGGACTAGCGGAGGTAGAAGAGAGTATGGGGGGGGGATAAATGGTGATGGGAAAAATAAAATAAAATAAATAAAGATGAAATTCTCTCTTCCCCACAGTTTTACCAGAAAGCTAAAGATTGGTGGCTATTTAGTTTCTATTTCTGCTTGCCATTGGCCATCACTGCACTTTTTTATACCCTGATGACCTGTGAAATGTTGAGAAAGAAGAGTGGCATGCAAATTGCTTTGAACGATCACTTAAAGCAGGTAAGAAAGTAGAACTATTTCTAACTCATGATTATAATTATGATTATGGTTGTGAATAACAAAAGTATTATGATGATATATTAAAATTATTATATACTAGAGTATATCTCCTTGTTCTTGCTCAGGTATTTTTCTTATATTACCTATCTAGGCATAGTCTATATAATTTAAAGAATCTAGAGAGAGCTATTACTTTTCAAATATGAATCTCTAGTCATTTTAGTTTTAATTCGTATTAATTATTCAATTTAAAGCTTAGTGCCCTGAATTTTTGCAAATGCCACTGACCTTTGTATACAATATTAAATATTAGGTTTGGGAAAGGAGAACACTGTGATTACAATGAGCCATCATCTCAGAGTCTGACTATGTTTTTATTTCAGAGACGGGAAGTGGCCAAAACAGTATTCTGCCTGGTCCTTGTCTTTGCCCTGTGTTGGCTTCCCCTTCACCTCAGCAGGATTTTGAAGCTCACTCTCTATGATCCGAGTGATCCCAATAGATGTGAACTTTTAAGGTAAGAAAACTAAAATAGAGATAGTTTTGTAAATAAATGCCACACAGAAATTTTAATTGATCCTTTTCATAGGCAGAAAGAGAAAGTAGTATTTTTCTGATCCTTAGGGAGCAATTAAGATTCCCACTTTTTACCTTCACTTCTATTTTAAAGGAAAGAGTAAAGGGGGCTTAGGAGAACACTGGGAACAGAGAGCCAGAATTATCCACATAAGTGTATGGCATGCTTGGAAATATCCAGTCTGATTCTCCTTTGCACATTGTAAAATATCCCTTTTCAGCCAGCCAGAGCACTTCTAAATACAATTTTATTTTAAAGGGGAGAATTGGGCACGGTATGGGGGAGGGTGTGTGGGATGGCAGAGACAGAGAATAAGAAAAAAAGAGACAGAGGGACAGAGAAGTCACTATCAGCAAAGACCAGTAATAAAGTCAAAACCATTGTGTATATGGGTAATTTTTTTCTTCATAAAAACACAACAGTCTGTAAAGAATACATGCTCAGAGCAGCATATTTTGCACTGACAGGTTTTGGGTTATTTTTGCAGCTTTTTCTTGGTATTGGACTACATCGGCATCAACACGGCCTCCCTGAATTCCTGCATTAATCCAATAGCTCTGTATTTGGTGAGCAAAAGATTCAAAAACTGCTTTAAGGTAAGAGAGTATTCCAAAATAAAATGGTCTTTTAAATCTGGCTTCAAATATATCTCTTCTAATCTAATCTAATAAAAGAGAAACATGCAAATTGCCCACCCCTCCACTACATCCCAAGCCATGCCCACCAGCCAATCAGAGCGACTATATGCAAATTACCCCAACCAAGATGGTGGCCAGCAGCCATGGAGCTGGAGCAAGCAGGAGGCTAGGTTGCCGCGGTGATGGAGGAAGCCAAGCTTCCTGCCTGCCCTGGCTGGCTGTGGCCTCCGCTCAAGGCAACAAAGTTTCAATTATAGAAGATAAATAAATCCCAGATACCTGCTTCCAGCCAGCCTCCACTGGGAGCTTGGGTGGCTTGGGGTTGTGGCCAGCCTGCAAACAGCCATCAGCCCCTCACCCAGGTTGGCCAGGCCCCCCAGTAGGACCCCCCCACCCTGAAGGGGGTGTGGCCAGCCTGAAAACGGTCCTCAGCCCCTCACCCAGGCTGGCCAGGTACCCCAGCTGGGACCTCCACCCTGAAGGAGCTGTGGACAGCCTGCAAACAGCCATCAGCCCCTCACCCAGGCTGGCCA
>NW_005363468.1:208762-223763 GCF_000412655.1 Myotis brandtii
TCCCACAGGGGGAGCTCTGCTCAGCCACAAGCCAGGCTGACGGCTGCCAGTACAGCGGTGGTGGTGGGATCCTCTCCCGCCTCCTCAGCAGCTCTAAGAATGTCCGACTGCAGCTTAGGCCCTCTCCTCGCTGGCTAGTGGACATCCCCCGGGGGCTCCCAAGCTGCCAGAGGGATGTCTGACTGCCAGCTTAGGCCCAATCCCCTGGGGAGCAGGCCTAAGCCAGCAGGTGGACATACCCCGTGGGGTCCCAGACTGCAAGAGGGCACAGGCCGGGCTGAGGGACCCCCACGAGTGCACAAATTTTTGTGCACCGGGCCTTTAGTCTATTAATATTTCTATTCAGAGAGATCTAGTAAATTTACAGTTTTCCCTTGTTATTAGACCATGGATGATTTTTTAATATATGACTTTTGCCCTAGCTGGTTTGGCTCAGAGCATAGAGCATTGACCTGCAGACTGAAGGGTCCCCGGTCTGATTCCAGTCAAGGACATATGCTGGGTTGCGGGCTTGATCCCCAGTGGGGGGGGCGTGCAGGAGGAAGCCGATCAATGATTCTCATCATTGATGTTTCTACTCTCTCTCCCTCTCCTTTCCTCTCTGAAAATCAATAAAAATATATTAAATAAATAAATAAAATATGACTTTTGCTCACATATCACTATAGTTGATTTCCACCTAGTCAACCACTCCTTACTGCTTCAACCAACCAGTTGTACTTAGAATTGCTTAGAAAAGTAATAAAAATTACATGCTTTGATGTCTGACAGACATCATGTGATGAATAAGAGCTAAACCTGAATTAAATGCACTCATCTCATTTGGAGTAGATTTTGGACTGACTGTGCAGCACAATTTGAAGTATAACTACATTGGTCTCTTTTTCACATGGACATGAGAAGAGCAAATCAAACAAAGAAATTGAATTCAGGTTCTAGCTCTTCTTTTCCAACTTCTTAGCAGGGATGTGCTACTTGATGTGGAATATGTTTAGTTATTTCTCATCTGGCTGCTTGCATTGTTACATTCATATGTCCATCCATTCACTCCTTCGATAATCTAGCGTAGAAAAAAGTATTTCCTCCCCTTCAGTGGGAATGATCCATTTGTCCCTGGTAGTTCATTATTGGAAAGTCAAGAACTTAGCTTTCTTGTAAACTCTAAGGCAGTCTATAAAAGTCTTTGCCCACCCATAAGCTCATAGATTTTAGAGCTAGGAGAAAATGTACATTAAGATCAACTCCCTCATTTTATAGAGGAGAAAACAATGGGCCTCCCATTTCCTTATACATATAGATTTTCAGAAAACAAACAGAATAAACAAAGTTTTGAATAAAAATCCAGGGAAAAATGGATAAATAAAACTGAGACACTTATATACTTTATAGTGTATCATGTAACAGTATTGAATAGGCACATGAGAACAGCATGTGGCTGAAAACACTGGCAATGTAATATTAAGTTCATTGATATGGAAAGATGTCTATGACACTGTCAAGTGAAAGAAAGCCAACTGTGAATAGTACATATAGTACAATTTTATTAAAATTAATTATGCACATAATTACACACACACGCTCATGTACAGTCATGTATATATATGTACATGGTGATATTTCTGCTTGCATTGGAAAAAGTCTTGATTTACATATTTATAAAAAATCAAGAGTATTTCTCAAGTAGTCAAGGGTAAATATGAAGAATTAAGAGTGGCTTCCTTTTTTATGTTAATTAAAAGGTGGGAATTTTAATTTTATACATTTTTCCTTCTTTGTATCTTCTAGCTTAAAAATAATTATCATATGCTACTTATGTAATTGTATGTTTTTTTAAAATATCTATTTTTTATTGACATCAGAGAGGAATGGAGAGAGAGATAGAAACATCAATGATGAGAGAGAATCATTGACTGGCTGCCTCCTGCACACTTCTCACTCAGGATGGAGTCCACAACCTGGGCATGTTCCCTGACTGGGAATGGAACCATGACCTCCTGGCTCATAGGTGATGCTCAACCACTGAACCATGCCGACTGGGCTAATTACATGTTTTTAAGTGAAAAAATAAGAGAGCACAAAAGTGGCCCAAGAATTCCCAATCATGCAAAGAAAGTCAGAACCCTAGGGAGTAGGAGTCGTGACAGTATAACTGATGTAAATATATAATGAGTGCCTTTGTTTTGTACAGTCATGCTTATGCTGCTGGTGCCAGTCATTTGAAGAAAAACAGTCTCTGGAGGAAAAGCAGTCGTGCTTAAAGTCCAAAGCTAATGATCAAGGATATGACAACTTCCGTTCCAGTAATAAATACAGCTCATCTTGAAAGAAGGAATCATCATTTAATTACACGTTCCTCATTTTGGACAGAAGTGATTAAGATAATGAGGCATTTGCCAAATCAAAACAAACTGTGTGTTTGCACAAAACAATGGAAAAATTTAAGAGTGATTATCTTCTTAACACTCACAGTTACACATGACATTGTATAAGCTGTTTACAGTCTAAAAAGAAAAGCAGTGAGAATTAAGAAAGCTTCATTGTGAAAGCTCTTAATTTTTTACAGTCAGCACTTCAATGTAGCTCTTAATAACTTCTAGTATATTCATACATCACTTACATTTAAATTGAGCTCACTCAGAATTTCTATTAGAGAGATTTATTTTTAAATTAATGTGAATCTGATTTAAAGAAAAAATGTGTCACTGTAAAACAGAATCTTTAAATGAAGTTTAAATCAATTAATTAAAAATTTTAATAATTCTATTTAAAAAACTCTTTTATTAATAGTGTCACACCATTGGTTGGACTATTATTAGATGCAAAATGTATAAGCAGTTTAGCTGGTGTATGATGTTTTTTTGACATTGG
Organism: Myotis brandtii; assembly: GCF_000412655.1. NCBI lineage: Eukaryota > Metazoa > Chordata > Mammalia > Chiroptera > Vespertilionidae > Myotis > Myotis brandtii. The sequence continues at coordinate 211,631 of NW_005363468.1, forward strand.
AAACATTTAAATGATCAGAAGGAAGTATCAGAGAGATACAAGTTTTTGAAAGTCATTTAACTTTTTATATTCAGGTGAGATCAAATGTCACAAACAGAAAGAGAAAGTCGAGAATACTGTCTCAAAAGGCTACTTTAAAATCTCTCATTTAAGAACTCTGCAAAGAAAATGCTACCTACAATTTGTTCAGGATTCTCAAAACATTCTTCTTTTAATATTACTATTGTAGTTTAAACACTAGTTGTTTAGTTTTCTCATCAGTAAATACTTTGCTACAATACACAATGTGTAGATGATTAAACTAAGGGCAGGTCCCAGGTTCCTATCCTTACAATGGAGGGATGCTAGTAACCGCACGATGGACAGAATGTGACTTGCCTGGAGCAGTGTTCACATGGCAAAGGAGAAGGCAGCACCCTCTCTCACTCCTGCTGTAGATAAAATGGTTTCTGGCATATGCATAAAAGTTAGAATAATATTTTTTAAGATCACACAAATTAGGCAATTTAACAGCTTATTACTAATTTTTATATTATCTTTGTAACTAATAGAAAAAAGTTCTTGACGTGGTGCTTTTCTGTCACAGGCAAAACTGTCTTTTTGAGACAATAAGAACGTCCTACTTTGTGCATTCTTGCTTAATTCTTTCATCTCTGTAGCAAAATGCCTTATGTTAACTTGGGATGAGATGTGTGTGAAAGCACAAGAGAAAACGAAAGAGAGAGGAAATGAGGTGGGGTGGGAAGTAACCCATGGGGACAGAGTCCCATTCTTAGCCTCACTTTCGTCACTGCCCGGTCACATAGATGCAAAAGGTCCTGATTCAGTTCCAGCAAAACACAGTGCAATGTTCTCAGAGTGACTTGAGGAACAAATTGGTCCCAAGAGCTTTAACTCACTCTTAAAATATAACAGAGTTTCCACTTTATTTTCTTTTGGTAATCCAGGGCCACATGTTGGAAATAAACTGGCCACGTTGCTTTCTGCCAGCATCTAATTGATGATACAGCCAGCCCAATCCCAACGATATGGCTCCAAAGAAAGGACAATAATTAATTCACATGCCACCTGAATTCTACTTACAAATCCCTCAGTCTTTTTTTTATTAATTTCTTCCCAATCATTGCCTGTTATCACAAAAGACATTTCAAACTTTGGATTTTAAGCAAAATAAAAAAAAATAGACTAATATTTTCACAGTTTGTTAATAAATTTTTATTTAAGTTTTAGCTAATTTTTATTATCATATACTGAGTTTTGGTTTTTCTCCTCATTTACATCCTTAATAGTCTTTCTTCATGTCAGAATTGTGGTCTGTAAGCATTTTGCCAGATCTTAAAATTGCACACAGAATATATAAAGACACTATTTTTCATGAAATTGTGTTCAGCAGCTTTTCTAAAAATGTTTGGTGAACAGATTTCTTGGCATAATTAAGATCAAGATAGAAAAAGTTACCACTATTTAACCTTAAGACATATTTCCTAGTATTAATTGTACAATATAGCAACAGACAAAATGTTAACATGGGCATTAAAATGTAAAATATTTATAAGCAATTTTAGCCTATTTTCTCCTTTATGCATTGCTAATAGGGGTGCATGTTCAAACACCTTTGAGTATTGACAGCTTATATATGGCCAAAGGGCTATAGTTTGTAGCAAAGCATGTATATGCTGTGACTAACTTTAGAAAATTGTAATGATCATGTAAAATAATTATATATTTGTTTTTTCTGTAGTCACTTAAAGTGGCAACTATTATAACCATGGACTCTTTATTATGAAAACAAAATTAATAAAAATTTTAATTGTTTTTAAAAAATACCAGCTTGTTTTTTATTGTGCAGGCAATAATTTATTAAATGCTAATCAATAAGTGTTTAAAGGGAATACAAATATTATAAGTAGACAATATTTATGTTAAACATACAATTATCAAAGAAATATGAAAGATTTTAAATTAAAATGTCAAATTTCAGGTCTCTAGGCTGTGTTGTTGTTATATTTCATTGTTTTGAGTAACCAGATATACATACAGACATTTAGTTCTCCAAGGTTGATTATCTGGCTGATAGTTTTCAATGGCTTTTTATGCCTGTCTTTTTCTGGTGGCCTGCTTCTGAAGCATGTCACTGGCTAATCAGTATTGTACCACACATCAAAGGTGAAAGGTTGAAATGAGATTTGGGGATTATTCATTTTATTTCACAAGCTTCTTTTGAGTCTTCACTATGTTCAGGGTGGGATGAAGTTAATAAAATGCAAGGTTCCTACTTGAGAAGAGTCAAATGGTACCAAAAGCTACTACAAGCAAAATGAAGTGCGAACTAAATAACTGAATACTGACTACTCTTGAAGATCACTTCATTGTCTTTCCGCACATATCCCTTTCTTCACCTGCCAAACATAATCAAGAATTAGCATTAACTTTTTTCCCAGGTTATTGTGTTAAATTCAGAAGTTTCTGTGATTTATCCCTGACCTTTGCTAGATTTCAGCTGCCAAATCTCAGCCGGCACTTGGAGATAGATACATGTTCTGAATTCCAGAGACTCTTTGAGAAGTACGGGAAAGGAAAGCATAGGTAGTGTTCTCTTTAAGTAATCACCAAAAGGATCCTACCTTATTTTCAACAGTTAGTTGTCGACTAACAATAATAATGATGCCCATACAATTTATTATAGTAAATTAGGCAGAATAAATGTAATGCCGATTCTTGGAAGAAAACTAAGAAATGTGGCAGCCCTGATATGGAAATGTCCAGAAATCCAAATAATGCAGAGACTAAGCTTTTGAAGAGCAATGACTCTGGACTTCTTGCTCCCAGTCGTTGGTCAGCCTCAGAAATGACACCATTAAATGACAGATCAAATAAGTATACCCAGATTGGAAAATCCTGCCGGACACTTCCAAGATTCATGGCTTACTTGAGCACAGGGAATAATCCCATCATACTAGGAAGAGAGTATTTTGAATAGAAAAAGCTTGCTAAGTAAAAGACATACGATATCCTTGATTGTTTTGGCAATGTGGTTGACCTCAAGTCAGTTAATATCTCACAGCCTCAGTTTAATTATCTATAAAATATAAATAGTAATATCCACAGCTTCATTCTTATATCAAATCCACAAATGTTGAGTTGAATTACTATATATTTAGTGTACTCTCTAAAATATACAAAAATGCAGAAATAATAGTCTCTGTCCTCCAGAAACTCACAATCTTTTTTTTTTTAAATATATTTTATTGATTTTTTACAGAGAGGAAGGGAGAGAGATAGAGAGCTAGAAACATCAATGAGAGAGAAACATCGATCAGCTGCCTCCTGCACATCCCCTACTGGGGATGTGCCCACAACCCAGGTACATGCCCTTGACCGGAATCAAACCTGGGACCCTTCAGTCCGCAGGCCGACGCTCTATCCACTGAGCCAAACCGGTTCCGGCAGAAACTCACAATCTAATAGGAGAGTTACATACATACATAGATACATAAGAGCAGTTAATATGTTATACACACTGGTACATGGTAAGAATTGGGGAGTTTAGGAAAACTCATCAGAAGAATTGGTACTTGAGTTGAGCCTTAAAGGAAGTTTACTAAGTAGACAAAAAGTTAATGGCATTGCTAGCAAAATGACTATCTTGTGGAAAACTGAAAGGGGTGCAACAGCATGGCCAGTTCAGGAAAAAAAGTTAAATCCCAGCATGCTTAGGGAGGGTCTTGTGTTCCATTCATGGCAATGCCCTTTCCCATGGCCCATGTTTCTCAAATGTCTAAGGACTACATGCATGGACTCATCTGGGATGTCTGTTTAGAATAGAGATTCATGGACTCTAACTCTAATTTATATCATCAGAACCTCTGAGGTGGGGACCAGAAGTATTTGTTTTAACCAAGACTTCACGGGGCTCTTATGTACCTAGATTGGGGAAGCCCTGTAGTGTAGCTACTTGCATATCACTGAGTATATCAAGCAAGGAATAATATAATATAATAAATGCTTTTTTCATAAGACTGCTTTGGAAGCAGCAGGGGCAGGGATTAGAGGGCTACAACACAAGGAGCAGTGAGACTGTATAAACAGCTACTGCAGCTGACAGATAAAAGAGATGGGGGCCTGAGAGAGGAAAGTGTGTGGGATGGTGGAAACAGGTCAGGTCACGGGGAAAGACACCGTCATCTTAACATATTGACCAATTAAGAATCTTCTGGCTGAAATGACCATTAACCTAGAACAGGGATCAGTCAACTATGGCCCAAGGGCCAAATCCTGGCTTGTAGCCTGATTTTGTAAGTAAAGTTTTATTGGAATACAGTCACACCCATTTGTTTATGACAGCACAATTGAGTGGTTGTAACAAAAACTGAATAGCCCACAAGGGCTAAAATGTTTACTACCTGGCCTTTATGGAAAAAAAAACATTGCCAACCCCTGAGTTATAAATAATATTAAAGGAAAAGAGGCAGCAATTAAATTGGAGGAGAAAAAAAGAGTTCTGGGATGTAATGAATTCTACTTTGGAAATGAGTGTAAGGTGCCATAGGGCATCCACAGAAAAATTTAGATCCATCTAGGCTAAAGACAAAAATTTGTTTATCATGGCTTAGAAATGCTAATTAGAGAATGAATAGAGATCAAGGAGAAGCAGAAAAAAAGTAGGAAAAAAAGAAAAGGAGAGATGGAGAATAAAATACAGAGGTCACAAATATAAGAGAAGTGGACAGAGAAGAGAAATTAGGAAGAGATTGTAAGGAACAAAGAAACTGGTGTCACAGAAGTCAAGGATAAGGTAATGCAAAAACAAAGGAGGAGGCTAAGAATTAAAGTGAAAAGAAAAAATGCCAATTCCAAAAAACATCAGAAATTTCATCTAGAGCAATGTGTGTGTGTGTGTGTGTGTGTGTTATGATGACAATACATCTCTATTTTCTCATTTCCTATTCATTCATGAACATATATTTTATAAATCATATATCATATCACTTTAATAATAGAAAAGGATTAAGCTTTTGGTTAAAGATAAGTATATTATACATATAAGCTTTTTTCCTCATCCTCTTTCCAAAACTCCACTAAAAGACAGAAAAAAAGTAAAATGGTATAGACTGGCAAAGATAGAGATGAAGAAGTAGGTGCCAGGGGACTAGAAATGTTAATGAAATTGTGTGAGATGAAAACCAGATAGAAGAGGGACAACTTTTTCAGATTTTTATTTTGTCTAATAAATGTCTGCCAGGGAGGCAGCATGACATGTTTCACAGCCCAGAAGTGACTCAGGAATTGGATGTGGCCTTGAAGGGACTGAAGTGAAGCCAAAATTGAAAGAACTGATGAAAAGTCTAAGAGATCAGATTCTAGCATCCTGATTGTCCTCTGGTCAGCCAAATTACATGTGGCTTATTATCTGGAGAGGTTGTGCCAGATTATCCAGGGACTTTGTCACAAGAAGGACAACTGAAGGTTCAAATGAGGCCCTTCTCTGGAATCAAAAGGATTAAGCAAAGACCTACCTCATAGAGAGCAAGAGCTTCAGGCCTCATCCCACGCTAGGCACTCAGAAAAGTGACTAGCAGCCTATTTGTACCAGGCAAGAACAAAGCAGCTCAAGAAAAAAAAAAGTACATACACATACCAATATTGGAAGTGAAAGGGTTCCCACATACATAGAATTAGCCTCTTAGTGCCACACTTTTAAATTTGAAACAGCAGGCAAAGGCCAGTGGACATTTTAGGAAAGCCTCTAAAGTGAAAGACAGAACCTGAAACAAACCAAAAATAGTGGGGAGATTGAGAAAGCAGAAAAATCACAGGAAGCACAATAAAAAAAATCAATCTATAATAAAAGCATAATATGCTAATTGGACTGAACATCCTTCCAAACGACCTTCCGGACGGACGAAGCCAGCACTGTGAGAGAAGCCCAGGGTCCCGGGTGCTGGAGGGAAGCTGGTGCCAGCAGCCAAGGGAAGGAAGACCTATTCTTGCACAAATTTCATGCATTGGACCTCTAGTGTAATTATAATTCATTCTCCCAGAGCAAAGAGAAACAAGAAGCAAAAACAGAATGCTATATAAACAAAAGAACCTTCAAACATTGAGAAAGTACTCTTAGAAGTTGAAAATATGTTAGGAGAAATAAAATACAATAAGAGAATTTCAAAGGGAAAGTTGAGGGAAAGTAGAATGTAAAGCTACCCAACCAACATGTGCTTAAGCAAAACTAAGGAAGGAAATTAAGGAATCTGGGAAATAGGTGAATCCCAAACAGGAAAGAATCAAAATGATGCCCAAGATGACACCAAGGAGAAAAAATACTGTTTAACCTGTCTGCAATGCAATCAATCTGGTTAGGAGCAGAAGAGCAAAGGAAGGATATCTCTATGGGGAAAAAAAAGAACAGAGATCGTCTGTCATATTTGACCATATTTATAGGAGTTTGTAGCTCCATGAAAGCATCTAAGTATAAATGAATGATAGTTACATAGGACTCTATGGGGAAAAAAAAAGAACAGAGATCGTCTGTCATATTTGACCATATTTATAGGAGTTTGTAGCTCCATGAAAGCATCTAAGTATAAATGAATGATAGTTACATAGGAAGTAAGCAAACAAAAAGTAATTTAAGCAATTATTAATCTCCTCCCTCCCAATTTTTTTCTTGTAGAGAAATAAGATATGTGATCATAGCTACATTACTTGGATATAAGCCAATTTACCTTGTGAAAATAAACATGGATGATTATTTGAACCAAAATTGTGATGTAAGTAAATTGGAGAAAAAGGGGAAGGAAAATATACATGATGGTTATGATGCAAGAAAGCTTAAGTCTTAATTTTCTATGGTAAAAACCTAACACCCACTTTAGAAAACAATTGGAAACTACCTAGGAAAGTTGAAGATATGCTTTTCCTATGACCAAAATTTCTACTTATAGAGAAACCGCATGTGTGACCAGAATACAGATACCAACATATTCATTGAAGTATTGTTTGTTTCCACCAAAATTGGAAAAACTCAAACTCCATCAGTGATCATTTAAATAGCTAAAATTTTGTGGCATATTTGTGTAGTGGAATGCTATACAACAGGTTTGTCAATCTCATCACTATTGAAATTTCTGACCAAATTCTTTTTTTATTTTCTTGCTGTTCTTGGAACATACCTTTAACAATCCTTCCCAGGGCACCCCTGCCCAGTTCTCCCTGAAAGAATGCATTTTTTTTCACTTCCTTGAGGCATCTATTCACAAGTCAACCTTTCCAGACTACCCTAACTGATACAGCAACCACCCCTTACCTGGTATTTTCTATCCCCATCTTAGTTTGGGCTTCTATAACAGTACACCATATACTGGATGGCTTATCATCAACAGAAATTTATTTCTCAGTTTTTAGAGAATGGGAAGACCTAGATAAAGGCCCCCAGACTTGATGTCTGCTGAGAGCCGATTTCTTATTCATAGACAACCATCTTCAACCCGTGTCTTCACATGGCACAAGAGGCAAGTGAGCTCTCTGGGTTTATTTTTAAATGGTCATTAATCCCATGCACGAAGGCTCTCCCCTCATGACCCAATCACCTTCAAAGGCCCCACCTTCAAAAACCATCACATTGGGGATTAAGTTTCAACATATGGATTTTAGAGGGACACAGAACTGATTTTGACAAAGATCCTAACAATGTGATACTTAATGTTTTAATTATTAAAAAATCCTGCTCAGCTGGTGTGGCTCAGTGGTTGAGTATTGACCTATGAACCAAAAGATCACTGATTCAATTCCCAATCAAGGCACGTGCCCCAGTTGTGGGCTCGATCCCCAGGAGAGGGCGTGCAAGAAGCAGACTATAAAAGATTCTCTTTCATCATTAATGTTTGTATCTCTCCCTCTCCCTTCCTCTCTGAAGTCAATAAAAATATATTTTTTAAAAATCCTACTTTCCCAGGATTTGTATTATATCCTATGAGATCTTTGATAGAATGAACAAACACTGATATTGTGGCAGCTAGCTTACCTCCTCTCTCATACATCTGGAAAAACAGTATTTTCGTGCTTATAAAAATAAAACTTGAGTTATTGACCTAAAAACTGACAAACATCGTTGACTTTCTGACGGGTGCATCTCCTATTTAGAGGGACTTTGGATAATTTAAAATATGCCTCATCTTGCTTCCTTCCTTCTTCCAAAGAACTTTTAAATGTTATGGTTACAGGGAATGGTTGAGTAAGTAACATTTAGTAGTTCCAGATTTCTTTGGTAAACTCTTACATGTGAAAAATCAGCAGAGTGACGTACTTTAATAAAGAGGAATGTGTTGTTTATGCTCTTTTCAAGTTTGCCTAGGAGATAACATCACTGTCCTCATTCAGAAGGTTGGCTCTTCATAGTGTTCCTGATGCAGATTAAACAGACTCAGCATATAGGCAGTCAGATGTCTATCAGAACATTGTCTCTTCTTTCACCCATTCTTCCTTCCAGTCCCCACAAGTGGATTTGGAGCTGTTCTTTACTACTTTCAGACCAGCCTTCTGAACAATCACTTTGATTCCAGGAGCAATGGGTGGAGACTGGATATAAAACCCCTCAAACAGCAAAGAAGACAAAGTAGAAGTTAAAGAAAATGTTAAAACTCATTCATAAGATTTACACTTATAGAGATTTATTTTCTGCACCAGACTAAATTCATTTGCATTGCCATAAATAGGAATAATTTACATTGTTGTGAACCCCTGGAGACCCAGTTAAGTCATCAAAGCATCTGAGAGAAAATTACTTTGGCGATGACTTGAGACATAAACAAAGCCCCTGAATCCTAAAATAGCTCCTTCACTAGTCTGCAAGGTATTAAAATGCTTGTGCTGGTATTATACTTTGTGGCATTAGTATTGCCTCCAGAATTTCCTTGGAATAAGGCACCATGTCAGATAGAGAGACTATAATAATTAACATAGATGGGTTTATTGGATTTTCTTGTGACAAGGAGCAGGTCTTGAAAGAATGTGGCCCAGCCAAGCATGGTTATCCTAAAAACTTTCTTGAGCACAGTAAACATCAAAAGATTTTATTTCTATATATAGTCATTGTCCTCTTTATTCATGGTTTTGCTTTCTTGATGTGAATCATCCAGTGTCCCCATTTTGTAGACTCTTCTGTTAGTTACTTAATAGCCACCTAGGTTATGAGATCATTTGTCAAGGTGTTTCTGTTCAAGTCACCCTTATTTTACTTAATCCTGGCCCCAAAGCATAAGAGAAGCAGTGCTGGTGACTTGAATATGCCAACAAGAAGCCTGAATGAACTTCCTTTATGTGAAAAGGTGAGTTCAGTACAATAAAATATTTGAGAGAAAGAGAGGCCACATTCACGTAAATTTTATTATAGCACTAGAGGCCCAGTGCGTGAATTTGTACATGGGTGGGGTCCCTTGGCCTGGCCAGCAATAGGGCCAATCGGGGCCAGCTAGCCCAGGGTGGATCAGACTGACCGGAACTGGCCAGCCAGCGGGAGAGGAGAGGGACTGTGGGAGGTTGGCCAGCCATGGGGGGTTGTCCGTGGGAGTGCACTGACCACCAGGGTGCAGCTCCTGTGTTGAGTGTCTGCCCCCTGATGGTCAGTGCACATCATAGTGACCGGTCGCTTAGGATTTTATATATACAGATATTGTTATAATTGTTATAATTTATTATTAGTTGTTATTGTTAATCTCTTATTGTACCTAACTGACAAATTAAACTTTATTATAGGTGTGTATGTATAGGAAAAAACATAGTCTATATAGGGTTCGGTATATCTATAATTTCAAACACCCACTTGGGATCTAAACACGTATCCCCTATGGGGATACATTTGCACAAACACAAGAGATTTACTATGACTTGGCCAGCTATCATCAAAAATTTGGTTTAACCCAGCCACACCTTGGGATGGACTGTGAGGAAGTCATGGATAGTCTCCTTACATCAACTTTATTTCCATGTGAGATTTGAGGCAGTCCACAACAAAGAATGTAAGTTGAAAAGTTGATCATTTAGAAGTGAAACTATCTCAAAAATATATTAAAAATTAATTCATATCTATATCTCTTCTATGAAAGGACATAATTGATTATGCACTGGCTAATATGTCAATATATTATTTTTCCGTATTAGAAAACAAAAATCATAAGATTTTATTAGGGAAGAAAACGTTTTCATCGGTCCTAAATTATAGGAAATTTTTTTATTTGGAACATATTTAGGAGACACTGAATAATGGAGGAGACAAATCCTAAACAGTTTACCAGTAAGAGCAAGTGCAGAACGGGGGCTCATATGATGATTTCATCTTTGGATCCTTGAGATTGTGTTTCTCCACTATTCATAAAAGAACAATTCCCACAAAGAACCACCAATGTTTTGAATGAAATAAGAAAAAGAGGATAACTATTCATATAGATCTCCCCACCCCCAAACAAGGTAAGTGTGGAAACACATTTTTTTAAATTATAGTTTGAAAAAGAAAGACATTTCACAGTATTTTAACTACAAATTTTGCATGAACCAGCTTTTATGAGATCATGACTTTATGTCCATCCTCTATCCAGTCATTAATGGAAATTTGTCAATTTGTCATGTACAATGATAAATATCAGTGTCATTGGTTTAAAAATTCATATCCCATAGCTTAGCATAATTAAGCTGTCATAGCAGTCTTTATTCAAGGAAATAAAATTGTAACCTTTACAATTTTAAAAAGAGGAATGATATCAGAGGAGACATTTGGCAGGCTGTGCATGTCCACTAGTCAATGAGTAATGTTGCCAAAAATGAGGTAAAACAGAAGTTTCCTTGCAGCATCACCTGCACTGTACAATGACTATTTTTTTCTATCAAATTTCAGTGTATTCTAATTGAAATTACTAGAGTTACATTTTCATATTAGGAGGCCCATGCTTTAAGCTCTAGGCTATAGAAGTTCATATTTTTCTAGCCACCTTAAGTATACTTAAGCCAAAATCATATACCTGTTTCATTCATTACAATCCTCTGTTGTAACAGGATATTATTTGGATTCTTTTGAACCAAAATAGAAAAACTCAATGAAAACAAGAATTAGTCTCTGTAGTATTTTGTGGACTTTAATTTCCTTTCCATTCAATTTTAGAAAAATTGTAAAACTTTAATCCAGTTTATGTAACTTTTTATTTTTTTAATTTAACCTCTTCATTACTAGGTTCTTTATCGCAAATATAAGTGAAAAAAGGAAGGCAACTTGAATACTTATATATGTTCATAAAGTAGATACTAGTATAATTCAAACACCGAAGGCCTTATGCAACTAAACATAAACTGGTTAGAATTGCAGGGCTCAAAAAAGTCACATGAGTCCTATGGGCATGCTCCTGCTATGTCAGTGTTTTTAAAAGACTATATTATGGCCCAATCAGCATGGATCAATGGTTGAGCCTCGACCTATGAACTAGGAGGTCACGGTTCCATGCCTGGTCAGGGCACATGCCTGGGTTGCTGGCTCTCTCCCCATTGTGGGGCGTGTAGGAGGCAGACAATCAATGATTCTCTCTCATCATGATGTTTCTATCTCTCTCTCCTTTCCTCTCTGAAATCAATAAAAATATATTTTAAAAAAGACTATATTATGCATGAGTTCAAGTGCTTGAGAAGTGCAAACATCTCATGAAAACTCTGGCTCTACCTGTAGGCTTCTCTTCTACCGAAAAACAGCACAAATGAGGGATCCTTCTGTGGGTCCCAACCAAAGAATGAAATTTGTCCTGCACTTAATGTGGCTAGCCTTTAAATCTATATAGACTATCTACTCTCCAAAAACCAGAAAGAGAATTCAATTCCATCAAGTATCTAATAAACATTCCAAATATCTGAATGTTGAAAAGAATCTGAGAGACAACTAATTCTTTTTTTTTATCCTATAGATTTTTTTCTTTATTTATTAAGGTATTACAAATGTGTACTTATGCCCCCATTGCCCCCCCATCCCACACTCATTCCCTCACCCCCATGGTATCTGTGTCCATTGGTTAGGCTTATATTCATGCATACAAGTCTTATGGTTGATCTCTCCCCCTTACCCCCACCCACCCCTACCTTCCCTCTGAGGTTTGACAGTCTG
>NW_005363468.1:224653-230571 GCF_000412655.1 Myotis brandtii
ATCTCTCAATTTGTTTATGTGATGTATCACTTTTATTGATTTGCGGATATTGTATTATCCTTCCACCCTGGGATAAATCCTGCTTGGTCATGGTGTATGATTTTTCTGATGTAGTGCTGGATCTTTTTTGCTAGAATTTGTTGGGGATTTTGGCATCTCTGTTCATGAGGGATATTCGTAATTCTCTTTGGGTTGTCTTTTTCTGGTTTTGGTATTAGGGTAATACTGGCTTTATAGAATGAGCTCGGAAGTGTTCCTTCCTCTTGTATTTTTTGGAATAGTTGGAGGAGGATAGGTTTTAGTTCTTTGAATGTTTGGTAAAACTCCCCAGTGAAGCTGCCTGGCCCCAGGCTTTTGTTTGCTGGAAGCTTTTTGGTGACTGCTTCAATTTCCTCCATAGTTATTGGCCTATTGAGAATTTTAGATTCTTCCTGATTGAGTTTTGGAAGGTTGTATTTTTCTAGGAATATATTCTGAGACAACTAATTCTAATATCACTTAGCTCCTCCAAGTTCTTCCCTAAGCCCTCTTGCTGAGGACACCAACACTCAACACTCTGGGTGCCTACTTACTGTTGGCTCTCTTCCATTTGGTTCAAGGGTCCATTCTGAATTCTCAGGCAGCTAGTCCCACTAGGATGCACCACAAATACCATTAGTCCTTCTCCTTGATGATTAAAAAAAACAACACATCACTTCCCACAAATCCAAATCTAATTTTAACTCTCCCCCAGTTCTCTCCCTTGCACGCACATGCACGCATGCACACGTACACTCTCTTCCTTCTCAGACTGAGGTAATGGAGAGTTGTGGGAATCCTGGAAAGACCATATCTCAGTATTAACCCCATCTGCTGCTCCCTTTAGCAGCTCTGGTCAGCAGGTCAATAGCTGTTGCCCTGACAGTACCAGGGCTTGGTGGTTTCTCCTTTCTCCCAGCTATTCTTCAAAACGCGCACACACACACACACACACACACACACACACACACACACACCTTCAGCAGCTGTTTCCCTGCAGCAGCTCTTGCCAACACACAGGGGCCTAGCTTGTTCATTTGTCTCTTAAGTTGACTCATCAACTATCATGTTAACAATGTTAACACCATTATTACTGAGAATTCAAAGTGCCAATATGTTCTAATGGGAATTACAGCGGTGTACATCTCTTCAAGAGAAGGAAAATATTTAAGATACAATTGATCCGAGAATTTTGCTACACCATCACACTTACCAAATTTTCCAGAAAAATTCCACTGATGACAGAGGAGAGAGGATGTGTGACCTTTGAGATTTTGAGGCTTAACATGAAGTTGCATAGCTTTATGAAACTTTGCAGGCACAAATTTCTTTGATGTCTTATGTTTTAAGCCTAAAAATTTGTGGGATTTAAAAAATTTATTTTAGGATACATTTATGTTTGTTTAATGAGAAATGTCTCTCTTCCCATACCAATTCCAATGTTTTAGTAAAATTGCCACTCCAAAAAATAGATGTTCTATCTCATTTGCTACCTGGGAAACCTTTGCAGTATAGTCCAGGGATGATGATGATGATGATGATGATGGTGACAGTGATGATAAAGATGATGCAATCTATGATGACCACAAAAATAGCTAGTTGTTATTGAGTAATTGCTAAGTGCTGATTAGAAATTATTTCACGAATGATTTCTCTTGCTGATAGTTGTAGAGCAGGTATTCTCTATTGCTTACAAGAGCCATATGCTCTGAAGAACATGTTCTCTGGTAAGATTTAGTGTCACACTTCTGGATGGCCACTCGGGTCCCTTTTACTTATGTTATGACTCAGGTCCATTCAGGTCTTTACCTCATTGCTAACTCTTCTTTCATCAGCCTCCCAGACAATGGATGAACTTTAAATAACTCAGGAACTTGTCTAAAGCTAAGATAGATCTTTATATTACCTCTTCAAGGAACACTGAAGTACCTGTGCAAATCAGGTCTCAGGAATATTCCTGGCCACTCTATGATTTCCCAAGCTGGATATGCAAAATAATTTTAATGAGATAACTGGGTTGTATCTAAATTATAATAATAAGAAAAGACCTTCCTCTCTCAGGTCTCCTTGCTTCTTTACCTGGCCAAAACTTTCTTTACAGACCCATTTTAAGAATATGCATATTAGCATAACCAATGGACACAGACACTGGGGCGGTGGGGGCTTACCCAGGGTGGAAATGGCTGGGGGGGGGGGCGTCAATTGGGGAAAAAAGAGACATATGTAAAACTTTAGACAATAAAATTTTTTTTAAGAATATGTTCTCTACATCCATAATAGGTTTTTATAAAAAATATTCAAACAGATGCTACCAAGAACCTGAAATAAACTTATTACCTCATTTGGACATTAAATCGAGCTCAAAGTTCCTGGCAACTAATATGAAGGGGAAACATGTTACATAGTTCCTATTTTCTAACTTAAGTATACAAAACTCTTAATTAGAGATGACATATTTCTTAAATGGAATTTAAAATAGAATGTTCCTGGATTGCATCTTGTATAATAAAGTCTTGAATAGTGACCAATGACTTCAACCAAATCCTTACATAAAACATGGGTATGTTGCTATTTCATTCATTTGTTGACTATTTTATCAGTTTTTCACTCGAATTTTCTAATTTTTATAGCTAAATTAAAACAATATTGTTATTTTTTAATATGAATTTGATATTTAGCTATAAAAAAATTGAGGCCTGAAAAATCGAGGATTTATTATAACTTTATGGGCTTTGCTCTTAGTACTCAAAACCAAACTTTTACTACCCCAAAAACCTTGTATTGCCTAGCCAATGTTGCTCAATCGTTGAGTATTGATCCATGAACCCAGGAGGTCACAGTTTGATTCAAGGCACATACCTGAGTTGTGTGCTCGATCCCCATAGGAGGAGTGTAAGAGGCAGCTGATAGATGATTCTCTCTCATCATTGATGTTCCTATCTTTCTCTCCCTCTCCCTTTCTTTCTCTGAAATTAATAATAAAATAAAATAAACCTGTGTCTATCAAAAAGCCTAGTTATTGCAAATCAAAAGCCTTGGCATTCATAATTTTCTTTGTTTTTTAGTTTAAAAGAAAGAAAACTTGCTCATTATTTTAAAACTGAAGTGATGAATCCCAACTATTACTTTTTTTTGGTCAACTCTGCCACAATGTTTATGATGCATCCCAAGGCAATGGATACATCTGTCGGAAGACGTTTATATACAAGAAAGTATAAGACCTTATCCTAAGTGCAAGATTGGATTTAAATGATATATTCCACTTGAAAATCTGCAACAAATATTATTTTATAATACATAAAATCTAAGCCAAAATATTTAGAACATTACCACTAAATGTATAAGATATAAAAACAATTACAGAGGTAATAAACACCAAGCTAACAATTTTTTTAAAACCTGAAACAAAGTATGTGTACTTGTTAATTCTCATGATGAGTATAATGTAGATAAATCAGGTATGCTAACATAAAAGGAATAATTTATAGATTCAGATAGATGTCAGCTATATTAATCTGCTACATTGCTCTCAAAACAGAAAATCATTTTATTCCTCCCTAAAAAACATAATTTCCAGGCTAGCCTCGTTTTGCTGTTGTTGCTGTTTCTTTTCTTTTTAAATGGTTTACGTTTAAATTAATTGTATTGATGTTAGTCGACTTGGCTTTGGTTCCTAATATCACCTAGCAGCTCTAACTCACAATGGTCACTGCTACCATTTACAAAACTTTTCAGATTTTTTAATTGCCTTTATATCTAAGGCAGCTTGGGCAAAACTATTAAGGTAAAACAGGAAGAGGGGGTTTACAGTTGGTGGAAAGCAACAGCTGTTGGATATCTGGCAAAGGGAATTAAGGACAAAACACAAACTTTTCTGTTGATCATGCCTGCAAGCAAAAGAGATAAATGACTCAATTAAATGTCTCACTTCATTTTTAAGTAAACTTTGTAGCTGTGGCTCCTCTACTACTGTGTTAAATATTTAAACTTTCCTTTAATTATAGCTAAAGACTAGACACTAAAACTTAAATTCTTTCAGCCTGCTGCAGAGAAGACATTAAATACTTTCTTCCAAAAATAACTTTGTAATTGCATTAGTAATACATAGATCTGGCAGCAGATCCCTTGAAAATAAATACTGCATGAATCAAATCGTCTAATTATTTCAGACAAGCCATAAATGAGTTTTAATGGGCCAAAACTCTAAAATTGTTGGAGGCACTGCATAGCTTTTTGGGAGAATTAAGTTATATTGCTACTAATAGTATTTTTATGTACTCAGATAAGACTTGGAACTATACACAATATATGGTCAAAGAACTCTTAATTTTAAATTGAAAAGAAAAATAAAGCGGTTATGATTAAGCACCTTCTTAATATTTTCATTTTTCTATTTTTGTATTCGTTTATTTTATTCTTCATTCAACCTTGAAAGCCTCCAAGCAAGAGAAGGAAGAACATGAGAATTGTGTACTATAGATCTTTTTTGTTCAGAGGCTGAAAGAGGAGGAAATAGGAAGGGCAGAAAAACAGAAAGGGAAGCAAAGTATTGGATCAGTTGGGGATTATTGGTTGTAAGCAACAGTTCTTGGTAATAAAGCAAAAAGTGAAATTAAGGTAAGCACATGAGTAGTTCACAAAATGGTGGGTAAAGCTTAGATCTAAGACTTCGAAAGGACAGGAATGAGGGCAGAAAATAATGGCCACATTCTTTCATATGGGATAAATCAGTTCCAATGATTTTCTGTCCTTCCATCACTGTGCCCTGGATACAAATATCAGAGCTAGAGTCTAACCAACCAAGTTTGAGTTAATGCCTATCCCTTTAATAAGTGGCCTACCTTATCTCTTATTATGGCCTTCACTTTGAGGTCTATTTTGTCCTCTCTCTTGGCTAAAGGAGATCCAGGTGGATGGTCTCCCACCAAGACTGCCCCTATTGGAGAATGTAGAAAGGGGAGCAGAAGACAATGCAAAAAAGTGAGAATGAGAAGCAACTAAATACCAATAAGCCTAAGCAAAAACAATTAGTGAATCATTTGAACATGTATACATCCATTAAATTAAAGCACTTTTATTAGGCTCCCACAAGTTTTTTGGTGGGATGAGGACAGAAGGGGGTGAATGAGGATGGTCAAGAGATTGAATGTTTCTCAGAAAATTGATCAGTAAACCATTTTATAGAATTTCTAATAGTAATATGAATAAAAGATATACATTCTAATTGAATGCTCTGTCTTAAAATTGATTTATATATGACTACCAAAGTAATTTGTAAAATCAATATGAATTATAAATTATGTTATAAAGAAAAGCACTGTTTTGTTTATTTAAACACAATATTTTAATTAAATGCCAACAAATTTGGAGTTTCTAGAACTCTATTGTTTCTGGAATGCTGTAATTTTTTTAACAGTTTTAATGAGCTTAAGTACCATAAAATTACCTCCTTTTAATTATACAATTCAACAGCTTTTAGTATATTCATAGAATTGTTACCACTATACAACTTTGGAGCATTTTCATTATCCCAAAGAATCCTCACATTCATTAGAAACAACTCCCCATTCCTCTCTCCTTCCAGCCCCCAGCAACTACTTCCTGTCTCTATAGATTTGTCTATTTTTGTTATTTTATGTAAATGCATTCATAAATTTTGTGGCATTTTGTGACTACCTTCTTTCACTTAGCATGTTTTTAAGGCCCATCCATGTTGTACTACACTTATCAGTACTTCATTCCTTTTTATAGCTAAATATCATCCCTTTGTATGAATATGCCAAATTTTGTTTATCCATTCATGAGTTGATGAAAATTTGGCTTTTTGCTATGTTTTGTTGTTGTTATGAACTTTATTTTTTTCCTTTATTGATTAAGGTATTAGATATGTGTCCTTATCC
>NW_005363468.1:232113-245504 GCF_000412655.1 Myotis brandtii
GGGTCTTTTTTTATTCCAGATGAATATTTGGAAAGTTCATTCTAGGTCTGTGAAATATGCTGTGGTATTTTAATGGGGAGTGCATTGAATCTATAGATTGAATAGGGTAGTATGGACAGTTTAATGATGTTGATTCTACCAATCTATGAACATGGTATGTTCTTTCAATTGTTTATGTCTTCCTCTATCTCTTTTTTAAGTGTCCTGTAGTTTTCTGACTACAGGTCTTTTACCTCCTTAGTTAAGTTTATTCCAAGGTATCTTAATTTTTTTGGTGCAATGGTAAATGGGATTTTTTTTAAATCTCTCTTTCTGTAAGTTCACTATTGGTGTATAAAAATGCCATAGATTTCTTGGTGTTAATTTCGTGTCCTGCTACATTGTCAAATTCATTTATTAAGTCTAACAATTTTTGAGAGAGTCTTTAGGGATTTCTATGTACAGTATCATGTCATCTGTGAATAATGACAGTTTTACGTCTTCTTTTCCAATTTGAATACCGTTTATTTCTTCTTCTTGTCTAATTGCTATGGCTAGCACTTCCAGTACTATGTTGAACAGGAGTGGTGAGAGGAAGCATCCCTGTCTTGTTCCTGTTCTTAGGTAAAATGGTTTTAGTTTTTGCCCATTGAGTATGATGTTGGCTGTAGGTTTGTTATATAAGGCTTTTATTATGTTGAGGTATGATCCCTCTATTCCCATTTTGCTGAGGGTTTTTATCAAGAAAGGGTGTTGAATTTTGTCAAGTGCTTTTTCTGCATCAATTGATATGATAATGTGATTTTTGTCACTCAATTTGTTTATGTGATGGTTCATGTTTATTGATTTGCAGATGTTGTACCATCCTTGCATCTCCAGGATAATTCCTACTTGGTCATGGTGTATGATCTTTATGATGCAATGATGGATCCAATTTGCTAGAATTTTGTTGAGGCTTTTAGCATCTATGTTCATGAAGGATATTGGCCTGCAATTCTCTTTCATTGTGTTATCTTTATCTGGTTTTGGTATTAGGGTAATGCTGGCTTCATAGAATGAGCTTGGAAGTGTTCCTTCCTCTTGAATTTTTTGGAATAGTCTGAGGAGGATAGGCTTTATTTCTTCTTTGAATGTTTGGTAAAACTCCCCTGTGAAGCCATCTGGCCCCGGGCTTTTGTTTACAGCAAGCTTTTTGATGACTGCTTCAATTTATTCCATAGTTATTGGCCTATTGAGATTTTTAGATTCTTCCTGATTGAGTTTTTGAAGGTTTTATTTTTCTAGAAATGTGTCCATATCCTCCAGGTTGTCTAGTTTGTTGGAATAGAGTTGTTCATATTATTTTTTAACAATCCTTTGTATTTCTGTGGGGTTGTTGTTATTTTGCCTCTTTCATTTCTGACTTTGTTTATTTGGGTCCTCTCTCTTTGCTTCTTGGTGAGCCTGGCTAGAGGTTCATCAATCTTTTTTATCCTTTCAAAGTACCAGCTCTTGGTTTTATTGATCTTTTGAATTGTTTTTTTTTGTCTCTATGTCATTTATTTCTGCTCTGATCTTTATTATCTCCTTCCTTCTGCTCACTCTGGGCTTTTCTTGTTGCTCTCCTTTTAATTCTTTAAGTGGTAGAGTTAGATTATTTATTAACCATTTTTTCTTGGTTTTTTGATGTAGGCCTGTAGAGCTATAAACTTCCCTGTCAGGACTACTTTCACTGTATCCCATAGATTTTGGATTGTTGTGTTTTCATTGTCATTTGTTTCCAGGATGTTTTTAATTTCCTCTTTGATCTCTTTGATAACCCAATCATTGTTTAATAGCATGCTATTCAGCTTCCAAGTGTTTGAACTTTTTTGATTGTTTTTATTGTAGTTTATTCCTAATATTATGCCATTGTGGTCTGAGAACATGCTTGATATGATTTCAATCTTCGTGAATTTGGAGAGACTTTGTCTGTGACCCAATATGTGGTCTATCTTTGAAAATGTCCCATGTGCACTTGAGAAGAATGTATATTCCATGGCTTTGGGGTGAAATGTTCTGAAGATGTCAATTAAGTCCATCTGATCTAGTGAGTCATTTAGGATTGCTGTTTCTTTGCTGATTTTTTGTCTAGAGGATTTATCCAGTGATGTCAGTGGTGTATTAAAGTCCCCTACTATGATTGTATTGTTGTCAATCTCTCCCTTGATATCTTCCAGGAGTTTTTTTTATGTATTTGGGTGCTCCTGCATTGGGTGAGTCCCTTGTTCTGAAGTGGTTCTCTTGTAGACAGCATATTATGGGTCATGTTTTTTTATCCATTCAGCCACTCAATGTCTTTTGATTGGAGCATTTAGTTTGTTTACGTTTAAAGTTATTATTGATAGGGACTTGTTTGTAGCCATTTTTATTTTTTGTGCCTGTTTTCTTTCTTAGCTTTTTATTTCTTCTTTTTATACCAGTCCCTTTAGCATTTCTTGCATTGCTGGCTTGGTAGTAATAAACTCCTCCCTTAGCCTTTTTTTTGTCTGTGAAGCTCCTTATTTCCCCTTCAATTTTTGATGATAGCCTTGCTGGATAGAGTATTCTTGGATTCAGTTCCTTGCTTTGCATCACTTTGTAAATTTCCTTCCATTCCTTTCTGGCCTGACGTGTTTCTGTTGAGAAATCATTTGATAATCTAATAGGAGATCCCTTGTACGTAACTTTCTGTCTCTCTCTTGCAGCCTTTAAGATTCTCTCTTTGTCCTGAACATTTGCCATCGTAATTACGATGTGTCTTGGTGTGGGTCTTTTCGGGTTCATCTTGTTTGGGACTCTCTGTCCTTGTGTGACTTTTGTTCCCCACATCAGGGTAATTTTCTGACATTTTTTCTTCAAATAGTTTTTCTAACCCTTGTTCCTCTTCCTGTTGTTCTGGCACCCCTATTATTTATATGTCACTTCACTTCATGTTGTCCTAAAGTTCCCTTAGGCTCTCCTCCTGCCTTTTAATGCTTTTCTTCAATTGCAATTCAGTTTGGGTGTTTTTAGCTTCCCTGTCTTCTAATTCGCTAAATTGGTCCTCCGCTTCTCCTAGTCTACTGTTGAAACTTTCCATGGTGTTTTTTATTGCAGCTATATCACTCTTTATTTCTTCTTGATTCTTACATAAGTTGTTGATTTTTTCATCCATCAGGTTTATGAACTGTATGACCCTTATTCTGAATTCTTTTTCTTACATATTGCATGCCTCTGTTTCACTTAGTTGCTTTTCCGGTGATGCTTCCTTTTCTTTCCTTTGGGTTTTTTTTTTGTCTCCCCATTTTTGCTCAAACCAAAGGATCTAGGTGTCGAGTAGTGCAGGGGCTGCTTCTCGGGCTGTCGCAGCAGCAGCTCCTCCTCAGTTGGCAGCGGCTCCTCTGGTGGGTGCTGCTCACAGCAATGGTGGCTCCTCTGGCTGGCGGGGGCAGGGTGCTCACACAGCTGCTGCTCCTTGGACAGGTGTGGGCTGCTCATGAGGCTGCTGCTCCTCAGATGGGGGCTGGCTGCTCTTGTGGCTGCTGCTCCTCGGAGAGGGGTGGGCTACTCACATGGCTGCTGCTCCTTGAAGGAGGCAGGGCTGCACGGGGCTGCTGCTCCTCAGACGTGGGCAGGCTACTCACAGAGCTACTGCTACTCAGATGGGGGCGGGCTGCTCACCTGGCTGCTCTTAGCATGGTTGCAGTGCCCTGGGCTAAAGTGTTGGGCCTGCCAGGGGGGAGCATGCTTTGGAACTCACATGATCCCATGCTGGAGTCTCAGTGACTGTGGGACCACAGTTGAGGCAGCAGGTCCCTGGGTGGCTGTAGAGTCCCGGGTGTTGTCTGAGGGCACCCTGGGTGGAGGTGAGGCTGGGCTCTCAGTCACAGCAGCTCTCCCCTTCAAAAAGGTGCAGCTCTGGGGAAGAGCTGTTTGCTCCAGGACTTTTTGCAATGGTAACAGAGGCTGCCTGGTTAGGCAAGCCTGGTCAGCCTGCCCCGAAAGGTCCTGCGGGATCTAACTGTGCCTCACTCACACACACAAATACACACCCCACATGTCCACACACTCCTCTTTCGCTCCCTCACTCACTCATGCTCTCTCCCTCACTGCCACCTTCTTCCTGCCTCTGTAGTTAAGTCTGGAGTGTTATTGACCCATTCGTGGATGGAGCCTCCTCTCCGGGTGTCTGATTATGTGGCTCGCTCTCTACCACATTGGCCCAACAGGACAAAATGCAACTCAACAAGACACGACACAAAGGAAACAAAACACAAATGTACTCTCAACACTGATAACCCCAATATAAGTGACCACCAGAGAAAAGAGAATTAGGGGAGAGAAAAGAGAGCATAAATGATATCGAAAAGAGAAAAAATGGTATGAGAAAAAATTAAAAAAGAAAAAGAAAAAAATATATATATGGAGAAAACACTAGAGAACAAACAGATAAATCAAAACATAAAACACCAAATACCTAGTAAAGAGGGTTGGGGGCAGAATCTGTAGAGGCTGAGCTTATATACAGAACGTAAGGTTAAGGAATTGAATAAATATGGGGAGGACCTCAGTTCAGTATAGAGGAAATAGAAAGAGGATGAGTGGATAAAGAAGAAGGAGAAGAAAATAATAATAATAATAAATTAATTTAAAAATTAGGATAAAATAAAAAATAGAATGATGAAAAAAGAATGCAAAAAGAAATAGAAAATAAAGAAACAAATGAAAAAAGGAAAATAAAGAGAAAAAGAGATAACAAAATAATAATAAAATAAAGTAAAATAAAAATGAAAAAGTGAAGTGTCATTTCTTTCTGCCGAGTTTTAATTCCCTATGAGGGCTGGTTAAAGATCCCATTCTCCTCTACTGTCTGCCACTTCTCAGTTTCCTGTTGCTGGGACTGAACGGCCTCTCTTTAGGCCAGTTCCTGAGGACTCTCAAGGACTACCAGTTATTCAGATTTTTTTTTGTATCCTTTGTACCACTCAGGGTGTAGTTGGGTTTAGCTGTATTGGTTGCCTGGAGACTGCAGGGATGGGGCTATCTCTTTAGGAGCAAATGGCTGCCCAGGTCTGGCATGTCAGTTATGACTCAGCGCCAGACTCACGACCACCTCTCCCCTCTCCTCTCCTCTCCCCAGCCTCTCCCCAGACTCCACAAGTCCGCACCTTCACCAGCACCTCAGCCACAGGTGAGTGTTTGTATTTGAAAGGTCCTAGGAACTAGTTTTAGCGAATAAAAGCAAAGACCAAAAAGAGGGGAAAGAGATGCACCACTGCGAGCCCCCCTCCCCCTAGCACGGTGAGGCTTGGGCAGCCATCCAGGCTGCTCCCTCTGGGCTCAGTGTCTCATGGCTGTGGACTGAGATCTAGAATCCCCTGCCGCCAACAGCCCTGCAGACCTCCCTTCCACAGTCATACGCTACGCCTATCCCAAGGGACGTGACCTCGGTGCTGTGCGGCTTCCTTCTGACCCTCTGGACTCGGAAGTCTTGCAGTTCTCTCCAGCCCAGATCCCTGATTTTACCATTCTCCAGGTGCCCTCTGCCCTTCCCGGCTGCGAATTGTCTCACCAGCTGTGTCTACTTCCCCAATTTGGGGTGGATGTTATTCGACTTAGTTACTCATTCTATCTGCTCTGGCACAAGGCTCCGGACATGTCTGCCTATTCTGCCACCATTTTGTCTCTTCTAGCCCTATAATTTTATTAATAGATCATTTTTATAACATACAAATAAATTATACTGAACATACCTAAAATAGCTTATTCTCTTAAAAAGTTATCAGCATTTTCATTGCATTATTTATTCATTCATTGTTTTAACTCATTTTTATTTTAAAGAGAAGAGGAAGAACAAGAAGAAGAAGAAGAAGAAGAAGAAGAAGAAGAAGAAGAAGAAGAAGAAGGAGGAGGAGGAGGAGGAGGAGGAGGAGGAGGAGGAGGAGGAGGAGAAGAAGAAAGATTAGTTGCCCTGACAAGGGAATAAACTCAAGCCTGGGGAATGTGCTCTGACCAAGAATAGAACACCCACCTTTTGGTATAAGGGATGAAGCTCCAACCAACTGAGCAATACAGGCCAGGGCTATTCATTCATTTTTAAGAATCTGGCAGAGCTAAACTACAACTCAACCTGGCAAAATTTCCATGAAATTATAATTAATAGGGTACAGATTTAAAAGGTTTTATGTTATCTTAATGTAATAACAATATACTAAAATTTTTTTAAACCTGTCTCTTTTAACATAGGTTTTAAATATTTTAGAAGCAATTCCAAATATGTGTTTATTTTCAAAAATTTAGCTTCAAATATTTGAATATTTTAAAAAATAATTTCATGAACACAGGATAGAATAATAAAACAAAAAAGAAAATAATTTTGAAGGAGCTCATGTAACTAATGTCATTTAAATAGTAGCTACTTCAACAAAGGATGTCTGGTTATTATAAACAACTAAATAAATAGGCATCTATGCTTCTATTTCTTAGTTATGTGATGTTATTATGTCACTTAATCTCTCTGAGCCTCAGTTTACTTACCAATGAAATGGGAATAATAACACTGCTTACCTCATAGGTTTGCTGTGATGATTAGATAAGTAAATGTAAAGTGCATGTTGTGATGCCTCACACATAGTAAGTATTGGATAGTTATTAAAATTACTAGTGTGTCACTATATAGACGAAGCTCTTGCAGTGGTTCTCAACCTTCCTAATGCCGTTACCCTTTAATACAGTTTCTCATGTTGTGGTGACCCCCAACCATAAAATTATTTTTGTTGCTACTTCATAACTGTAATTTTGCTACTGTTATGAATCATAATGTAAATATCTGATATGCAGGATGTATTTTCATTGTTCACGACCCACAGGTTGAGAACCGCTGCCTATAGTCTGAACAAAAAGAATAGAAAAATGACATTACTCCAGATATGAGGTAAAGATTTTCCAAACTGTGGTACTGCATTTCTTATAACTAGGCAATTAATATTTGTCATATAAAATAAAGTCTAAGCACAGCAAAGCATCAGTGTAAACTTCCCAGCCTGTTCTACTAGTCCTGAAAGTAGCAGATGATGTTAAGATAAATAATAATGGCAGTGATGTGCTTTTCTCTGTATAGCGTAACTATTTCATATCCAAATGTGGTTATATAAATTGCTTCCTGATGGGAACTGAAAACCCCCAGACCTCCTTCCTATTCATTCTATCCATGCTCAGCAATTGTGCTGTCTTCTGACAATGAAGTCTGTCTCCATTCTCATCACTAATTGCTATCTCTTTGAAAACTCCCAGCTTCAAAGGCACTGCAGAGAGTAGCCCCAACACCAAATGTTCTACTCAAAAGCAATAACCACACATGAGTGCTCTGCCTTGGTGAGCAGCTAGCTAGCTACTTGGGTGTCAGCTATTTGTTGAGCCCTGCATTGAAGGCCCCTTCTGTCCATTAGGTACCCTGGGCTCAGTGCCTAGGGCCAATGAACTTTCCAAGACCTACAAAAATGTTTGAGGTCTGAAAAAAAAAATCATAAACTCCAAGATACAAAAAGAAAAACTAAAATTGAAGTAAAAAAAACGTTAAGTTAAGGCCTGTTTCTCTCCCATTGTTGTTTCTATTTAATTAAATCAATTGCTTGAGTACATTGATATGCATAAAAATTTCATTATAGTTGCAAAAACTTGCGGATTGGTTTTTCGTACTTCACCTAACTTTCTGACAATTCACAGTGATTACCAAGAAATATCAGCCAACCATAAATTAAATTTTATTATAACCAAGTAACTTTAAACTTAAAAAAACTAACAAAAATAATTATTTCTATGTGGAACATGAATGCATTAAAATGCATATGCAATGATATGACAAGGTGACTCCAAGATAAAGTGCTTATGAACCACTAATGTCTGTTCCTTCTGGCTTGTAGGCTTTGGGAATACAAGAATGAGATATCTCTTTCTCCCAAACTGCTACCAAGTCTAACAAAAGAGACCAACAAAGAAACATGAAAGGATTCAAAATAGAGGTAAGTATAGGTCCTGTGTCTATGCATATGAACCAGGTGCACAAGAGTGCCCCCACACACACACACACACACACTCACACTCACACTAGTGAATGATGGGGAGAGAAGGCATGATCCTCAAGTGACACCTTCACTGATCTATCAATTCCAATTTTGAAAAACTAGAATTTCAATCTAGTTCAGGAATATTAAATTTATATTTATACAAATGTGAGTCAAGTATGATTAAGATACATGATAGCACAGGAGTTCTCCATGTTTGATTCTCACCCTAAAACACATAAATGGTGACTACATTTTATCAGTTAATGTGTATTGAATATCTACTATTTAAAGCAAAACTGTTCTAGGTTCTAGGAATACCTATTTGGCACTTCCCTATGATCTTGAGGACATTCCTGCAAATTTTGGAGAATAAAGCTAATTTTTAAAAATATAATATTCACAAAGCCATGGATTAGTAGCTGGTTCTCAAATGGTTTCAAGCATAGATAAGATCAACTGTGAATTGTGCTCAAGCTCTAGTTCTTGCTCCCCATTCAGGAAAACAAGAGAAAGCTAGTGAGTGATATAGTATTAATCATTCAATTGTAAATAATTTCCCAACATCTATACTAAGCTTTTCTTAGCAAGACCCCAAAGCACTTTTTCCTACTGCTCTCAATTACAAGAATAATAACTGCTAGGTCATAAAGGAAAGTTGACAGATTATTTAAGAGGAAGAGAGTAAACAGCTGTCCAATCCTTAGGGTCAGTGGCCATTTGAGTCTTAAGTATTACTAAGGACTAAATAATACTCAGTTCTCATGGGCAACATAGTGGTGGAGGGTGGATTTCATTGGGAAAAAAAGAAAGGAAGAAAAGCTGCAGAAGAAGGGAAGACAAAAAATAGGGGAAGGGAAAGAGAGGAGGAAGAGGAAAAAGGAAGGAAGGACACAGAAAAGAAAAGGATGCAGATATTAGGGCATTTCTGGAAACTCTGTAGCTCTGAAGTTTACTACCCCCACTAGCCCCCACCTCTTCCCTCTTCTGCTAATTTTGCATTTTGAAAACAACAGCAAGAAGTAATAAATGTTACCTTCCCCCTCCAAGTGTTATAATCATACTTAGCTAGTTACTAGTATTAATATTAATAATAGGAAAGGAACAAAGGGGAGGCCAGACATTATAAGCATGGTCATCAGAGCAGCTTCACCAGGAAGCTGCAACTTTACACTTCCCAGGAAACCACCGGTCCATTCCCTGCAGATCACTGGGGGAAGGGTCCAACAAAAAGGAAGACTGGAGCACAGTGAAGTCGGGGTGCCATAGGGAAGGTGCTTGGCTGTCAGACTAGCCTGGGAAACAAAGGCCATTGGCTATGGGGGGTGGAGGGGCAGAACTACGATAAGTATGTGAAATCTTGAATAATTAATCGGTTAAACTCCCAGTTATAATCCCCAATGAGTTCTCACTCTCTTGTTCCTCTTGCTCCACTCCTGCTTCCTTGCACTCACTTGCACATTGACCCTCATCTGCCTGCCATGTGACCCTAAAAAGCCACATGACCCTGGGCATGCGGACACCACATGCAGTGGACTGCAACTAGAAATACAAGCTAAGCTAGCCAGACGCTAGAATGGACTGTGCTTTATATGGAGCAAAGACTTGCAGTGGCTTTAATTCTAGCCCTGTTGAAGACAGGAGAAATGAAGAGAGACCAGAACTTGGAGGGGAACTCCCTTAATCTTACATCATCAATAAAGCTTTCCACAATACCTCATCCTCCTGTGGGGGCCTCAGGAAGTTCTTGTTCCCACGGCACCCCAAGAACTTCCTTTCCACCAGTAATAGGTGGAGACACAGAAAGCTTCCCACCGATAACACCAGTTCTGACAGATGATGTGAGAATAACCAAGATAACAGAGACTCGTATATCTAAGTGAACTGAACTCCTGGTCTGAGTTAACTCTAAAGTCTTTGTTTTCTCTCACCTTTCTCTTCCAATTTACTTAAAAGATGGATTAAAAGGTTTATCATCTTTAGTTCTTAGGAGTGAGTGCCATTTGGTATGGCGAGTTGTATCTTTGAGCCCAGAAATCATCATGGATAGAGTAGTTAGTCTGGTTTCATGAAGAAGCACTTGACAATGATAAAGCAAATGCAGAAGAATAGGTACATTGAAGCCTTGAATAAATTAGTATGAGATTCAGAACTCTAGATGAATATTTACTGCATTTGGCTTGGAAAGACATAACTGAAAATGAATCTTCCACTGGCAAGAGAAAGGGAGATTCCATCCGGTTTTCTTTTTCAATATTCCAGTGTTGTTTTGAGATTGGAAAAAGACATTATTACTATGACATGACTTTATTAGCCTTCCAAAAGAAGTTTAAGATTAACTAGTGGAGATATTACTTAGGACAAAACATTAATAATATATTCTGCAAGGAAACAGATGCAAAAGAAGCCAATAAGCCCAGTCAAAACTAATTATTTAGCAGGCAAAACATCAAAACCGAGTCGAAAGATATACTCCACACGAGTTTGCCTTTGTGCCTGAGCCACTGGAGCCTGAAGGATCATCGCATTACTCTGTTGGCAGATGCATCCAAAGAACTGGCCATGTTGTGTCTTGTCATCACAATGCTTCTTTCTGTTAAATGGTTTGAAATGTTTGACAAGGGCATTACAAAGCTATCCAAGGAAAAGCTTTCCTTCCAGGGATTAGATTCTTGAAACCAACCATTAACACTAGCCTTTGTCAGCTATTCAGCGCGCGCGAGAGGTTCTTACAGACAGACTGGGATCTTAAGGAGCCTCAGAACACTGAATGCTTTGTTACTGCTCCTTCACACACTATTAATGGAGGTTTAACTCAGGGAAAGGGGTCTTCCTTGTCTCCAGCAATTTGTCTTTTTTTCCCAACAGTTATTTCCAAACTATATCATATTAAGGCAGTAGTCAAATCAGATTGCAACGAGACTAATGACTTGGTTCCTAATTAAAAGGAAGGAAATCATCTAACAAAATGGTCTTTTTCTCCAGTGTATACACCTACCAAAAAGCCAAAGAATGCTCAAACCCATAGAAAATAAGACTGGCTCCAGGTGAATATTTCTCTACATAATAGGGCAATGATGCAAGAATGGATTCTTAGACTAGTTCTCCTTTTCATTCAGTATTTATTACCATGGGGTAGCTTGACTATCACTTGGTTTTGCAATTTGTTTTCATGGAGACTTGTTTTGAATTAAAAATTGACCCTATCTTTTATCATTTGTTCACACTCTCAGGTCTTTACATCTTCTTATTTTATTTCCTGTCAGAGTTTCCAGAAACTATTGACTGAACAAAGAAACTTCAGTAGCTCATCATAGTCATGAAAAACTCTCCCTCCTACCCTAACCTTAAGAGACACATGACTACATCTCAGTTGGAAGTTGGTTACTTGTCCTAACGTATTTTTCCTTACATTCAAATATAGAAGGAAAGTGAAATAACAGAGTTTTTTTTTCTCTGAATCACATGCTATAGTATTGCCCCTACTTCCCATATGAAGGCATATTATGGAGCCAGTGACATGATATAATTAAATAATTTCCCCAACCTCCAACCAGGAGGTCTTGTCTGACACAATGACACAATTGGGATTTATAGATCACTATTAATTGAAAATTATTTAACTTAAGAAATATATGTGTATATACACACACATTGTACTTTAATTTAATATTGTTGTTCACTCATTTTCTGGTTTTCTGTTGTAGAACAAAGGTCTTTTGAATTTTTTAATTTGGGTGTGCTGATTGAACCTGTTCTCTGCATAATTCCATAAAGACTTATCTATGAAATTCAGGGTTAATTTTTAAATTCTTTTAAGCAAACTAGAACTTACCAGTATTTGCAAAGAGCAAACTTATTGCAGAATCATAAATTTTAATTTTTTCCCAATATTTGATAACTGTCTCACCAATGTTTAATTCAATATAATTTTTAAAATCACTCTCCTTTATGTTGTCTTTCCAATATTCTGTATGGTTTTGCACAGGAAATATCTTTCTTCTCACATTTAATCACTTTAAATATTTAATTAAGTTAGCTAATTAACAGTACATTTAAAATAAACAGCTTAAGGAACAAGCACAACTAATATACAAATTTCCTAGATATGACACAAAAAGCAAGATCCATTAAAAAATTGATAAATTCAACTTTAAATTAAAATCTTATGCTCTTCAAATGACACTATTAAGAAAATAAAAAGAGCCCTGGCCAGGTAGTTCAGTAAGTAGGAGCATTGTCCCATACACCAAAAGGCTGCAGGTTCAATTCCCTGACAAGGCACATACCTAGGTTGGGGGTTCAATTCCCAGTCAGGGTGCACACAGGAGGCAACCAATCAATGTTTCTCTCTCTCCCTCTCCCCCTCCCCCTCTCTCTAAAGTCAATAAACATATCCTCAGGTGCGGATAAAAAAAGAAAAAAGATTAGCCACAGATTGGGAAAAAATATTTACAAGCCATACATCTTATAAATCATTTGTATCCAAAATATATAAAGAACATTTATAATTCAATAGTTAGACAAATAATCCAATTTTAAAATGTGCAAACTTTTTGAATGATATTTCATCAAAAAAGGACATATCAAATTTTAAAACTCACATGAAAAAATATAATTGATTAATATCCTTATTTTATGGATAAAGAAACTGAATCAGATACAGGTTACATTATTTGCCAAAAAGCATATGGTTAGAAGTGGAGCCAGGATCCTGGCAACCTGACTCCAGATTCCCATCTATCTCTAAAGTACTGCATGTACACTGTCTCCCAATAAAAAAGCCAGTCTCATTACTTCATCTGAATTGTTGTTTAATGAGATTTGAAGCATTCTCAAATTTTTCTATAGCCATGATAATAGAAGGCTCCCAACACCTTATATATTTAACTATATCAAATTGCTGATAGTGGAACATTCATGACCTTAAAAAATGGCAGTTTCATGTGATTCAATCATAACTTTATTTTTTTTCAAAAGTTACTGAAATAAGAGCTCATAGTCAAGTACATGCTATTTTCTATTCTAAAACATTCTCATACTCATGCATTATCTTCCTACTAGAGGCCCAGTGCACAAAATTCATGCACGGGTCCTTCAGCCCAGCCTGCACCCTCTTGCAATCCAGGACCTTTCAAGGGATGTCTGACTGCCAGTTTAGGCCCAATCCCATGGACATCCCTCTCGCAATCTGGGACTGCTGACTTCTAACCGCTTGCCTGCCTGCTTGATGTAACCCCTAAAACTCAAGCTTCTTATTTATTTATTTATTTATTTAAAAATATATTTTATTGATTTTGTACAGAGAGGAAGGGAGAGGGATAGAGAGTTAGAAACATCGATGAGAGAGAAACATCGATCAGCTGCCTC
>NW_005363468.1:246575-247810 GCF_000412655.1 Myotis brandtii
TGCTGCCGTGAAATTAAAGGTGATTCGGAAGTAGGGTGGTTATTTATTGCTGTTAGGATAGACCTCAAAAATGACTTTTCAGAAACCAGGGCTGTCCCCTGCAACCCCAGCCAGACTCTGGGCTGCTCTGGGGGACGCAGGTCAAGGCGGCCTGCCAGCTTGCTTCACAGTGATTCTGGCTGGTCTATTTCTGGGAGTGCCGGCCACTGGGCACGCCTACACCTTGTAGTTGAGCTCTGTGTTCATCTTGGTGTACATCTCATAGATGATGTCGATGCTGGCCGTGTAGTTGACCAGGAACAGGCGGACCTTCTCCACGCACTTTCAGGAAATCAGACCTGTAGGGTGCGGCATACAGCGCTGCCTGGAAGGTTTTCTGCACGATCCAGCCGTGGTACTTCTTGAGCACCATCTCGTAGGCCTTGGTGGCGTTGACACGGATGAGGTTGAGGTGGCTCTCGTCCCACTCCCCATTGCAGATGCTCTGCAGGAGGACCTAGATGAAGTGGAGGCCCCTTTTCAGCCACATCAGGTCAGCGTGGCCCCCACTTTGGGCCACTCTGCTTCGTACATTTCCTTCTCCACCTCCAGGATGTTCTGTAGAGTCTGGAACTTGGCCGGGTCGGTGTTGTACACAGCTTTGATCTTTGTGATGTTACCACTGGGCATAAACACTGGGGACAATCGAAGGCAATCAAAGAAGGGTGGCAGGTGGGACACTACCTCCAGGAAGGGCTGATCTCTATCTGCTTGTCCTCAGGCAGCGGCTTCAGCAGGTGCTCGGCCAGCAGTGCCATTTTGGGGTCGATGCTGGCGGTGATGCTGTTTTCTAATTGGATCTTCCTCTTCCTTCCCCAGCACACTCCAAACCTACTCCAGAGGAACCACACCAACGCCGCAGACCCTTAAGAACTTCCTCCCTATTTCTTTGACTTTTCCCCATCAAACTCGCACCCTATTGTGTTGCCTAGAGGCGCCCCTAACCGCTCTATGGGGGGCGGGGCCAGCCTGGCTAGGGGCCGGGGTGGTTCTTTTCTAACGGTTATTATGGTCATGACACTGTTACAGTCACTGGCTTTTTATATATATAGACTAGAGGCCCGGTGCACAAAAATTTGTGCACTCAGGGGGGAGAGGGGGTCCCTCAGCCCAGCCTGTGCCCTCTCGCAGTCTGGGACCCCTCGGGAGATAATGACCTGCTGGCTTAGGCCTGCTCCCGGGTGGCAGAGGGCAGG
>NW_005363468.1:247864-270814 GCF_000412655.1 Myotis brandtii
TTTAAAATGAGGTGTATGACAGGGCTCCCCCAGGGCCACGCACCACGTGGGGGGACGGGGACAGAAAGCCCTAGGACTTGAATTATTAGCAACATTAACTGTTTTTATCACACTGAAATGAAGGCAGTCGGTCTGTGCTGCCGTGGAACTAAAGGTGATTCAGAAGTAGGGTGGTTATTTATTGCTCCGTTAGGATAGACCCCAAAAATGACTTTTCAGAAACCAGGGCCGTCCCCTGCAACCCCAGCCAGACTCTGGGCCGCTCTGGGGGACGCAGGCCACGGCGGCCTCCGCTGCTTCACAGTGACTCTGGCTGGTCTGTGCCTGGGAGTGCCGGCCCTGGGCACGCCTACACCTTGTAGTTGAGCTCGGCGTTCATCTTGGTGTACATCTCATAGATGATGTCGATGCTGGCCGTGTAGTTGACCAGGAACAGGCGGACCTTCTCCAGGCACTCCTCCTCCATCATGTTCTGGCCCTTGGAGAGCTCTTTCAGGAAGTCAGACCTGTAGGGTGCGGCACACAGCGCTGCCTGGAAGGTTTTCTGCACGATCCATCCGTGGTACTTCTTGAGCACCATCTCATAGGCCTTGGTGGCGTTGACGCGGATGAGATTGAGGTGGCTCTCGTCCCACTCCCCATTGCAGATGCTCTGCAGGAGGACCTAGATGAAGTGGAGGCCCCTTTTCAGCCACATCAGGTCAGCGTGGCCCCCACTTTGGGCCACTCTGCTTCGTACATTTCCTTCTCCACCTCCAGGATGTTCTGTAGAGTCTGGAACTTGGCCGGGTCGGTGTTGTACACAGCTTTGATCTTCGTGATGTTACCACTTATGTCTGCCTTGATGGGCGTAAACACTGGGGACCCAAGGCCATCGAAGAAGGGTGGCAGGTGGGACACTACCTCCAGGAAGGCTGGTCTAGATCTGCTTGTCCTCGGTCAGTGGCTTCGGCAGGTGCTCGGCCAGCAGTGCCATTTTGGGGTCGATGCCGGCGGTGATGCTGTTTTCTAATTGGATCTTCCTCTTCCTTCCCCAGCACACTCCAAACCTACTCCAGAGGAACCACCCCAACCCCACAGACCCTTAAGAACTTCCCCCCTATTTCTTTGACTTTTCCCCATCAAACTCGCACCCTATTGTGTTGCCTAGAGGAGCCCCTAACCGCTCTGTGGGGGGTGGGGCCAGCCTGGCTAGGGGCCGGGTAGTTCTTTTCTAACGGTTATTATGGTCATGACACTGTTACAGTCACTGGCTTTTTATAAATATAGATTGGTACCAATTCCATAACGCCCTTAGGCTTTTTAAACGGTGGCTACAAATGGTTCAGTCTGTTAAAATCTATTACCCAATTCCATAACGCCCTTAGGCTTTTTAAACAGTGGCTACAAATGGTTCAGTCTGTTAAAATCTATTACCCTCACTATTGCTGTTTATATAACCTGCTAGTTTTGTGTTGGCATTTTCTCTTTTTATATTTCTTCATTAGTATTTCTGAAGATGACATCTATTTGGCCTCTTTTCATCATAATAAAATGACAGAGCCTTACAGAAGTAGACACTGTTTTATGTAGTTTTCACAACAAAGCTCTGGGGTGAGAGTTTTATTATTTCTAGTTTACAGATGAGCAAACTGAATCTTAGTTTACTAAGTTACTTAGCTACTAGTAGGTTTTGCTGAGGAGATAAATTCTCAGGAAGCTTAATTTCAGAGCCTATAGTTTAAACATCATACATACAGGAAAAATTAATCAAGATAAAGTTAAAAGATCTGAAGAAAAGGAAGAAATTTTGTTCAGCACATCCAGAAACCTGATTCTATTCCAGGAGTTTTCTATATATTGTCTCCTCTGATACTTAAAAAAACAAACAAACAAAAAAAAACCAAACAAACAAAAAAAAAAACTCCAGAAGGGCAACATTAGTCCCATTTTATAGACAAGGAAATCAAGGCTCAGAAAAATTGAATAATTAATAATGGGTAAATGGCAGGATGTAGATTCTAAATCTGTCTGGCTCCAAGCTTATTAGAGTGAATTCTTAAATACTGTTGAATTGCTGGCATATTATGGGACTATAAACAGTTTGGTATGGTGAGATACAATGTACAAGGGAGAGAAAGATAGAGGATGGGAATAGAGGAGCTGAAATGGGGCAGAATGTGTTGTGAGGTCTTTATTCATGCAAAAAAGTTTTTAATTTTTTCTGAGAGTGACTTAATTTTAAGCAGGAAATTAATACAGCTAATCAGATTAACATTGAAGTGGCATATATGCCCTGAAACTTTTGATTGTAAGAAATTCAAGTTCACACTAAGTTTTCTCCTTGGGAATGAGGGGGAAGACATTGATATAACCTAACTTCATAAGACGGGATTTTTTTTTTTATCTTGATGTCTCAATTATTTGCATACTACAGTGCTTCCATATTTAAACTTGTACATAGATGTCAGTAACAACTGATTAGTTGATTATTGTCCTTTCACTACATATTAAGAATGACCCTGCATTAGGAATTCTCTTACTCAGTTATCTACATGTGGGATAGTTATATAATACTAGAGGCCCCATGCACAAAAATCTGTGCACTCGGGGGGTTGCTCAGCCTGGCCTGTGCCCTCTCACAGTCTGGGACCCCTCAGGGGATGACCACCTGCTGGCTTAGGCCCAATCCCCAGGGGATTGGGCCTAAGCTGGCAGTCAGACATCCCTCTGGCAGCCCGGGAGCCCTTGGGGGATGTCTACTTGCCAGCAGGGAGCAGGCCTAAGCTGCAGTCGGATATCCTTAGCGCAGACCACCAGGGGGCAGCTCCTGCATTGAGCATCTGCCCCCTAGTGGTCAGTGTGTGTCATAGTGACCAGTCATTCCCAGTCGTTCTGCTGTTAGGGTCAATTTGCATATTACCCTTTTATTATTTTTTTTATTTTTTTTAAAAATATTTTATTGATTTTCCACAGAGAAGAAGGGAGAGGGACAGAGAGCCAGAAACATCGATGAGAGAGATCGATCAGCTGCCTCCTGCATGCCCCCCAGTGGGGACGCGCCCGCAACCAAGGCACATGCCTCCGACCAGAATCGAACCCGGGACCCCTGAGTCCGCAGGCCGACGCTCTATCCACTGAGCCAAACCGGTTCGGCATATTACCCTTTTATTACATAGGAGTGCCTGGCCTGCCTGAGTAAGGGGCTGATGGCCATTTGCAGGCTGGCCACAGCCCCTTGAGGGTGGGGGGTCCTGCTGGGGTGCCTGGTCAGTCTGGGTGAGGGGCTGAGGGCCGTTTTCAGGCTGGCCACAGCCCCTTGAGGGTGGGGGGTCCTGCTGGGGTGCCTGGTCAGTCTGGGTGAGGGGCTGAGGGCCGTTTTCAGGCTGGCCACAGCCCCTTGAGGGTGGGGGGTCCTGCTGGGGTGCCTGGTCAGTCTGGGTGAGGGGCTGATGGCTGCTTGCACTGGCCAAGCCCCAGCAGGGACCCTCACCCCATGAGGGTGTGGCCAAACTTGATAAGGGGCTGATGGCTGTTTGCAGGCTGGCCACGGACCCCAGCCACCCAAGCTCCTAGTGGAGGCTGGCTGGAAGCAGGTATCTGGGATTTATTTGTCTGTTATAATTGAAACTTTTTGCCATGAGGCCAGGCCACAGCCGGCTCAGGGCTGGCGGGAAGCTTGGCTTCCTCCTTCACCAGGTCAACCAAGCCTCCTGCTTGCTCCAGCTCCGTAGCTGCCGGCCGCCATCCTGGTTGGGTTAATTTGTCTGAAAGACATTTAGAAGGTCATCCGGAAGACATCTGCCCTAATTAGCATATTACCCTTTTATTAGTATAGATTATTTTGGCCTTGTGGCTTTCACTTTATTTAAGTCACCACCCTTTATTAACTGATGGGTGTTATGATCAAAAAGGCAAAGCCAACCATGCCCGATTTTCCTCTTCCTTGTATCTCCACATAGGAGGTGCTCACAGCATACTTATTTAATAAATAAATGAAACTCAATTTAGGTCTTCTCAAACACTAAGAATTTTCAGGAATTCTTTTGTTTTGTTATTGTTCTGGCAATACCAAGATGGATAAGACATAGTTCCTATCTTCTGTTTTAAATTATCATCAGGCACAAATATTTATTGAAATACTGATTTGGCAAATGCAACAACAGAGTGCCATGGAAGCAGAGTTTAGCCACCTAGCCCTGGGCATGAAAAGATCAGAAAAGATTCTTGGAAAAGTTGAAGCATTAGCTGAGTCTTAAAGAAAGGATCAGAGTTAGAAAAGCAATAAAGGGGATGAAGGCAACAGCATGGGGGCATGTACGTGACCAGCATTAATGTCTCTCAGCATTTCAGGGATAAAAAATGTAATATAAATTCACTTGAGAGTTGGTGCACATTTCACCAGTCAATGCCTGGAGACCATCTCATTCACCCCTCCCTCCATTATCTCCACCTACTACCACTCCACCACAACAATCACAGGGAGTTTTAAATGACCATAAAGAAATTGCTGGTATTGATGAGATTTAGTATGAAAGTTAGGCTCATACAAAACAAGCAAGGCCACTGGCCTGGAAAATGCCTTTCTTCTCTGTGTACTTTTCCTACATGTCTCCTATAGAAAACAGAGTTCCTTTGGATCAAAGAATCAAAGAATCCTGGAGCAACAAAGGAAAGAGTTCCTTTTGTTTTTGTTTAAAACAGTTCCGGTAAGCCAGCCCCAGGCTGCAAATCTCCAAGTCATAAATAATTGCTGTGGTGTGCAGTAAAATGCTAGTGCCTGGGGCAGTCACTAATGTCAGAGGAAGGAGAAGACCGGAGTCTGCAAAAGTGTGATCATAAACTTGTCTAAGGATCCAAAAGTTGGTTGTGGATCCAACTTTTTCCTAATCCTCCTCCCTGCACTGAGGGAGGAGGATTAGGAAAAGGGCAAGGGCTTTGGGGTCAGATACAGGTGGGTTGAATCCTCCCTCTCCTGCAAATAATTATGTGGCCTTGAGCAAATCACCCACTATCCTTGAACTTCAGGGTCCATATCTACAAAATGGGATTAATAAAGCCTTCCTTGGAGGGTTGTTCTGCACTTTAGTGAAAGTATATTTTAATCCTTCAACACAGGGCCCACCACAGAGAAAGTACCTAACAATTGGTGACTGTTAACTATCATTACATCACCATCCTAAATCTAGTTGCTCAATACATGTAGCTTTGGAGAGGAAGGTGGCAGCACCAGAATCTTCCCAATTGCATTAACATACTCAGGTTCACTGTCCAAGGCCAGACTTATCCCCCTTGCTAATTGTAAATTAATAAAACATTCAGGTAGATCTTATACGGTATTCTCTCATAGTCTTGCAAACCCTGACATAACACTCACCCTGCTTGTTTATTTAGACCTGACATCAGTCTTTAATTGAGAAAGATCTTTCTCCCTGACCAAATTGGCCACATCACAACTCAAGGCTTTAGCCATAAAAATCTACAAAAAGGGCCTGGCCGGTGTGGCTCAGTGGTTGAGCATAGATCTATGAACCAGGAGGTCACAGTTGGATTCCTGGTCAAGGCACATGCCCAGGTTGTGGGCTGGATCTCCAGTGTGGGACATGCAGGAGGCAGCCAATCAATTATTCTCTCTCAATTGATGTTTCTATCTCTCTCTCCCTCTCCCTTCCTCTCTGAAATCAATAAAAATATATTTTTAAAAATCTACCAAAAGGAACTGACAGAACTCAATTTTTAGAACAAAAAAGTTTTTAAAAATCAATCATTAAATAAATAGAAAAAGACAATTGCAATCAAAGTTGGCTTTTAAATAGTTTGGTTTTGTTTGCTTTTGTTTCACTAAATGCAGAATTAATAGTGAAAGCATCTTCAAGGAAAAATTGCACTAACAAGAAGACTAGGCACCTTCTAGATATGCATTAAAATAGAATTCAAGTCCTTTTATGGAAAAGTAGCTTCAGTATTTACTTCAGTCCATCTTTTCCCATTAAATGTTTCTGTGTCTCTGCAGTATAATGTGATATATATCTTTGAGTGATATTTTTTCTGTAACTTTCTACATTGAATATTTGTGAATAGTTCCAAAAATTGGAAAAGGTGATATTTTTTCTGTAACTTGATACATCACATGGAATCTCTTTCCACATTGAATATTTGTGAATAGTTCCAAAAATTGGAAAATAAATGTTGGAGGGTTTTTTCTGCTCTATTACACATCCAGAAAAAATCAAATTGTTTTCCTTCCACTCAATTTGAAGTTCTTCTTTGGGAAGAAGAAAAAAAACACATTAATATTATATTTATGCAATAAAACAACAGAATCAGTTACTATATTATCTATTTTATATTGTAGTAAACCAAGTTAGATAATTCAGAGTAAAAATCCATGTTAGGTCTATCATAACCAGTTGTCTACCCAGATGAAATTAGGTAGTTAATTGTCAGATCTGGACATTTCTTTGTGCATTGAAAGCAATCTAAACATTGTGCTTCATAATTTAAATTGTTGCTGTTAGTATATGATACTTGCCTTGTTCTTAAGCATAAAACAGTACATCAAAGGTTTACTTTGCAAAGCAAAGGATGTATTGATTACATTAACATTTTTCTTATCCTTCCCACATCCCACCATGCTGTGGATTATGGCAGGGAGAGGGCTTCACCCTCACTTCTCTTAGTGGAGAGCTGTTGCTTCAAAGTTGCTGCCACACCAGAGACCACATTTCCTAACCGTCTCCTTTCATGTACATATGGGCTTGTGCCTGACATGTTCCTGTGGAATGGGAGCAGCAGTAATGTATGTCACTGTCTTGCTGGGATGGTTAAAAAGTGGGTGTTCCTTTTCTGACCACTCGCTTTCCTTGGTAGATGTCAATACCCAAAGAGACCTGGATGTTGATGATGGCTGCCATCCACTTGGACCTTGTATAGTTGAATGGGTACCTCATCTCCCCACCAAGAACATCTGCACTAGAGTGTGAACAAAAAGAAATAATTTATCTGGTTAAATGACTAGAATGTTGGGATTTGTGTATTATAGCAGCTAGTGCTATCATAACTAATACATGGTATATATATTATAATTATTTAAACAAAGAAACTGAACTACACAACAAATTAATTACACAATAAACTTACTATAGAAGTCAATATGGATAGAGAATTAAGATTAATGCCAAAATTAAATAACAATGTATAAAATGCCAGCTCAGACAAAGCTTGTTGTATAGTATCTTAGGGTGCAAAGTTAACTTTGTTTAGATGACCTATCTCACATTAGCTAAACTCATGAGATGAATTTATAATCCTGAGTACCAATATATTTATTTACTATGGTACCTATACCTATTACATCTTCTTGAGAACCTAGGATAAATACTCCTAGAGACATATTCACCAATCCTAGTTTTTTTCCCCCAGATTCTGTTACATAATTATTTTAAACTAGTGGCCCGGTGCATGAAATTTGTGCACATTAAAAGGGAATTAATTAGAGGAAATATTTTAATATTGCTATTTGCCCTTTCTCTATAATAGAAGTGTCAGAGATTAAAGAAAATTAGTAAAATGTATATGAAAATCTTCCTGTTAGAGTCTGGGGTGTGCCACAGGACCTAGAATCAAGTCCCCACCCACTTGCGTGTGCCTCGAAATTGTGCGAGACCAAGACCCAGCCGGCCCCACCCCTGTCAAGCCCCGCTGGGCAGGGGTTGCAACCTCAGGTCCCCTGTCAAGCCCTGCCTGGTGGGGGGGCACAGCCTCAGGGCCCCTGTCAAGCCCTGCAGCTTCAGGGCCCCCGTCAAGCCCTGCCAGGCGGGGGGTGCAGCCTGAGGTCCCTTGGCCCAGTGCCAGGGTGGGGGGCATGGCCTGAGGTCCCCTGGACCAGTGCTGGGGCAGGGGGTGTGGCCTCCGGTCCCCCGTCACACCCCATGCAGCCTCAGGTCCCTGCTGATCACTCATTAAGGGAACCCGCCTCCGCTGTGGGCTCAGCCATCTTGTGATGGTGTGACAGAGTGAGGGTCAATTTGCATATTACCTAGGATCATTAAGTTATAGCAGAAATGAGTAGATAAATGTTACATCATTATCTCTGCAAATATATCTGACTCACCTAGTAGAGACTTGGAAGTCATTTACTTTTAAAGTATTTCTTGAGGTGGATTGCTACACTAATGACTACAGGAACCTTCTTTAGGTGATATTTATTAGTTTTACTCTAAATGATTGACCATTTTCTTCACTGTAAGGGCTACACTGTGCTGAAAAGAAATACATATTACCTAAGGTCATAGAAGACAAGAAGTGGGAATAAAGAAAGGTTGAATAATTATGTAGTGAGAGATGAATAGCCCTGAAGAGAGATGCATATATCAAATTAAAAGGATATTTCTCATGACATCATTACTTGCACTGACGGCCAAGAAAATTGAGGTAACTGGTTTATTTACAGAATTACTGTGCTTATGGTTGTGATCCATATTTTGCTACATCATCCAGAATGCCTGAGTAAATGAACTTCTAGAATGTATTTGTAGAATACCTGCCCCATGTGCTATACTTTCCTGAGGGCCAAAATTCATGTAAAAACATGTAAGATTTACTGGGCCAGGGAATTAGAAGGCTATTTTTAAAAAATATATATTTTATTGATTTTTTACAGAGAGGAAGGTAGAGGGATAGAGAGTTAGAAACATCAATCAGCTGCCTCCCGCACAACCCCTACTGGGGATGTGCCCGCAAACAAGGTACATGCCCTTGACTGGAATCGAACCTGGGACCCTTCAGTCCGCAGGCCGACGCTCTATCCACTGAGACAAACCAGTTAGGGCTAGAAGGCTATTTTTTAAGTGGACAGATTTTTCAGGATAGAAGAAAAATGGAAATCTTAAAGTTTAAAAAAATTGCTTTTAATATTAAATGAAGATTATTCCAAGAGAATAGAGTATATCTACTGAAAAGTTCTAAGTGTGCTTGAACTTACTGCAACACAAGAAATATCCTACTACAATCCAAACTTGTAGACAGTGAAATGTATTTCGAAATTTGTGTTTTTAAGAAAATTCTGTACAGAGACTCTCGTCTAGTGTACCATGCCATAAAAATACTTTTCCATCATTATGCTTCATTGTATTCATCTGGTCTACCAGATAAGACACCACTACCACCACCACCCCAGCTTCATGAAGCAGCAACTACATCTTATTCTTCTTTTGTCCCTTATAACCAAGTCTCCAGAATGAATACAAGGATGTTAAGCAAGATAATCTACTATAATACAGGAATCAAAATATTAGAACTTCTATTAATTTACGTAACCTCATTATTCCACTTATTAAATATGTTTTAAAATAGAACATAGTATTGTATTTACAAAATAAC
The DNA here is from genome assembly GCF_000412655.1 of Myotis brandtii. Lineage (NCBI taxonomy): Eukaryota > Metazoa > Chordata > Mammalia > Chiroptera > Vespertilionidae > Myotis > Myotis brandtii. Next base: position 257,225 of record NW_005363468.1, read on the forward strand.
TATTTGGGGAGAGCATGAACAAGACTTCTTAATTAACAGTGATATATTAAGATATCAGTGATATTTGGGACTAAAAAGTCTATAGACCTTTGCCTTATGGAAACTAGCATAAGAGAAAAAGAAAAAAAATTAAAATAATGTGCTGACTTGGCTGTTGCCATGCCAATGGTGTAGCTGCAGAGAAAATGAAATGGATGCCCTTGAGATTAAATTCATTCTTTCATTTAGCAATTATGCATTGGGCATCTACTATATGCCAGAGGCTGTGTGGGGCAGCAGCCACCAGAGAAGCGATTGGGTTGTTAAAAATAGAGTGAAGTGTCAGTAAATCCATGATCATTTTTTCCACTGGGGATTGTCCTTCCATTCCCTGAAAAGTGTTCTGATCCTTTGTCTTCAGTTAAGGACATCCCTGGAGGAACCCCCCCATTCCTGTATGGCTGAGAAACTATGATCTACTGTGGTCACTTAATGAATACTTATTGACATACTGACAGTGTGATTGCCAACACAGGGAAAAAAAGATAAATTAATTCAATTATTTCAGTATTGCTCAGGATTTTCAAGTGCCTATACTTTTCAGTTGTATGGGCCAGGATTCCAAGAGAGAAAATGTGACCCATACACAGTTGCTGTGAATGGCAGTTCATAATTTCTCACTATATTCTAACAATTGCCCTAACAGATACCTGAGGAGCCCTAGATGATACCTTCACATGTAATCATATAATTAAATAAACATAAACAAATAGAGAAAGATTGTAATATAAGACCAACATTATAGTGATCCCTGAGTTTAATATACATAAGAGAAAAAGTCATAATTGATAAATTACAAACATAAGGCATCCATAGGATTTGGAATAACATGCTGCAAAAAAAGAAATATCTGACACATGTTTGGTTTTTCTTTTCTATTTTTTTTCTCCTTAAAGAACATTCACATGGCTTGCTTAATCATGTGATCTTCTGTCTTGAGACATCTGGCTGAATACATCATAATGCTGTAATGCATGTTTTGTCTCTTGAAGCAATGTTTCCCCAAAATTCAATCCCTGTTTAAACAAAAGTGACATTCTCTCTCCATATTAAAATTAAAATAGAAAGAAATAGCTATGTTGCCCATTAGCATTTTCCATTTTTCTATAAATAAGTAAACTTAGCAAGATGTGATCCTTCTTCAAAAGATTCACAATACTCAAAGGAAGTCTAATTTATATACAGATCACAGTGAAAGAACATGTGGTTGATTTAATTACCTTAGTAAATGGAAAAGTAAGAATCAACCAGTCTAGTTTTACTCCACTCACCTCATACATGTAGTTAATGGGGCTCACAACAAAAGATTATCAATTTCTTGGCTCACAAAATCTGCCAGAAACATTTTCTGCTATGAAATACTGGAAAAAATAGAGAATTTTGAATGACACTGGCTTTTCTCCATCATCCTTTATTCAGTATGTCTGACAGCAATTTTCAGTAAATTTTTCAATAAAATTACCAAGTAATCTTATTCTATTTGATCCCTAGAAATAGAATCTAATCTGATTTAGATATATGTGTTAATATTGAAAGAAATCATAATAATTTTATTATGGAAAGTAATTAAGAGTTAAACTATTAAATGTAAAAGAATATATTAATAAAAACATAAACCTATTTCTCAAAAATATAAGCATAAATTTCAACATACCCCAATGGATGTGTTTATATAAAAGACTGAATGTGTGTTATAAAAATAACATGATATAGACTATGCCTAAAGTTGTTTAGTCTTAAACTCTCAGAATCACAAATAAAAACCTCTAGTAGTCTAGCAACATAGTCTTGAAGAAAGGAAAAGAGGAAGCAAGCCAAAAAATGGAAATCTTAAAGTTTAAAAAAATTGCTTTTAATATTAAATGAAGATTATTCCAAGAGAATAGAGTATATCTACTGAAAAGTTCTAAGTGTGCTTGAACTTACTGCAACACAAGAAATATCCTACTACAATCCAAACTTGTAGACAGTGAAATGTATTTCGAAATTTGTGTTTTTAAGAAAATTCTGTACAGAGACTCTCGTCTAGTGTACCATGCCATAAAAATACTTTTCCATCATTATGCTTCATTGTATTCATCTGGTCTACCAGATAAGACACCACTACCACCACCACCCCAGCTTCATGAAGCAGCAACTACATCTTATTCTTCTTTTGTCCCTTATAACCAAGTCTCCAGAATGAATACAAGGATGTTAAGCAAGATAATCTACTATAATACAGGAATCAAAATATTAGAACTTCTATTAATTTACGTAACCTCATTATTCCACTTATTAAATATGTTTTAAAATAGAACATACTATTGTATTTACAAAATAACTATTTGGGGAGAGCATGAACAAGACTTCTTAATTAACAGTGATATATTAAGATATCAGTGATATTTGGGACTAAAAAGTCTATAGACCTTTGCCTTATGGAAACTAGCATAAGAGAAAAAGAAAAAAAATTAAAATAATGTGCTGACTTGGCTGTTGCCATGCCAATGGTGTAGCTGCAGAGAAAATGAAATGGATGCCCTTGAGATTAAATTCATTCTTTCATTTAGCAATTATGCATTGGGCATCTACTATATGCCAGAGGCTGTGTGGGGCAGCAGCCACCAGAGAAGCGATTGGGTTGTTAAAAATAGAGTGAAGTGTCAGTAAATCCATGATCATTTTTTCCAATGGGGATTGTCCTTCCATTTCCTGAAAAGTGTTCTGATCCTTTATCTTCAGTTAAGGACATCCCTGGAGGAACCCCCCCATTCCTGTATGGCTGAGAAACTATGATCTACTGTGGTCACTTAATGAATACTTATTGACATACTGACAGTGTGATTGCCAACACAGGGAAAAAAAGATAAATTAATTCAATTATTTCAGTATTGCTCAGGATTTTCAAGTGCCTATACTTTTCAGTTGTATGGGCCAGGATTCCAAGAGAGAAAATGTGACCCATACACAGTTGCTGTGAATGGCAGTTCATAATTTCTCACTATATTCTAACAATTGCCTAACAGATACCTGAGGAGCCCTAGATGATACCTTCACATGTAATCATATAATTAAATAAACATAAACAAATAGAGAAAGATTGTAATATAAGACCAACATTATAGTGATCCCTGAGTTTAATATATATAAGAGAAAAAGTCATAATTGATAAATTACAAACATAAGGCATCCATAGGATTTGGAATAACATGCTGCAAAAAAAGAAATATCTGACACATGTTTGGTTTTTCTTTTCTATTTTTTTTCTCCTTAAAGAACATTCACATGGCTTGCTTAATCATGTGATCTTCTGTCTTGAGACATCTGGCTGAATACATCATAATGCTGTAATGCATGTTTTGTCTCTTGAAGCAATGTTTCCCCAAAATTCAATCCCTGTTTAAACAAAAGTGACATTCTCTCTCCATATTAAAATTAAAATAGAAAGAAATAGCTATGTTGCCCATTAGCATTTTCCATTTTTCTATAAATAAGTAAACTTAGCAAGATGTGATCCTTCTTCAAAAGATTCACAATACTCAAAGGAAGTCTAATTTATATACAGATCACAGTGAAAGAACATGTGGTTGATTTAATTACCTTAGTAAATGGAAAAGTAAGAATCAACCAGTCTAGTTTTACTCCACTCACCTCATACATGTAGTTAATGGGGCTCACAACAAAAGATTATCAATTTCTTGGCTCACAAAATCTGCCAGAAACATTTTCTGCTATGAAATACTGGAAAAAATAGAGAATTTTGAATGACACTGGCTTTTCTCCATCATCCTTTATTCAGTATGTCTGACAGCAATTTTCAGTAAATTTTTCAATAAAATTACCAAGTAATCTTATTCTATTTGATCCCTAGAAATAGAATCTAATCTGATTTAGATACATGTGTTAATATTGAAAGAAATCATAATAATTTTATTATGGAAAGTAATTAAGAGTTAAACTATTAAATGTAAAAGAATATATTAATAAAAACATAAACCTATTTCTCAAAAATATAAGCATAAATTTCAACATACCCCAATGGATGTGTTTATATAAAAGACTGAATGTGTGTTATAAAAATAACATGATATAGACTATGCCTAAAGTTGTTTAGTCTTAAACTCTCAGAATCACAAATAAAAACCTCTAGTAGTCTAGCAACATAGTCTTGAAGAAAGGAAAAGAGGAAGCAAGCCAACTTAGGAACTGATTAAGTATTCAGCAGAGCATTTTCTATGGCTCTGTCCAAAGGCTCTGTCAGTGCATTTAACTATCCAGACAAAAGGTTGTTGAAATCACACAAAGGATTTTCCCAATTCAAATGCTGCAGATGAAATGATATTCACACAGAAGCACAGCACATCTCCAAAGCTTAATAAAGGCCACATCTATTCCTTTCATGACTTGAACTTGCAAGTGGAGTCAGAAACTGAAATAAAACAAGCATCAAGAAATTTCTTTAGGGATGGAATTCCTATTTTCACTTTACATATTTACTTCAAAGCGCACATTCAGGAAGAGGGCAAGTGCTAGGTCAGACACAAAGAAGAGACATGAGCAGGTTATTTCATCCCGATGTAAGAATAGCACCCATTTCTATCTGGCTTTAAGAGCCTCGTTATGTGAAAAGTGGGCAAACACTTTTGTGTTAGAACATTTTTAGTTTAGCGTAACAGTCTGAAATTTTACATTTAAAGCAGCCACCTATTCAAATTTGGATAAGGCTTAAAAAATAAACAAAATGACTTCATGTATTTAATGGCTCTTTCATGGGTCAATGGGTACAGTAGCTTTAATCAGTATTAACTCAACAATAGAGGAGGATGGGGGAAGCAACAAGTCAGATTACCTCCACCAAATGGGTGTAAATTCTGTGATCTTTTTCTTGCTAAGGTTCTGTGCTCAGCCTGTAGTTGAATCATATAAGATTCCAATCAGAAAGACCTTGGTAACATTTAAGAGAGAATTTCTCAAACTATGTCCCAAAGACTCCTTAGCTCCAAACGAGGTGGCAGGAAAAGAGGGAAGTGAGAGGGAAGCTGTAAGAGCAGGACACCAGGCTGGCCTCTGGAGAACCAGGGCAGTTCTTCTTTTTTTAAAAACCACTTTATTGAGATATAATTGACATATAAAAAACTGGACATATTTAAAGTATACGACCTGAAGAGTTTGGAGATCAGTAAACACCATGAAACCATCACCACCATCAAGGCCATAAACTTATCCATCACTTCCAACAGTTTCCTTCTACCCTTTTATTTATTTGTTTCATTTTTTAATTTATTTTTTAAATTATTTTATTGACTGATTTGAAAAAGAAAGAGAGGCAGAGAGAGAGAGAGAGAGAGAGAGAGAGAGAGAGAGATTTGTTGTTCCACTTATTTCACTTATTCATTGATTGATTCCAGTATGTGTCCTGACCAGGGATTGAACCTGCAACCTTCATGTATCAGGACAACACTCTAGCTGAACTACCCTGCCAGGGCCTATTTGTTTAATTTTTTTAAAAATATTGAGTTAAGATCATTTAACATAAGATTTATTTTCATGTACACAATACAGTATTCTTGACTAAAGGCCCTATGTTGTACAGTAGATGTCCAGAACTTATTCAGAAACTTGGTACCCTCTCATAGCAACCTTCACATTTCCCCTCCTATTAACTCTTGGTAGCTGTCATTCTATTCTCTGGTTCTATGAGTTTGACAGATTTAGAGTCCTCATTAAAGTGGGATCTGACAATATTTGTCCTCCTCTCTGGCTTATTTCACTTAACAAAAAGGTCCATCCTTTTGGCTGCAAATGGCAGAATGTTCTTCTTTTTAAAGGCTGAATAATATTCATGAATGTACTACATTTTCTTTATCCATTTCTCCATTGATGGACATTGAGGTTGTTTCTATATTGTAAAATGCTATTGTAAAATGCTGCAGGGAACTTGAGAGGAGTACAATATCTCTTTGAGATCCTGATTTCAAATACTTTGAATATATACCCACAAGTAGGATTGCTGGATCAAATGGTAATTCTATGTTTAACCTTCTGAGGAACCTCCATACTGTTTCCATAGTGACTGTACTCATTTAACTTACTTTCCCACCAACAATGTACAGGAGTTTACTTTGTTCCATATCCTGACCAACATACTAGTATATATATATTAAATAGCCATTATAACAGGTGTGAGGTGATAACTCATGGTTTTTACTTGCATTTCCCTGGTAATTAGTGATGCTGTGCACCATTTCACATGCCCTTTGGACATTTGCATGTCTTCTTGGAAAAACGCCATTCAGTTCCTCTGCCTACATTTAAATCAGATTGTGTTTTTGCTCTTGAGTTGTGTACGTTTTTTTTATATATTTTGGAATTTAACTCCTTATCAGATATAAGATTTATAAATATTTTCTTCCATTTCATAGGTTGCCTTTTCATTTTGTTAATGGTTTTCTTTGCTATGCAGGAAATTTTTAGTTTGATTTAGTCTGTTTTTTGATTGTTTGTTTGTTTTAAAATATATTTTTTATTGAGTTCAGAGAGGAAGGGAGAGGGAGAGAGAGATAGAAACATCAATGATGAGAAAGAATTGCTGATCAGCTGCCTCCTGCACTCCTGCGGATCGAGCCTGCAACCAAGGCATGTACCCTGACTGGGACTCAAACCATGACCTCCTGGTTCATAGGTCGACACTCAGCCACTGAGCCATGCTGGCTGAGTTAGGCTACTTGTTAATATTTGCTTTGTTGCCTTCACTTATGATGTCAAATTAAAAAAATCATCACCAAGATCTATATCAAAGAGCTTTTCCCTGTTTTCTCCAGAAATTTTATGGTTTCACATCTTACTTTCAAGTGTTTAATCCGCTTTCAGTTGTTTTTGTATATGGTATAAATAGGGGTCCAGTTTCATTCTTTTACATGTGGCTTTCCAGTTTTCCTAATACCATTTTTTAAAGAGACTATCCTTTTCCCATTTTATATGTTTTGCTCCTTTGTTGTAAATTGTTGACCATATAGGCATGGTTTTATTCCTGGGCTCTCTATTTTGTTCCATTGGTCAATGTGTTTATGTTTCTGTTCATATCATCCTATTTTTATTACCTTTGTTTTGTAATATATTTTGAAATCAGGAAATGAAATGCCTTTAACTTTGTTCTCCCTTCTCAAGATTGCTTTGGCTATTTGGACTCTTTTGTGGTTCCATACAAATTATAGGATCATTTTTTTTTACTTCTGTGGAAAATACAATTGGCATTTTAATAGGGATTACATTGAATCTGTAGATTGCTTTGTGTAGTATAGATACTTTAACAATATTAATTTTTTCAATCTATGAGTATGGAATGTTTTTCCATTTGTTTCTATCTTCAATTTCTTTCATCAATGTCTTATAGTTTTCAGTGCACAGATCTTCTACCCCCTTGATGTAATTTATTTTATCCTTTTTTATACAATTGTAAACGGGATTATTTTCTTAATTTCTCTTTCTCATAGTTTTGTATTAGTGTATAGAAATGCAACTGATTTTTGTATACTCATTTTATATCGTGCAGTTTTACTAAATTTACTTATTACTTCTGACAGGTATTTGGAGGAAGCTTTAGGGTTTTCTATAGATAACATCATGTCATCTGAAAATAGTGACAGTTTTCTTCTCCCCGTCCAATTTAGATGCCATTATTTTTTCTTGCCTCATTGCTGTGGCTAAGACCTCTTGTAATATGTTGAATAAAAGTGGTGAATGAGCATCTTTTCTTTCTTCCTATTTTTAGAAAAGCTTTCAGCTTTTTACCTTTGAGTATGATAGATGTGGGCTTGTCATATGTTGCTTTTATCATGTTGAAGGGTGTTCTCCCTAAACCCAGTTTATTGAAAGTTTTTATTGTGAATGGATGTTGAGTTTTGTCAAATCTTTTTTTAATATATTCAGGTAATTATATGATTTTTATTCTTCATTTTGTTAACATGGGGTATCATATTGATTGATTTATGGGTATTGAACTATCCTTGGATTCCTAAAATAAATCTCGCTTAATCATGGTATGTGATCCCTTTTATGTATTATTTAATTCAGTTTGCTAATATTTGTTGACATTATTTATGTCTATGTTCAGGGATATTGGCCTGTAACTTTATTATAGTGTCCTTGTCTGATTAAAGCTATGGAGCGCATATTTTGTTCACAATCTGGCTGGTGGCAGGCAGGTTCACACTGCCCATTATTTGGAAGAAAAATAATGAAAAAGATTTCATTCAGACTGGATCACTCTTACAAACAGCTATCAACCAGATTTTAGAGCAGTAAATTCACTGTTTATTAGAGGGATGGAATTTCTGGGCCCCAAATAATTCCCTAAATAAGATACATTTTTAAAATGAAATAGTAATTAATTGGAATCAAAATTATTTACACAAAGGAGAGCTTAGCCCCAAAATTAAGTGACTTTTTAGTATGGATCCAATATTTTAATAGTTAAAACATTTATCAAACTAGCATTTTTCTTCAAATGCTTTCTCTTTACAAGTGGAATAGTAATAGATGGCTACAAAATAGAGTGGAAAGATTCTTGTAGAATTTAAGCCTGATGCAACAGCATACATTGTTGTATACAATCATAGTTTGTTATCCCCAAAAGAGATTATCTCTTGTAAATTATTATCAGGACTGAAGTATCATAATTTTACCACTGACTCCTCAATTTAAGCTACTATTCTGTCCATGAAACTATATGTTGGCCTGTGTCTACACAGAAATATTTAGTACACTTATTCTTAGAGTTATCATTCGTCAAATATTGTTAGATCAGACAGGCTGTCTAGGTTTCAGCTTCTTAATCTGCCTCACAAAAAACATCAATCCAGAGTCATTTCCAGAATTCAGATTTACAATTAAAAATATGCTAAACAAACTCTCAAAATTGGGAGGTTTCAGGTAATTATGCATCAAGAGTTTTTATTACATTTGCACATGACAAACATCAGAAACCGCTGTTCTCTGTTGCTAAAAACATCATTTTCTATCTTTTGGCACATTTAATCAAATTATCAAGGAGTATGAATATAGCTAGAGCAAAAGGCTCTTTTGATTTAGAAAACTGTCACCTGCTTATGCATGTTCATTTGTACCTCCTCACCTGATTCCTTTAAATATTTTATCTCTCTTTACCCAAAGCAATAAGAGTTGGCTAGGTGACATTTTAATTTCAATAAAAAGAGAATGGGCTTGCCACACATCTCCTCTTGTTTTCATTTGTGAGATGTGCTTGCTTAATAAAGTGGACATGCTAGGAAAGATGACATGTTCAAACTGTGTGGCAATTTGGCCAAATCTGAACTGCAGGGGGAAGATGTAAAAAAGTGGATGAATGAATAAACTGAATGGGCAATTTGGGGTGAGTACTTTGAAGACACCACCTGCTAAACACGGAAACCTACAGAAATATTGTTCATGCGTAGAATGAAGAAGGGTAACTGTGGAGAAGAATTAAGAATTGTAGATGAGTCCACTGGATGGAGATGGTTAACAGAGGGAATACACTGAAGTTACCAAAGTGAGGACAACTGTCTTGTTAGCACTTAATTAGGATGATAGGTATATCCCTGGTACCCTATCAGGCCTCTTTTTTACTTTTAAATTGTGAGAGTTGGGTTATTAGGCATGGCCTCTTTAATTACCTTTATATTCACTTGTCCAATAAAACTGATAACAGTCATAGTGTCCTTCAGACTCAAAACATTAACTCTACCAGCCGTGCAAATGAATAAGAGGGAGAGGACCCTGTTCACCTCTAATGGGGCTTTTCAACCAGCCCTCTCATCAACTCCACAGCCTGCTTATTACTGTGAGCCCTGAAGATTGGTAACAATTACATGAATACTGGAAGGGAGACTTTACTTTTTGCCTCTTGTGTCCATTTGAATGCCCAATCTCACCCAGTACAATGTGTAACCTACTCAAGAGACATTTAGAAAAAGAATGCCTGGCTAGACCTGGATTTAGTATCTAACATTTGCCCTACTCCAGAATATATAACTTAAATCAAAGTTACCAGTTCCTTTGGCAATCAACATAAAGAACTGGTAACTTGTGGGGCTTCACTAGTTGCCACAACTAATTGCCACATAGTTCTGGAATCCAAGAACCAGAAGGAATCTTATTGCATAATCTAATTTAAAGTTCATTCCACAAGTACGGTCCTCCTCGGTCATGTAAAATGGAAGTTGATTTATGCTAAAAAAAAATACATAAATAAATTAGTAAATAAATAAATATTCCGCCTCCTCAGTCATGTAAAATGGAAGTTGATTTATGCTAAAAAAAATACATAAATAAATTAGTAAATAAATAAATAAGGATTTCATTTATTTTTGTCAGCATTAGTGTCTATAGTTTAGCCTGGACTTGATTATAAGTCAGTTATGAATGAATAATATAAGCATCAAGATCCTTATGAGATGCTGTAGGAAATTAAAATGAAGACATAATTTTTGACCTCAAGAAATTTACTGTGGAGTGATAGAGGCAGAGCAAATACAGGTACACCATCTGTAAAAAGAACTTGCCATCCTCAGTGCTGAAGTCTTGATCTGGTAAACTAGTTTACCCTAAAGTGTTTATCCCATGGCCAGGTGGTTAGATTCGGCTTCTCTGGCCATTAATTGATGTCTTAGCTGGATTATCTGTCATGTTAGTCCCTCCTTATGAACCCTGCCCCACCCTACAGCCATGCCGGACTCAGAAGAGATCTTAAAATAAAAAAGATGCCTGGATATGAGAAATTCAGGCCAAAGGATCAGAGAGGAGCTGAGACAGCAGAGGTTTTTACTTCCTGTTTTTTTTTCCCAGTGAAAATGAATGAGCAGTACCTGTCACACACACCATAAAATATTTATTAATTGATCTCTCAATCTTCTATTTTTATTTCACATTATCCTAATTCTAAGAACCCTAGGAATTTCCTTTACTTGCAGTGTTTTAGTCACTTTTATATGTTTCTTTTAAACTTTTAAAGTCTTCCATACAACTGTAAATGTATAACAACATATTTTATAGCATAAAAAAATAAATTTCCAGCTCCTGTGTGCCACATAATTATATTTACAGTTATAATTATAATTGATTCATGCATTGAGTTAAGTCATGTTTTGGTAAAGTCCAAGGAAGTGCCAATCTGGAAATTTATTCAGTTAGGCTTCTGTCTATAATCATAAGGTGAATAACTTACATTAAACATTATGGGAAGATATTGGATAAAACTATACCTGTTTGGAAATTTAAGACTTCAGTTTAAACAAAGTGTTAGTGCATCATTAAAATTATATATTTTAATAATTTTTCTATGTCTGGCTCTATAAAATATATCACTGGAAAGATCTTTACAATTCTTAGCCATCCTGTCTGATATCTACATAGTGGCTATATAGTCTATTAAACCTTAATGAGAATTACTAGAAATAACATAATCAACATTTATCTTGGACACAATGTAATACTCAGGGATACTCTTACCCTACATATAAGAAATATAATCATAACTCTGGGTATTAGGCTAAAAGTTCTCAATTCTCACATTTTGGAACCTGTGATTGCAGGGAGTGGTCTTCTGTTCAAATCCTAGGCTCCTTTGGGCTGTGAGATCTCACTTGGAAATAAGGGAGTACTAAGACCAGTATCCATCTGTTCTCAGGACAATTGTATTAGTCAAGGTCCCAGCAAGAAATAGAAGTCACTCCTCAGATTATTCAAATGAAGAGACTTTAATAAGGGGAATGATTACAATGATGAGCAGAGGGTTAAGGGAAACAACAAGGGATGTTACGACACTGAGATATTAGCAACAAAAGGGAGTCATTACTATCATGTTGGTTAAAAGAAACAAGGGGAGGAAATAGAATTATCAGAGTACAATGAAGACTGAAGCAACAGGGGAGGATCTGCCAGATAAGAGCAGTATTTTAGCTATTACCAAAGGCAGGCCACCAAAGGGAAAAAATGGAGATGAAATATTCCAATTATCTCTCCTCCGGCCCTTTCATCTTCTGCCAGTGTTTCCCATTGGCTGAACCCAACCAGAATCTAGAGAAGCAGCAGTTCTCGGGGATCAGCCTTTCGAGGCACAAAACAGGGCAGAAAAGAGAATAGATTACAGGGAGGGCAAACAGAGAAGAACTAGTATAACCACCAAAACCTAGCAGAACCCAAGAGAAAGCAAAAAACTGTGTAAAGCCTCCCAGCCTCTTTTCCACACTTTTAGAAACTTCGCTGTACATTACTAAGAAAACTATAATCCCTACATTTTTCACTAGAAAAATCATTTCGCCAATTCAAATGGCTCTGACTTGTATGTACTAGGAGAAAATAGCCATAAGCTGTGGGCAGAGAATACTTGCAGATGTTGACCAGAACTGTGGGAACAGAGAGAGTGATTAACTGTAGGCCATTGGTGGCTGAACTTACTCATCAACCAAGGACCTGGATGAAAATACCTGTCACCATACTTCAGGAACTTACTGAAATGCAGAATAACAATTCTATATCTTTCTCTGCTTCCAAACACCTCCATAAAATGAACCATCAGCATTTCAAACTCAACATGTACCAAAAACAAACTCATAATTTCTCCCTCTGCCTAAACTCTCCCATATCATTCTCCACTTAAGCCCACTATCAAACTTATACACACATACCACCAACCAAAAACCTGTCCATCTTTCTATATTCCTTATTTCTAATGATGGACTTCATAATACTGTAATTTAAGAGATATATATTTTATCTCATCATCTTTGCTCCCTATCCCCTAAATCTAGAACCCAGTACCTCTAAGAGATAACATGCCCTTACATGAGCACCCAACAAGAGTAAGCACCAAGCATTGTGCTTTGCTCACTCCATTGTTCTGAAAATTTTTGGTTCTTTCCACTTAAAATGTTTCCTTACAATCTCTTCTGAGTCTCATTCATTAGTGCTATATCCATTAGTGCAAGACCCTGCCCCACTGGCAGGTACCTTTTCTCAACTGAGGGCATCATTTACACCTGCCATCTACACTATTCTTTGTTTCCAGTATCTCCATGGCAATAAATACCCTGCTTGATTAGGCCTGATCCAGAAACTGACTCACTTGATCGGTCCTTTCACCAATTTTGTTACAGGCCTAGAAAAGCAAAACTGAACAATTGCCTTCCACATAGAACAATCTCCTAAATTTGAAATATTCTATATAAGCAAGTACTCTCTCTATCCCAGCAGTTCTCAACCTGTGGATTGTGAACAATGAAAATACATCCTGCATATCAGATATTTACATAACGATTCATAACAGTAGCAAAATTACAGTTACGAAGTAGCAACGAAAATAATTTTATGGTTGGGGGTCACCACAACATGAGGAACTGTATTAAACGGTCGCGTCATTAGGAAAATTGAGAACCACTGCTCTATCCTCTTTTCTGTATTCTCACTTATGACTCTTATTCAAGTACTAGAGGCCGGGGGGCGGTGGTGGTGTCCCTCAGCCCCACTTGTGCCCTCTCACAGTCTGGGACCCCTCAGGAGATAACGACCTGC
>NW_005363468.1:271758-275816 GCF_000412655.1 Myotis brandtii
AGGGTGGGGGTCCCGCTTGGGTGCCTGGCCAGCCTGGATGAGGGGATGATGGCTGTTTGCAGCTGGTCACACCCCCTTCAGGGTGGGGGTCCCCACTGGGGTGCCTGGCCAGTCTGGGTGAGGGCCGTTTTCAGGCTGACGGGTGACTGAAGCTCCTCCCAACCTCTCCTTTTTTTCTTTTTTTTTTTTATTCTGGGATTTATTTACTTTCTATGGCTGTCACTGGAGCTGAGAGCCGGCTTTAGCTCAGACCTCAGCTACTGAAAGCAGGTTTCTGGGCTTTGTTTACCTTCTGTATTTGAAACTTTGTTGCGACTCCAGCTCTGAGATCCCGGCTGACTGAAAGCAGGTTTCTGGGGTTTTGTTTAGCTTCTATATTTGCAACAATGTTTCTTAGAGAGCAGCTCAGAGCCCAGCAGCGGCAGGCGGGAACGTTGGCTTCCTCTGTCACTGGAGCAAGCAAGCCTCCCTGTTCGCTTCAGCTGCCTGGCTGCCGACCGCCATCTTGGTTGGCAGTTAATTTGCATATCACCCTGATTAGCCAATGGGAAGGGTAGCGAAGTTACGGCTAATTGCCATGTTTCTCTTTTATTAGATAGGATATTTTTATCACCTTTTGTGCCTGCATCCAATTTATCTAATATTATAATGCTGTTCTTTTAATCTGCTATGAACACTGAATTCATCCACTCAAGTATCTCGTCAGTCTTCCTATCTCCTATAGAAGAAAGACAAAATTACTAACATGGTAGTCAAGTTCTAGCCTCCACTTAACTTTCCAACTTTATTCTGTATAGCTTTCCTGTATTTTAATATTCCAGCCAAACTCATTTATACTGTATTTCTTAAATATACCTTGTATTGCTGCTTCTAAGACATTTCTTTCCTATAATGAATAGTTTACCATCTTTATATATCCCAATAATTCTTTTTCATTATTCAAATCATTCATGGCCTTGCTCAAATGACACTTCCTTTTCAAAATTTTCTCTATTATCCTCCAATTTTAAAAAGTTATAAAGTCACTGGCATACAGTAGACCATAGATAAATGTCCCCTACCATCTACCACCTTCTCTTATTTGAGGAGTCAAAGGACATCACATGTTCCTCTTGTGGGATTCATTACTTTTCAGCTTATATTATGGTTACTTATATATTTTATGTACTTCATAAGATTATGTCCATAAGAGAAAAAAGATGTTAGTCAATTTTGTTTGGTACACAACATCTAGAGTAGAAAAATGCTTAATAAGTACACCTTATACTTTGCAAGCATTACCTCATTTAGGCCCCATAACAACAGCAACTGATCCTAATAGCCCTGTTTTATAGATCAGAAAACTGAACCTCAGAATGGTTAATTAACTCACATAAATCAAAACTAGGACTACAATTCATGTTAGACTGTGTTAAAGCTCTTGTTCTTTTGAAAACACACTGCGGCATTATGTGGATGGCTTCTACAGGGTATTGTGATGAATTCAAAGAAAACTGAAGACACTCTGGTCTGAAGGGCATTTCAATTTAGGAGTCATCTTCACACATGGTTCACCACCAGAGAATTTAACACTTTTACTGATCCTAAGAAGCAACACCAAGAGCTTTGCTTAAAATAAAAATCTGAGTGAGAACATTACAGACTTGTAAGGATATTCTTCTTTAAAACACATGTTTATTTGAGTATAAAATACATATAGAAAAAGGCAAAGATCAAAAATGTCCACCTCAATGAAGTTATACAAAGTGAACTCATTCATTTGTCAGCACCAAGATCAAGAAACAGAACATAATCTCACCCTAGAATCCACCGTGTCCACTTCCAGTCACTCCTAACATACTCAAGGACTATCATGACTTCAATTACATACATTAGCTTTAAATGTTTCCATTTACACAAATGGAAGAGTATGCACTATTTTGTATCTGCTTCTTTTCATTTAACACTATGCTTCTGAAATTCATTTATGTTGTTGCATATATATATTGTGTATTCATTCTCATTGCTGTATAGTATTATATTACATGAATATACTTCAACTTATTATTGATAATACTATTGATGAGCAATTGGAGAAATTTCCAGTTTGGGGTTAAATAAATAATACTACTATAAACAATTTTTTACATATCAATTTTTTTGAAGAATATAAGTAGAACTGGAGTTACTGGGTCATAGAATATGCATATTGATATAGCAAATATTTTCCCAAAATATTCCAGTGATTATTTCTACTTATATGCAACCAACAATGTACAAGAAGTCTGGTTGCTTTACATCCTCAACCAGAATTGTAGTTCTGAGTTGTTGTTTTTTCTTTTTTCATCTTAGCTATTCTAGTAGATGTATATTAGGTCATGCAATGGTTTTAATTTGCACTTTCCTGATGATTAAGATACATTTCATATTTATTTTGAGTGTTTAGATATTTTCTTTTGTGAAATGCCTGTCCCAGTATTTTGCCCATTTTTCTATTGGTTTTTATACTTATTTCTTATTAAATTTTAGATGGTTTTACTATGTGATTGTAAATATTTTCTCCCATGCAGTGTGTTGTCTTTTCTCTGCTTTAGTGGTGTCTTTTGATGAACAGAAGTTCTTAATTTTAATATAATTCAATTTATGAATTTCCCTTTTATGTTTTAGAGCTTTTTATCCCTTGTTAAGACATTTGCATCTGCTCCAGAGTGATGAAGATGTAGTCCTAGGTTTTCTTCTAAAAGCTTTAATTTTTTTTCAACTTGGTGTAGAAATTAATTTTTGTGTATGGTGTGAGAGAGAGTCAAAGTTCAGTTTTTTTCATCTGGATATTAGGTTGGCCCTGAAATATTTATTTAAAAGATTATCCTTTACCCATTATATGTCAGTGTCACCCACGTCATATATCAGGTAGGTCTTTCTAAACTCTATACCCAGTTCCATTGATCCTGTGACACATTCTGTTACTTACCTTTAGAAAGCAAGATTGTTTGAATCTGAGATAACTTAAAATGCTTTTCTCTTAAACAGTACAAATAAGACAAACGTGTGTATTTCCCCCTATAACTGTGAAGTCTATATTCCTCAATAAGTTAGTGAAACCTGTGTTCAGTTGTATTTACTTAAAGGTTGGCATAGACACACTTATATTAAAAATAGTCTTAGACTCAAAAGCTGATCTGGCTTTTCTTGGTCAGAGTAATATTGACATACTACATCAATTTTTTTTCTTTTTCTTTTAATGAAGATTGTACATGAATGTTCTCTGCAGCTTTATTCACAACTAGAGGCCTAGTGCATGAATTCGTGCACCAATGGGGTCCATTGACCTGGCCTGCGGGATCGGACCAAAACCGACTCTCCAACATCCCATGAGGGTTCCCAGATTGTGAGAGGGTACAGGCCAGACCAAGGGACCCCACTGGTGCATGATCGGGGCCGGGGAGGGACGTGGGAGGTTGGACTGTGGGATGGCTCCAGGGCGTGTCCGGCCCATCTCGCTCAGTCCCAATCGGCTGGACCCCAGCAGCAAGCTAACCTACCGGGCAGAGCATCTGTCCCCTGGAGGTCAGTGCACATCATAGCGACTGGTTGACTGGTTGACTGTCTGCCCCTGGTGGTCAGCACACATCATAGCGAGTGGTTGAGCGGCCTCAGCATATCATTAGCATATTACGCTTTGATTGGTTGAACGGCCGACCAGATGACCAGACACTTAGCATATTAGGCTTTTATTATATAGGACTAGTGGCCCGGTGCACGAAATTCATGCACGGGGGAGGGGGTGTTCCTCAGCCCAGCCTGAACCCTCTCCAATCTAGGACCCCTCAAAGGATGTTCTACTGCCCGTTTACAGGGATCAGGCCTAAACCGGCAGTCGGACATCCCTCTCGCAATACGGGACTGTTGGCTCCTAACCACTCACCTGCCTGCCTGCCTGCCTGATTGCCCCTAACCACTCTGCCTGCCAGCCTGCTCACACCCAACTGTCCCCTGCCGCCGGCCTGCTTGCCCCCAAATGCCCCCTTGCCAGCCTGATCACCCCCACCTGCCCCCCGTGCCAGTGTGCTCGCCCCCAA
>NW_005363468.1:275838-319897 GCF_000412655.1 Myotis brandtii
TCCTGATCACCTCCAACTGACCCCCACTGATGGCCTGCTTGCCCCCAACTGGCCCCCCTGCTGGTCTGCTTACCCCCAATGGCCATGCCCCCCACCAGCCTGATCACCCACAACTGCCCTCCCCTCTTAGCCTCTAACCGCCTCTACCTTGGCCCCGCCACCATGGCTTTGTCCAGAAGAATGTCCGGAAGGTCTCCTGGAAGGTCTCTCAGTATAATTAGCATATTACCCTTTTATTAGTATAGATAGAGGCCTGGTGCATGGGTGGGGGCCGGCTGGTTTGCTCTGAAGGGTATCCCAGATCAGGGTGGGGGTTCCCTTGGGGCGTGGGGCAGCCTGGGTAAGGGGCTTATGGCTGTTTGCAGGCTGACCACGCACCCCAGCGGAGACTCTTACTCCATGGGGGGGTGGCCAGCCTGGGTGAGGGGCTGAGGGCCGTTTTCAGGCTGGCCACACCCCCTTCAGGGTGGGGGGTCCCACTGGGGTGCCTGGCCATCCTGGGTGAGGGGCTGATGGCTGTTTGCAGGCTGGCCACGGCCCCTGGTGACCCAAGCTCCCAGCCCCTCCTTGCAAGCTGAAGCAGGTATCTGGGATTTATTTATCTTCTATAATTGAAACTTTGTAGCCTTGAGCAGAGGCCAGGGCCTGCCAGGATGGGCGGGAAGCTTGACTTCCTCCATCGCCGGGGGCAGCCCAAGTCTCCTGCTTGCTCCAGCTCCGTGGCTGCCACCATCTTGGTTGGGTTAATTTGCATACTCTCTCCTGATTGGCTGGTGGGTGTAGCTTGTTGGTGTAGCAGAGTGATGGTTAATTTGCATGTTTCTCTTTTATTAGATAGGTTAGCCAATAAACTAGAAACAATCCAAAAGTCCAGTAACAGGTTCATTCATTTTGACAGGAACCTAGCAATTCATCTACACATAACTCTGAAGCACAGCCCTTCTAAAATTTCTAAGTTAAAGTAAATTTAAGTGTCTTTTCTCTTATTTTAAAATATAAAAGTTATAATCTATACAAAGTTACTATTTAAATTAAACAAATGAGTTAACTCTCACACTTCCCTCTGGTATTGCAGTGATATGATACCTTTCTTCCGGTCAGTTGTTCTCAACCTGTGTTGCCCATTGGCAACATGTGTGGAACATTAAAAAATATCTGGGTCCCACACCCACAGATTCTGATTCCATTGTGCTGAGTACAGTCTAGGCAAAGGGATTTTAAAAAACTCCCTTCACCTGCAGGCAATTCTAGTGTGCAGCCAAGCTTAAGAACTCCTGTTGTAGGCTCAGCAAGCATCTCTATCTCTTCTATAGGTGGCATGATCAATTAGGGGGATGCATGGGATTATTGTGACAATCAAATAAGATCACACATATAATATTTACTTACTCATCCCTACCAGTGTGGCTCAGTGGTTGAGCATCGATCTATGAACCAGGAGGTCATGGTTCGATTCCAGGTCAGGCAGAGCACATGCCCAAGTTGCGGGCTCAATCCCCAGTGTGGGATTTTTTATGTTTTTAAAAAATAAAATTGACTGACTTAGTGAGTAGCACATGATAGTTACCCAACATATATTTTTTCCTATGCCCCTACTTATTTCCAGTTTCCCCTCTAAAACTGCCAGTCTGTCTGGGGGAGGCCATATTCTTTTTAGGTGACAGTTTCATTATCAAATAATTAATACTTAGGCAGAAAACCAACTACTAGAAACAAAAATCCTTCAGGAGTTAGAGGAAGAGTAACAGCAAAATGAGAAGAGGCTTGTTCATAGAGACAAATGGATACATAGCAAAACTTGGGTTTGCCTAATACAGACTCCTAACAGTTTCTTGTCAGTTTCTTCAAGGAAGACAAAAGTGTGACACATAAAGATTCTTCTCTGGTAGTCAGCTTTTTCCCAAAGATTCTATCATCACATACTCAACATTGGCCATTAATAGAAGCATCTTTAAACTGTCAATAAGAAGTACCAGAAAACCCTTCTATATCTTTTCCACCTGCCTGCTAAAGTCACCTTTCATCCATCAAGACCCAAGTCAAATCCCACATCTTTTAAGAAACCTTTCTAGATCATCTGAGGTAGAATTATTCTCTACCTTACCATTGTAACCCTTTGCTTATGAACAGAGTATGAGTTATTATTAGAGATGTTTACATATGACAGACTCTGACAGACCATGATCCTAGAAGGCAGGGACCAAAATTGGTCATCTTTGTAATGATCACCATGACTGGTAACAGTGCCTGTCACATACCAAGCACTAGATAACTGGAGTTTGAGTGTGATGATCTGCATGCCACATAAGGTTCTTCTGTGATGTGATATTTGCACTCCTAAAAATGACTGTGCTATGCAATATCTTTCTATATAAACCATAGGGCACATGGGAAACTATGAGATTAGTGTACCACATTCATTAGTGGCATGTAAAAACAGTAGTGCAGTTTTACACATGTTAAGTGGTTAAGGAATGTTACAATAAATATGGCACTATACTTGAAAAAGACCTGAAGAGTGCTGGCAGAAATAAAGTCTGGAAGAATTGCAGCTTGTGATGTTGTAGTGTACCCCACGAATCACACAAGGACGCCTCAAGAAATTGAATTAAAGAGTCACATTTATTGCAAATCTGGGACTATGAGGGGACATTTCGCTCTCCCAGATCTCATAGTGCCCGCCTTAGCCCCAACACCAGATTTATATAGGCAAAGATCACAAAGGTATTGATTACATCCCAAGGTTTGGAATGAGGAACCTGGTTTGCAAAAAAAGCAGTTTACAGAAGTAGAAGCAGCATTGTTATCTAAATTATACTTTCGGGTCTCCGGATCACTGAATTGACAGAAACACATTATCTAGAGCCCTCGGGTCTTGGGACCACTGAGTTAACAGGGACACATTAACTGGAGCCCTCTGACCTTTGGATAATTGTGCTGTCTTCCCAGGTACAGAAGAATGTGCTTTCTAAGACCAGTATGACCACAACCAATGGGATATTCACATTACAATAAATAGGGTATTTAATTGAATGAGGTAATTTATATAATTCAAAAAATCAAAATAACTTTTCTATTGTTAAACAAAGCAAATAGGTACAGAAGCCAAACAGCAGGGTTAAAGTTAAACCATAGTTTCTACCTGAGATGATTGCTACCATACTTCAGTGAGTCATTGTGAAGTGGTAGAATCAGGATTTTCTGAAATCAAAGGGAAAGTTGTAAAGGCAGCTGTGGATGGGACTGACTCATAATGCATCCAGATAGATGGTAGACGTTTGATGCATATGGGGTTGGGTTTTATGCAGGCCCATGCTGCTAGTGCCAGCCGAGTGTAATTCTCTGTGTTTACCTATTGTTTCTGAGGACACAAATCCTTTTCTAATATATCAATCACATGGAAGCACATTCACATTTTCAAAATCTGTTTTAGCAGAACTAACTTATAATATTACGTATACAGTATAAAATATTATTTATTTATATTTGAAAATGGGCCCAAAAAAACTATATAAAGAAACATTTTTAATGCTTCCAAAGAATGCTCAAGTATGAGATTATGAGCCGAAAACATAGATTCTGATCTTCTTTTAGAATGCAATGTAAGCAAATCACTTAAGCTTACTCTGCTCTTCTTCTACATCCTCTAAAATGGGAATAGCATGATGTCTCCTTACCGGATTACAGGACAGGTGCAGTGTGATGACCGGGTAATGTTCCACAGCCAGTGAAGATGAAAGTCATTCTGATAAACTCCAAAGAAAGAGCTTTTAGAAACTTCACTAGAGGCCCAGTGCATGAAATTTGTGCACAGGGTGTGCGTGTGTGTCCCTCAGCCGTCTGCACCCTCTCCAATCTGGGACCCCTCAAGGGATGTCCACTGCCTGTTTAGGCCCGATCCTGATGGAATTGGCCCTAAACAGGCAGTTGGACATCCCTCTCACAATCCAGGACTGCTGGCTCCCAACCGCTCACCTGCCTGCCTGCCTGATTGCCCCTAACCACTCCCCTGCCAGGCTGATCGACCCCTAACTGCCCCCCCGCCTGCCTGGTCACCCCTAACTACCCTCCCCTGCAGGGCTGGCCCCCCCACAACTGCCCTCCCCTGCTGGCCTGGTCACCCCTAACAGCCATCCCCTGCCTGCCTGGTCACCTCCAACTGCCTTCCCCTGTAGGCCTGGTCCCCCACAACTGCCCTCCCCTGCTGACAATCTTGTGGTGGCCATCTTGTGTCCACATGGGGGCGACCATCTTTTGTGTTGGAGTGATGGTCAATTTGCATATTACATCTTTATTATATAGGATAACAAAGTTCTCTTTTTTGCATATCAAAGAATGAGCTTTGCCAACAGATAGGATCTGTATTTTTTAGAAGAAGTTCAATAGTTGACTGACAGCCAAAATTTCCATGTAAGATATACAGGTCCTGTGATGCATTGCTTAAAGCTGGTCCTTCAGGGTCACTGTCTCTTGTGTTATCTATATTGGCTGTAAGTGACCTGAAGCAGTTTGTTTCTCTAGTAGTAAAAATAAAAAATACATATTTGGACTATAGTTTAATATTAAATTTGTCTTTTAAGACAAATATCAAAGATGCAATGTGTTTTTTTTTACTGTACTGAGGGAATGAACTGATGCTCCTCAAAAATGACTTAAGGCAAGAAGACATTATAAAGGCTCTTCTATACTCAGATCAGAAGAAAGTAGAGACCACATGAATGCCACATGAGACCATCCAGTCATTTCCTGAAACACTGGTTTGGATTGCTAAATAATAAAACAGGAAATAACTGTAGTTTTTCATTTATTTGCTAGGATAAGGATAGTTTTGTAATAAAATTTGTATATGTATTTATCATCTATCAGGAGGTTATTTCCTATTGAAAGGTATGAAGATTTTAACTTTTCTGCATTCTACTCCTTGAAAATGAAGTATTCCCTTTGCTATCTATTCATTCCATATTACTGATACATGCACTCTGTACTTCCTAAACAAAGTTGGAAATTTTATATTGGTTCTTAAAATCTTATATTGACATACCTTTTAGAAGTTATTAATTTTGGTACTTTAAACTATTATCTAGAATCAATATGTTTGCATTCTAATATCTATATGACTCCTTACTGATTCTATAAAGAGCTATATTATTAATAGCAAATAATATTTAATAGTGTTTTATTAAATACTAGAGGTACGGTGCATGACATTCGTGCACTGATGGAGGGGGAACCTCAGCTCGGCCTGCGCCCTCTTGCAGTCCAGGACTCTTCGGTGGACATCCCCCAAGGGGTCCTTAGTACTGCCGCAGAAGCGGGAGAGGCTTCCGCCACCGCGCTCACCAGCCATGAGCCCGGCTTCTGGCTGAGTGGTGCTCCCCCTGTGGGAGTGCACTGACCACCAGAGGGCAGAATTTGCATTGACTGTCTACCCCCTGGTGGTCAGTGCGTGTCATAGCGACTGGTTGTTCCACCATTCAGTCGATTGGCATATTAGCCTTTTATTATATAGGATTGTACTTAATCTGCTTAATAGTCCCATGTGTTAGGTAATTATTCCTATTTTACAGATGAAATGCTTAAGTAGTTAACTTGTTCAAGGTCCAAAACTTAGAAGTGTTACAAGCAATCTAGCTTCGAATTTTATATATTAAACTACTCTGCTATATTGCCTCCATATCCTATATAATAAAAGAAAAACACACAAATTAACTGTCCCTCTGCTACACTCAAGCCACGCCCACCAGTCACACCCACCAGCCATGCTCACCAGCCAATGAGGAGTGGGTATGCAAATTAACATAACAAAGATAAAGAGAGCAGAGCAGGAGAGCCAGAGGCTTGAGGGGAACATGGCTTCCTTGGTCAGGGAAAATCCAGAGCATGGGGAGCATCAGGAATTCTGGGAATAGTAGTTTTGGTGGCAGCCTCAGGACCAGAAGCAGAAGCCCAGCGAGCAGGGAGCACCAGGAATGCTGGGAATCGTAGTTCTCCTAGACACTAGATTAGAGCAAAGTGAGCCTGGAGCAAGTTACTGTTGCAGTGGGGGTTGGAGGGAAAGCAAAGGTGAGAGATATAAGTAAAATTAGAGTGTCTAGGAAAAATTAAAGGGAAGATATCCTAAAACTTCCAGGAAATCTCCACCAATGGAGCAAAGAAAAAAAATGCCTCTATTATTCTGTGAGCAACAAACCAAACTGGGTTGGGGGTCTCAGACAATTCGCTAATATGATTGCAAAGACATACAGAAACTCCCGGATTGGAGAGGGCTCCCCTGAGGGCTTCCAGATTGGAGAGGGTGCAAATCAGGCTGAGGACCCAACCCCTGTGCATGAATTTACATTATAATATAGTACTAGAGGCCCGGTGCTCAAAATCCGTGCATGGGAAGGGGGCCCCTCAGCCTGGCCTGCACCCTCTCCAATCCGGGACCCCTTTTAGGGGATGTCCAACTGCCGGTTTAGGCCCTGCAGGATTGGTTCTAAACTGGCAATTGTACATCCCTCTCGCAATTCAGGACCGCGGGCTCCTAACCGCTTACCTGCCTGCCTGCCTGATCACCCCTAACCGCCTCTGCCTGCCTGCCTGATTGCCCCTAACCCCTCTGTCTGCAGGTCTGATCACCCCTAACTTCCCTCCCCTGCCGGCCTGATCGCCTCTAACTGCTCTCCCCTGTCAGCCTGATCACCCCTAACTACTCCCCTGTTGGCCTGATTGCCCCTAACCGCTTCTGCCTTGGCCCCTGCCACCATGACTTTGTCTGGAAAGAGGACTGGATGACCAGAAGATGTCCAGTTGACCCAGTCTAATTAGCATATTACCCTTTTATTAGTATAGATATCTTATTTTCCTTATTTTTTAAAAGAAGTTTATAAGGTATTTTGTTGCCAATTCAAGATCTCAAACATGGTTTCAAATCATCTCTAACTGTTTTTGTGTCAAACTAACTTACCCTCACTCCTTGCGTAGAAACCTAAATACCCTCATCCCTTCTCATTTTTCAGCTCTTGTTTTCTCTGCATCTTAGTTGATTTTGGTGATTAAAGAGAATTGTTCATCTGCAACAAAAGCAAAGACATTCCTGCTGATAGCAAAAAATGACAGCTGAAACAGCATTTAAAGTACATCTTGAATAAATGTTCAAAAGCATGGCCTTAGGACAATTTCCTGTTTTACTGGAAATTCTACTTTGCTGGTGTCTGATAAAATTGTATGAACAGTGGAAGCTTAATTCTCCAAGGTATGGTCTATGAAGCATTTGACAGCTTATCTGATGAAACCCACCCTACTACCAGTTCAGGGAGATCATGTGCTCCTCATGAAGCAAGCCCAGTCTGAATGGCTCTTGTAGCCTTGCGACTGGTGCTATTAGTTCCTCAATGAACTGATTAGTGTTTTGTTGACTTATTTCCTAGCAACTGT
Source organism: Myotis brandtii (assembly GCF_000412655.1). Lineage (NCBI taxonomy): Eukaryota > Metazoa > Chordata > Mammalia > Chiroptera > Vespertilionidae > Myotis > Myotis brandtii. The sequence continues at coordinate 283,258 of NW_005363468.1, forward strand.
ACACATGCTTGACACACCAAACATTTTCCATCTTGTAATATCAAGCCACTGTTGAAAATGACTTGCTTGTGTGTGGAAATCTTATTAAAGCTATTTCATATTTTGAGCAGTCAGGTGATTCAATAAATCTAGACAAAATTAAATCACTACTTACATGAGATTGGATGAAGTATCAGTTCAAGCCCACAATTAAATATTCCACTTTTGTAAACTATTGCAAAATAAACAATCATTCATAAATGGAGTGCCAAGTGGATGACCCCAGTAAAACTTGCTCTAAAATACTGTCATTGCACAAGTTAATAATACATTAACATTAATAACTCTTAAAATTCAAGTACAATTCCTTAAGATTTTCGACCCCAGACGCAATGATATATGTCTATTCTGAGCCTATTCAGAGCTTCACTAAAGTAAGAATAAACAAGTAATTTTTTCTGTCAAAGAAGGGAGTTTAGGCAACTACCTAAGGGAATTTGGCCTGGGTGACTTGCAGCTCCCCTGGGGGCCTCCATTTTGAAATGGCAAAGGTCAACCCCTTCCTTTAAATTAGCCAATCATGCAAGAGTGTGAGCCTAAGCTCTTCCAATCAAGAGTGAGGGACAGATGTGCATAAGGAATAAAAGCCTGAGCAGTACACTCCCTCAGGGTATGTGCTGCCAGACTCTGTGTTGGTATGTACCCTTCTGCAGGAGTAAAGATATTTGCCTTGCTGTCTGGCTCCTGAGTATGCTTTGTGTATTACCAGAAGCCCTGATTTTGGGGGCTCAACCTTATTTCTAACAATTTGGGGGCTCGTCTAATTTCTAACACTAACTGTCAAAGTTTATAATTACATACATAACCAGTATTAGAGTCTTTGAACTCTAGGTAGTTGCCAGAAGTTATGGTGTGCTTGTAACTTAGATCAAGTGCTAATCAGTACTGACCAGCTAGATTAGAGAGAGCAATACTTGTGATCTTATGTAATCCTGTTCCTTCTGTTTAAACAATATCCTTTAAAGGAGTTAAACCATCCCAGAACCAAGCTGGACAACCAAACAGAACTTATTTTGGGTTCCTCATAGAATTGTTTCTCACTCAATGAGGCTGTGGTGTGCTGTCATGTTACAGGGGAAAAACATGAAAATTTTGGCTGTACTTACTATATAAATGCTGTAGAAAATGTTATTTCTCACATCACACAGTGTCCTCATTGTCAGAAAAACCAAGAAATAGTACTCTGAGGTCTCAGAATTGTTCTGCTTTTGAATCACTGGTTACTTTTTGCCTAATGAACAATGTGAAGAATGTAATTGTTCTTTTCTTCCAGACAGTGTAAAACCAAAGTTGCAGACCACCCTTAGAACATGCACCAGAGTTTTGAGCATTTTACATACTGACCATCTCATCTATTCTTGGGATGCTTTTCCTCTTTTACTTATTTGACCATGAATGGTATCTACCTTCAGGGTGTGTGTTTCTGAGACACCTGGAATTTTGTAAGAGCATGTCAGGGTCTAAATATATGTTAAGATTAAGCACCTCAGTTGTTCATACTACAACGTGATTCTTGTGATAGTAGGACAAGGATGAAGATGAGAATGAAGACATAGTTATTAATAATCATGATACTCTGAGAAATTTGGTTACACAGAAAATTTTATTTGCTGGCTCTATCATTAAAGAAATGATTTAACTTCACTGAGTCTTCATTTCTTTTTTCTTTTTTTTTAATGAGAAAGATAATATTCCATACAGTTGTTATGAATATTTGATAAGATATTTCACTTATTTATTCAACCAGTACAATTGCTACTATACTATATATGGTGTGTATATATGGTATATGTATATACATAACAAACTGTTTTGCATGCCGGAACAGAACAGAAAACAAGATAGGTAAGATTCCTTCTCTTCAGAAGTATATATTCTCCCAACAGGAGGCAGAAAATAAATACATAAACTAATAAGCAAGCAAAATAATTTCAGATGGTAGTAAATGCTGTGATAGAGAAGTTGGCAATACAAGCCTTCTTGAGAAGGTGACATCGAGCTCAGACCTTAGACCTAGCATTAATTTTATGTAGCAGAGGGAGAACATTTCAAAGTAGTTCAGACAAAGGCATCAGCAAATTCAAAGGCTGTGAGATGGAAACATATTTGTTCCCATCAGAGAACAGAAGGAAGGTCTCCATGCTGAGCATGGTGAGTGAGGACAGAAGAGTTGAAAAAGAGAATATATATGGCACTTCTCTGTGCTTGCATATCTTCTTAGAACTTAGATGGTAAATGTGAGGCAACATTTTAAGCAAAGACTGAAAAACAGAGATTGCTTAAAGTTATTTGCCATTTTGGGGTGAAAAAACAAAAACTTTATTTAGTTCTGCCATGATCCAAGACATAAAGCAAACACAAGAAAGGTGAGAGATAAAGTGGGACAAAGTTAGCTCCCTAAAGAGACAAGCAGGGTTTGTTCCCAGAGCATGGGTGTAAAGCAGGAGCTGTGTAAGGGTGCCTACAGGTGTCATCAGTATACTTCCAGAGTCCACACAAAGTCTTGGTGAGGACACAAAACTAGGACTGAGAGCTACAGTGAGTTTGTCCTCAGCCCCACTTCTTCAATAACCAATTCTCTAGCCAACTGAGCTCCATTTCCCCTTCTGGTGAAGGTAACAAAAGAGAACCATAATACAGCCTCTGCTTTTCAGATGCTTGATAACTACTAAGACAAGACTTGCACACAGGAAAAAAAAATGAAAAATTAGTACAATGCAATAGGAATGATGACTACTTTCTGCAAAAGCTGAATACTAGTATGCAGTGTATGCCATGTTTTACTAACACTCTAACTTTGAGGTATACCGGGAAAAGTCTGTACTAAATAATCCTTTAGAAAAGCAATAGCTATTTATTACATTAATTAACACAATTGTAAGGGAGCTTTTGGGAGAACATGAAGACTTTTGATTATTTTAAACCATTTAAACTATAGCTAGCATCTTGAATAGCTTCAAATTCTCAAGTGGTTTTTCTTTGTTAAATGAGAAAAGTCTAGTAGTCAAACCTGTGTAGCTGAACTATTTATCAGAGGCATCCAGAATTAGGTCAGAGCCTTTTTTTCAGCATCAACAGGGTAGGCTTTACCAATGATGAATATGTTCTGTGTTAGAAAACTTCTGATCTCAACCCAAAGAAACAAAGCAACGATTAAAATGTCACTGCTCATATACAGTTCTGCTTCAGGCTACAGAAGCTTGTATCTCCCAGAGAGCCCCGGAACTTCATCGTAGAGAGCACTCCCAACCCTATTCCCTCCACAATGTCTAAGGGGCCAAAGCAAGCATTTTCCTGGTGTTTAGTAGAGTCTGATGCCCCACAACTGAGGACTTTTCACCAGCCACCACAACTCACAATCTCATGAGAAAATATGACAGAATTCCCCTCAAATTCCTAGGAATAGATACAGATGTGGAAGGAAGGAGGTTAATTATTTCCCACTGTAGAGAAAATTTAGCAAAGTGACAGAGACAGGACAAAGGACAAGAACCAACAGGCCTGTTTCCTGATGTGGTTTCTGGGTGTCTCTGTGTGCTTTAATGAGATAAGAACCATCTGGAAGTTGTTGGACAGTTGACTTTGGGATTTTTTTTAATATATTTTATTGATTTTTTACAGAGAGGAAAGGAGAGGGATAGAGAGTTAGAAACATCAATGAGAGAGAAACATCGATCAGCTGCCTCCTGCACACTTCCCACTGGGTATGTGCCCGCAACCAAGGCACATGCCCTTGACCGGAATCGAACCTGGGACCCTTGAGTCTGTAGGCCGACGCTCTATCCAGTGAGCCAAACTGGTTAGGGCTGACTTTGGGATTTTGGTCTTATTTCTCTGTTGTTACTGTTGTTGTTGTTGTTGTTATAATTTATTTTATGTAGAAAAATAACAGCTAGAATGGTCCTTGAGATTTTGCTTTTAACATTCTCCTCTAAAATCAGAACTTTCACATGAGGCCATAAAGTTGATTTATCATAGAGTTCTGAAAACAGGCAAGCCTTTGTTGATTAGCATTCTGTAGAGAGTTAGGTAAATTTGCTTTGGTTATTTAAAGCTATTGATATTACCTTAAAAAGAAGACCAAACCTATAGCCTTAAAACTTCATGTAATGCAGAGATTCTCCTCGAAAAAACAAATACATTCGTTTGGCTTTTTTAGAGGGTGGGGCAAAAGTAGGTTTACAGTTGTGAGTCTGCAGAACACAGAGTTTACTCTTGTATGATTATTTATTAGTTATTTTATTTTTAATACTAACAACTGTAAACCTACTTTTGCCCTACCCTGTACAAAATGTTGAGAAGCTAACACCTGCAGGTTTATGTTTATTAAAGGCTATAACTTTTTAAAAATCCAAAGTATTTCCTTTAGTTATAATTTGTTGTGAAGATAAAAATTAAGTTTTGGTGTTTTTTTTTAAAAAAAACAAACACAATTTACTTTGTAAAGATGAGTCTTCCTAACAGGACTTTGAAATCATGAGACGCAGCATTAGCCACTTGGGATTTTCCATGCTGCTCAACCTGATAGGAACTCCAGTCGTACGCCAATTACCATGTTTCTCTTTTATTAGTGTAGATTATTTTATTTTTAATACTAACAACTGTAAACCTACTTTTGCCCTACCCTGTACAAAATGTTGAGAAGCTAACACCTGCAGGTTTATGTTTATTAAAGGCTATAACTTTTTAAAAATCCAAAGTATTTCCTTTAGTTATAATTTGTTGTGAAGATAAAAATTAAGTTTTGGTGTTTTTTTTTAAAAAAAACAAACACAATTTACTTTGTAAAGATGAGTCTTCCTAACAGGACTTTGAAATCATGAGACGCAGCATTAGCCACTTGGGATTTTCCATGCTGCTCAACCTGATAGGAACTCCAGGACTGAGTAATGTGGGTGAGTTTCCATGGTTTATGTGACAGATACTGCTTTTCAAAGCTTACATGAAAAATGAAAGGCAGGTAGACAAGACTTCAGAGTTCTTACGTTTCTCCCATCCCAATCTGAGCCCAAGCCAAGAACTTCAACACTGGCTCTGAGTCCATATTTTCTCCAACTGCATATTTCCTGCATTTAAAAACAACTCAGAATGAAGAAAAAAAAATCACAGCAATTGCACATCAACTTACACCATTTGGTTTTAAGCAGCCTTCTCAAGTAAGCTCAAAATCTCCCCCACAGACTAAACCAAAAGCTCACTGCACAAACTTGGGCAAGATTCAAAATATAAATCACAAGTGCTTGTCAGATTCATATAAGCACTTGACGGCTCCCCAGAAGCTCATGCACAGGAAACCTGTCCGGTTTCAAGAGGCAGAAAAAGCCCTGCTCCTGTCAGTGTGTGGGTTCCATTTCCTTCTGCACCTCTCATCAGTCCTAACCAAGGCCTGCCTCCTCCCTCTTCACAGAGCAGTAGCTGAGTGTAACAAACGCAACTTAGGCAAAAACAAAGTCTTAACCTTGTTCAAGGGGCATCTTGGAGCACCTCTTATTTCTACAGATTTATCGACCTCCACGAAACAATAAGCAAAAGAGTAGCCCAACCCACAACTCTCTCAGGGGAGCAATTGCTTCCTCAAGTGCTCTATCTAGGATTCAGCTGTCTGAAATATCACCATTTGTCACCAGGCACAGAAATCTTCCACCTCCTGAACTATAACTGCGAAGTAATAGTGCTAGGCCAGAGCGCCTGCTTCTAGGAAACATCTCAGAGTCGGGATGGAGGAGTCTCAGGGCTATATGACACTCTAGTAAATCAGGAAGAAGGGTAGGAACTCAGCAACTCTACAAGTTGTTAACTATGCAAATTCCCCATCTAGAAAGATACTATGCAAAAAGAAAAAAGTGATGGGGAAAGGGGAGGAGATTGAAAGAGATCACAGAACTAAGATCCATAGAAGTTTCCACAGAGGTCCTTTATCATGTTTAATCACTATCTGCTGAATGAAAACGGAATGAGTTCTCCCTGCATCAACCATATGAAGCAAGAGCAGCTAGAGGAGTGTCAAGAAGTCACCTGGTGGGAAATTCCTAGAAAAAATTACCTGACACTGTCATCTTTGGTTTGAATCATTTTTTAAAGAATTTTATTTTAATCTAATTTTCTCCCTGAAATATACAGGTATTATTTGTAAACAAAGAAAATATAAGGAAGTAGAAATCAGGAAGAAAAAAAAGAGAGAGAAATGTACAGACAGATTAAGAGAAGAGAAGAGAGAGAGAGAGAGGGAGAGAGAAAGAGAAAGAGAGAGAGATTCTTTAAAAAGAAAACACTAGTACAGTCTCCTAGGAAAAGAGTTCCCTACACAATTACTGTTAACTCACACTTGGATGAAACTGAAGTTGACATTTTTAATTAAACTAATTTTATTTCTCCAGGTTAAAAAAAATCTAAGGACACTTAAGTCTTTGTCTTTGGCATGAGCTTCAGCACAAATGACATAGTTGTAGCATTGGGCTTTTCTGTAACTCGTTAGAGAAGAAAGCTAAGTGACTGTGCCACTAGTCCCTTTGCATATGTTAATCTAGTAAATTTTAGCAGTTATTTATTGATATAGTCAATATTATTCCTAATGTATGCAAAGAAACCAAAACTCAAGAAGCTGACTGAGTGAAGGTCACACAGCTGGAAGAGCAAGGATTTGAACTCAGACCACGTGGCCATGGAAATTGTGTACTCTCTTTACCCCATACTTCCCGTGAATCTAAACACCTGCATCTCAAGAACCCACTTCCTGTATTTTATAAACTCAAGTTTCACGCAACCTAACAAAGACATTAAACTCTTGAAACCACAGCAATTTTAATCTTAACACTAGTATCTTGCTAAGCACAAAAATATCGTGTATGTGTGTTTGTTTGTTTTTTGCATTCAATATATTTCTTAGCCAGCTGCTAAATTGCTAACAACAACAATTTGTTCATTTCAGCTCCACCACTATACTTCAGTTGCTCTTGTCAAGGTGACCAGTGATTCCATATTGCAAATCCAGTTGTCAAGACAGTCCTCACTTCACTTGACATAGTTGACAGTATTTGACAGTTAATTATTTCCCCCCTTTTGAAAGTCTTTATTCACTTGATTTTCAGAGCATTAAACTTCCAATTTTCTTTCTGCCTCAGCTAATGATTCTCTGTAGTCTCCTTTGTAAACAATTTCTCCTCTTCTGCCCTCTCTTCTATCTTCATCAACTCCCTCATTGATTTTATCCAATTTCCACTTCAAATACCATCTAAATATCCCAGTAGCAGACTCTCCAATAAGCTCCAGATTTACATTTTGAAAAGCCACGACATTAAATGGATTTCTAATAGGCTGCTCAAACTCTACATATTCAAAACAAAACCCTTGCTTTCCACTCAAATCATGATCTACCATCAATACTTCTAATTTTAGTAAATGTAAGCTCCATTTATCCAGCTGCTCTGGCTGAAATTTAGTAGTCATTCTTACTCTCCCCCGCTTAAACAATATATCAAATCCAACAATAATAATTTTGGGTCAACCTTAAAAACATTTTTTTTTAGCCCTGACCGATTTGGCTCAGTGCCCTTGCTTTCACTCAAATCATGATCTACCATCAATACTTCTAATTTTAGTAAATGTAAGCTCCATTTATCCAGCTGCTCTGGCTGAAATTTAGTAGTCATTCTTACTCTCCTCCGCTTAAACACTATATCAAATCCAATAATAATAATTTTGGGTCAACCTTAAAAATATTTTTTTTAGTCCTGACCAATTTGGCTCAGTGGATAGAGTGTCAGCCTGCGGACTGAAGGATCCCAGGTTCAATTCTGGTCAAGGGCATGTATCTTGGTTGCAGGCACATCCCCAGTAGGGGGTGTGCAGGAGGCAGTTGATCCATGTTTCTCTCTCATCGATGTTTCGAACTCTATCGCTCTCCCTTCCTCTTTGTAAAAAATCAATAAAATATATTTAAAAAAATTTTTTTTTATAATCCCAAAACTCCAGAATCTAATGTATTTTCCCAGTTCCAGATACCATCATCTCTCATGTATACAACTACAACAATCTCCACATCCCCCCTCAGCTTCCTCTCTTACATTTTTAGAGTCTATTTCTAACATACACAGAAGAACATCCAGCTCCTTGACTGCAAGTTCTCACGTGATCTTGTTCTACCTACCTCTATAATCTAATCCCCAATTCTCCCTCCCTCATTCTTTGCACTAACATTCCCCACTCCCGTTCCTGCTGTCCCTCATGTTCACAAACTCATTTCTACTACAAGCCCTTTGCACTTATTATTCCCTTTGCTGAGAATGCTCTTCCACTACATCTTATGCTTTATCCTAATTTCAATGACCTCTTCTCTAAAATACTATTTCCTTCAAGAAATCTCTCCTATCTATCCAAACCAAAGATATCTTCCTCCATCTTTGCCCTGCAGTGCCTGCTGCATTTGATTTTACTGGATGCATTCTTAACATATTCCATATTGGTTTTTTTATTAGCTATTTCCCATTAGGATACCAATTCCATATGGGCAAAGGCTTTGTTGCACTTGTTCTCAGTGGTATTTACAGTGTATAGAACAGAGCCTAATACATATTAGGTGCCCTAAGTTTTTGTCAAGTGAAAAAATAAATCAATAACTTAGAGTAAACAAAAGAAAATTGGAAGAGATAACACTGCAAAGGTAGGCTAAGATCAAATGACTGTGGGCCTTGCAGTTACAAGAAGTAGTTTAGATTCTACTCTAAATGCAATAAAAAAAACCTACATAAGATTTTAAGGAGCGAAAAGACATCATCCAATTAATATTTTAAAAGATGACTGACTGCTTTGTAGAGAATGATATACATGATTTTATGAAATTTCTTGAAAATCTGTGCACAAATAAGATTTAGACACATTGAATAATATTCTTAAGGCATTATAGTGATCCTCAATTTTATCAAATAAAGAATCCATGATTGGTGCTCTCCCTCCAGGAAGCATGTCCATGCCATTCCCTTCCCTCTCTCCTTCTCCAACAGGCATATATCTTCTAAACTCGAAGGGACCCCACCAGACTTATAACCAAGGGAGCAAAAGGCAGTGGCAGCTTTTCCTGGGTTAACCCCCTGAACTTATCTCCAAGGCCCCCTTTCTCTGACTTCCCAATGAGTCAAAGAAGCCCAGCCTAAGCTCTCCAGTTGTTTCTTCTAAGCCTTTCCTTGTTTCACTGTCCTAAGTATGTTTTTGCTGCAGTCAATAAATTTTTGCTTGCTTTTCTACACTTTGTCTCTTGATTAGGACAAGAGGAAGAAGAAGAAGAAGAATCATCATCATCATCCATGGTCAGTGACTGGTATTTTATGGGAACAGATTTTCCTCGTAAGGTGGGGAAAAAAAGTAGAAACAATTACAGCTCTGAACTAAATAGAAAAAAATCTTAATATAGAGGAAGAAGAGTTAGCCCTTATTTTTATCCCCTGCAAATTTATGGACCTAGATATTTTTTATTGTTTATATGAACAAAGAGAAAAAAATTACCTCACTGTCAGACTTATTAAAGTTACTTTTACCTCAAACAGGTGGAAAATAATATAAAAATATAGAAGCAAAATGTAGTGTGAAAGGACCAACAAAGAAAACTATAAGCCAAGAAAGTTACCTCCACAAGCTGGACTCATTTATGCTCATTATTTCCTCATCTGAACAATATAACTTCCCTCAGAATAACAATAAAGGCATAAAGCCAATTAAAAATTCAAAACAAATATTGAAGTACACAGAAGAAATATAAAACATGACATATTCTTGCTCTGCTTTATGGCAATGGGGAGACATATTTTGTGATATCCCACAATCTTGAAAGCGGTTTAAACAGAAATGGCAACATTACATGCCTGTTTATGTAGCTCCTTTCTCATCTCCACCAGCTATGCAATAAACAGAGCCATTACTCCAAAGGGAATTCTCAAGTTTGGGAAACTGAGGCAAAAGCATGCCTTAGTAGCATGGGAAACCCAGCCAATTAATAATAAAAAGAAGCCTCAAACTCCAGGCCCTTGCCTTCCCTTGCACAATTCACATTCCCTTTAAAAATGTTTATATGTAGAAGATGGATTCAATTAAGATAATGGAAGAAACCAACTCAAACCTCATGAGTCTTGCCACAGAAATGTGAAACAGATGAGACGTTCATTTACTGTCAGTTGTACGTCGAGAAAAAGGAAGAGTAACACTCCCCACACACACACATACAGGAAAAGGATGGGTGGGTTTGAGGAAGACTTCCGAATTAAGGACTAACAAACCCAAACCAAAGGTGACACATCCCTCTGTGGGGGGCGGGGTGGGGGGTAGGAGTTGAGCAAATGTGAGTGGTTTGTGAGTATGTGACTATGACAATGTTTTTGCACAGAAACGAAGTGAAGCAGAGAATGGAGAATACAATTTTAAATAAAGAGGAAAATGAAAATAAGGGTTCTTAAAATCTATTTTCTCCTCTTCTTAACTAAATAACAATCTCAAAGTTAAATGTTATTATATTGACTGTAAGCTCCTTGAGGACAGGGAACTATGTCTTACCCCTTTTTTATCTCAAATATCAGGAAATCAATGAATGTTAAATAATAACAATTGAAAAGAAAAAACAGAGAAGGAGGAAGAAGTGAAGAAAGAGTCAGTGTTATTATCAGAGGCCTCATCCCTATCTTGCAATGAGAAGTTATCAAGTAAAAATAGATCCACTGAATATGGGGGCTTTCTGCATTTAAATACTTGACCTAAATTGCTAAGTCAAAACCACTCTCTTTATAGTGGCGACCACTGTCTAAATCAAAACAAATATTTTAAAGTATACATTCCAAGTGCAGTTTTGCAAATTGGCACAGGATCACAATTCCTTTCAGATCTCATCTGAATTAGGATTGTGGTCTGAGCATGAAGACCTACATGAGGTAGGATGTGGGGAAAGGGGCCCTGTTCTGCTGAGCCCTGTGAAGCTTCCCAGGGTCCCTACTGATCCCCTGACACCTCCTTTTCTTGGCCTTCCCTCTCCACCAGAGCTATGCAAGGTGGACAGAGGGAGCTGTCTCCATCACCTGTGGAAGCATTTCGCTCATTCCAAAGGTGCTGTATATACTGCTAAGAAAATTACCGGGAGGAATTACTGATCTGTGTAAGAAAAAGTCCCCTTTCACTGGGCCTGCAAATGTACCCAGCGGAACTCCCTCAAGCTGCTTGTGTTGCTTAAACAGGATTTGGTTGTAACCTGCCAGATGGTAGAATTAGTCTGGCTTCTGCTTTTAAACACAGATAAGTGTACTCTTCCGTAGTAGTCTGGATGCTTTTGATAGAGATAATCAAAATAATTTGGTTAAGCCAGAATAAAAATTCTATCCAATGTAGCATTACTCATGCCAGGAGAGACAAGACTGACCAAAAGACTCTGAAAGTACGAATCTGATTCAGCAGGTGAGTCTGACAGGTACTGCAAATCCAGGCAGACATTGCTCAAGGTACATGGCCAGTTAACTTATGAGGAAGAAAGGATGAATTGTAGATCCACGTAAGACACAGGAAATGAGTTATGTGAAAACAAGGGAATACAATAATCTGGGCTGACATACTCAAGCAGGAATTTCCAGCTAAAGGGACTGGATTAAATAAACGCATTTATCTCTAGCACCCATTAAGCCCTAAAATTTTTTTAAAAAGAATAAAAATAACACCAATTAATAAAAACACAAAAGAACTGTAGATGAGATGATATGTCAGTAACATTTTAGAAGATGGAAATTCCAAGGATTAGTTCCAACTGACTCAATGGAGTCCAAAAAGCAGGGTCCCATCTGCCTAAGTCAGTTCCCACCTCAGGCCCCAGCCAGGCAGGCTGGGATGTGGGAGGGGGCTGATAAAATAGGACTCATTGAGTCATTATAAGAAACAGGTAGAATTCCAAATCCACTTCCAACTCTTCTAGCTGGGTGACTGTTCCCTCCAACACAGACATGAGGTAGGAGGTTTATTCTCTGGTGAAGTTGGACCTAAAAGGCTCTCCTGGGGTGAGGGTGAAGCACCTCATTGACAACAAGGACTGTATTATATTTTGCATGTTGAATGTTTTAATATTCTGCTGTGTGAGTGAACAAATGTTCCCAAGTCTGGGGCTGCAACCCGAGGAGGTGGGAGGAGAATAATTTATAAGGACTAGTCGATATAAATTATTATATGTGCAGAAGGCTCTGTCTTCCCGGGAATTTTACAATAGAATAATCACACCTCATATTTATTAGTCAATAATTAAATAAAATGGGAAAATGGAACAATCAAAACTTTGCATGCAGTTTTTAAATCAACACTTCATAATAGAGAATTTGAACATATACAAAAGTAAAAAGAACAGTGTAATGAAACCATTATCCACATTTAACAATTATGAACTTCAGTAATTATTGACTTATGGCCTATTGTGTTTCACGTTACTCCCTTCCCTCCCGGGCACTTCCTTTTATCCCTTATTGTTTTTAAGCAAGCCTCACTCATCATGTCATTTCTTCCACTAAGAGGTCAGTTTGTTTCTCCAAAAAAGTATAAGTGTTTTAAAACTTCACAGATTTAGAACTAGCATCTAGGTTTACACATTTATCATCAAAGAACTTGTTCATTGGTTGAGTTTTCTAAACTCATTTCTTTTAAATTAAAAAAATAAGAAGGTAAATCCTAGAATCCAGATATTATGGTGTTAGAAAGCCATTTAGAGATATCATCTAAATGCTCATAATTAACCAGTGCAATATCTTATGGTCAGGTGTTTAAGTGACCTCCCAGAGGAGTCAGGTGTTTAAGTGACTTCCCAGAGGTGAGATGCTGGTTGGAGGTAAAGTCTAGACCAAGCGTGCCAAACTCACAGCCTGCAGGCCGCATGCCTCATTTATTTGGTCAGGTGTTTAAGTGACCTCCCAGAGGTGAGGTGCTAGTTGGAGGGAAAATCTAGACCAAGCGTGTCAAACTCGCAGCCCGCATGCCTCATTTATTTGGCCCATGTTAGCCTTTGAGTTTGACATGCTTGGTCTAGACCAGTGGTCAGCAAACTCATTAGTTAATAGAGCCAAATATCAACAGTACAACGATTGAAATTTCTTTTGAGAGCTAAATTTTTTAAACTTAAACTATATAGGTAGGTACATTGTTATTAACTTAATTAGGGTACTCCTAAGGCTTAGGAAGAGCCACACTCAAGGGGCCAAAGAGCCGCATGTGGCTCGTGAGCCACAGTTTGCCGACCACAGGAGACTATCAGGAATCCCTAGCCTATCTAGAGTCCATGAGCTTCAATTTAGGGCTTTAGGGACTGTAGAGTTTAGTAAAATCTGCTAACTGCTATGATGACTTGGTACTGTGTGAAATCACCTAAGCGAGGACTGTGATTCTTTGCATGGTTTGAGTTAGGATGGGCCAAAAGATAAGTTTGTTCAAGATTTACAAGGTGGAAGGCGAGCAGCAGCCATGTTGACACAGGGAAGGTCAGTGAAGTCAGGCGCTGTTGCAACTCACATCATGCACAGTCACAGCCTGATCACCTTGTTGGCAGGGGCAATGTCCGGGCCTTGGTTCTTCCAGCAACTCCCAGATCTCCCTTTTCAGTTCTCCATGGCAAAGTGCAGCAGCTCTTCTGCAATCACCCTTATCATGAAGTAGGAAGCCAGAAGCAAAGACCAGTGTGAGTTCCAGTGGAAGACAGACACAAGTTCCAGTTTCTCCTCATGGTCTTCACTTCGTCTTTGACCTCCCACCTTCATGCCATTTTCCCCTTTGTAACCTCTTCCAGGTGACTTGGGCCCAGCACTAGCCACTGGGGCAACATACTTCTAAACCAGCTCCCATCCTGCATAAAGTCAAATCCTTATAGTAAATTCCTTTTATTACTTAATGTGGTTCTGGTTGAATCCAACTACACTAAAATCAATTAAGTAATGTATGGTTTAGACACATTTGAAAATTGTTATTGGCTACCATGTTTTATCAAAATAGTGTCTTTTGACATAGCACATTTCTCAAAATCATAAAAGAAAATGTCTCTGAAATATACATGTAATTTTAATTTGTACAGTACTTTAAACTTTTCATAGCCTGCTCACCTCCATTATTTAATTTTATAAATTCGTAAAAATATGTAGGTATTTTGCAAAGGAAGTTTTGGGGCTTCTTGTTAATAATTGTGAACAGCTTAATTAAATGGAAGTTAGAAAAACTAGAATTATAGGACTGTTCAGTTGAGTTTCCTATTTTTCTACAGAGACATGGCAGACCATTACTGCAAAGTTAATGTAAGGGTTTTCTAGGTGGTACATGTGAAATGTGAGGCCTGGTTGAGAGGATGTACCTAAAAATCTCATGGAAATGAAATACTTCTTGGAAGATGAATAGTGATGGAGGAAGTAGTGACAAAACTAGTCATTGCCTCATTTATTTATTCAATTATTTGTCCACAAATATTTATTGAAAACACACTACTATTCTCTGAATATAAAGTACTAAACAAGACATAGGAAATTCTTCCTGCATGGAAGAATTCTTGTTGGAATTCTTATTCTTGTAGGAATATGAACATGAATGAATAAATAAATAAATAAATAATAAATACACAAGCAAATGAAATGAGGTAAGTAGTATAAATAACACAAATACAAAGAGTAATAAGTGCTATGAAAACAATAAAATAGGGTCATGGCAGAAGAGCGAGAAAGAGAGAGAGAGAGAGAGTGTCTTGAGGGGTATCTATTTTAGTGGGTGATCAGAGAAGTCTTCTCTAAGGAGCTGCCATCTGTACTAAGACATGAATGATAAGATTGAGCCTGTCACACAAATATCTTGGGGAAAAGCATATATCCAGGCAGAGGAAGCAGCAACTGCAAAGGCCTTGAGGTAGAAATGAGCATGGAAGGTCAATGAGCCCAAAGCATGGAGAAGGCAAAGAGTGTGAAGAGGCAGGTACGGCCAGACTGTGCAGAGCCGTATGGGCCCTAATGAGTACTATGGGAAACTATGAGAGATTTTAATCAGAAAAGAAATCTAATCTGATTTATGTGCTGAAGCATCTGCCTGGCTAGGGAAACAAGAGCTGAAAGAGTAAGACCAGGTACAAAATCAGCCACTTTCTTGGAGGCATTTTCCATGATGTGATGAATTTTTACAACAATTAGAAAGGACTAGATCCCAAAGGATAGTTAATTTCCCTCAAGGTTATTCAAACAAAAAACAAGGTAACAATCTGTGGGCATCCTTTAACAACTGGGGAGTGGCTACCGGGCCAGCCCCACTGCCATATAACATCACATAGCAGTCAGGAACCAGTGCTGAGTTTCACTGAACTGTGGCCAGTGTAAGTGGGCATTCCCCTATTTGGAAACTGAGGACACTGGTGAGAGCCTGTGAGGCCTGGAGTGGCATTGCAAGGTCACCAGTCCACTGAGTGTAGGAGTCACTGCTGGAGGGAATTCTTAACCTCTGATCCCTGTATGATAGGAGGGTTCAGACCTCTGAGGAGCTCCTCTGCCCTGAAGGAGGTTGAGAAAGCTGTTAAGAACTCACATGTGGAACTGGGCTCGTAGGCAAGATGCTTTATCATTTGAAAAATACCTTACTTGTAACTGCTTTGTCTCATAAGTAGCTTGCTTTGTTATCCTATTTGTTTCAAACATTTGATGCTCAAGGTTTACTGCTTAGGAAGGCCTCAGACAAAACCCTTATGGTTTTCCTTGCAAGGCCTGCTGGAGCCTCACAATGAGCTGTCAGAGAAAGGGGAGTGAGGGCTGCGGATCTGTGGAGACTGTGAATCTAACCTAGCCATGGGATTAGTCATTCTGGAAAGGAGCAGCCCAAAGCACAATGTCTGAGGGCAAGTAGAAATGCAGTTGTAATCCATTCAGGCTGCTTATCTGCTTAGATTTCTGAGCTGGCCGGTTAACTAGGGCACTGTTTCAGATCCCCAAGTGGTGGGAATGAGGAGACAGAGGAAAGCTAGGTAGACAGGGACAGGGACCATGGGGGGACCATGGGAGAACCATGGGGGGCTGGGGGGAGTAAAACCTGAACCAAACTGGTCCCAGTTATTTAGGCTCCCCAACTGTGGGGAATGAAGGCCGTGCCCAAGAGACATGAACTTTAAAATATACAAATGTTGCCAAGACAGGCAGCTTGCAGACAACCAATCACAAGGTAGTAAGGCGTAAAAAACAAGCTGAAAGATGTTGCTAAGGCAAAATTCAGGAACTAACAAGCACACATACCCAAAAACGCGCACTTCCTCTCTCTCTCTCTCTCTCTCTCTCTCTCTCTCTCTCTCTCTTCTACCCAACATACAATGGGTTTCTCTGGGGGAGCACATCCCTGTGCCCACGTGGCTTATGGCCATGTGGGCTCCACACATGGACCATTAGACTTTAATTAGCTTGGATACTAAACTACTCCTGTAACATGGAAAGGAAGCTCTGGACACCGGCCTGCTCCTGGAACCCCAGCTGCACCTTTCCCAGGATTGGCTTCTCCCAATAAACTTCGGTTCCACTAACCATTTTTGTCCGTAACTTCATTCTTCGATTTCTCGAGACAACTAACTTGGACTCAACATCCCACATTTTGGTTTCAGAATAATGGTTCTAGAGAGCTCTGAGTAAGGCAGGGGAGAAAACTACACAATCAGAACAGGATATTTTCAGGTATAAGGGCAGGTAGATGTTAAAAAGTTATCACAACCCACTCTGACCAGTGTGGCTCTGTGTTTAAATAGTCAGCCTGCACACCAAAGGGTCTTCAGTACTATTCCCAGTCAAGGGCACATACCTGGGTTGCAGGTTGGATCCTGGGCCCCAGTTGGAGCATTGGAGCATGTGGGAAGCAACCAACTCATGTGTCTCTCTAATAGCGCTGTTTCTTTTCCCTCTCTCCTCCCTGACTCCCTTCCACTCTATCTAAAAGCAATGGACAAATATTCTTGGTGAGGATTAAACAACAACAACAAAAGTTTTCATCACCCTAGCTGACTGACTACCACAAGTCTAGCTGACTATACTGTGGTTACAACTTTATCCCAAAGGGACAATAGAGGGCAAATCTAGATGCCAGGTAGACCAAATCCTAGAGTTACTCCAGAAACCACCTGCTGATGGGGTTGAGGCCAGGCTGGTCGGGATTGACTAAGGCACCAAGCAAGACTGAGTTTACAGTTTAAAATCTGCAGTTTCTGCAGCTGAGTAAAATTAGAGGTGGCAAGCCTCAGAGCCATAGGTAGTTAGTTAGTGCAGGCTGTTATGCAAAATGTCTGTTTATTAAAAATAAATAATTATTAATTTGTTTTAGAGAGAGGAAGGGGGAGAGAGATCAATTTGTTGTTCCACTTACTTATGCATTCACTAGGGGCCCGGTGAATGAAATTGGTGCATGGAGGGGGCAGTGTCCCTCAGCCCAGCCTGAACCCTCTCCAATCTGGGACTGCTTGAGGGATGTCCGACTGCCCATTTAGGCTCGATCCCAGTGGGATCCCTCTCACAATCCAGGACTGCTGGCTCCCAACTGCTCACCTGCCTGCCTGCCTGATGGCCTCTAACTGCTTCTGCCTGCCAGTGTGATCACCCCCTAACCACTCCCCTGACAGCGTGATTGATGTCTAACTGCTCTCCTGCAGGCCTGATTGCCCCTAACTGCCCTCCACTGCAGGCCTAGTTGCCCCCAACTGCCCTCCCCTGCTGGCCCATCCACCCCTTACTGCCCTCCCTTGCCAGCCTGGTCACCCCTAATTTCCCTTTCCTGCCAGCCTGGTCACCCCAACTTCCCTCCCCTGAAGGCCTGGTAACCCCCAACTGCCCTCTCCTCCTGGCCCAGTCATTCCTAACTGCCCTCCTCGCCTGCCTGGTCGCCTCCAACTGCCCTCACCTGCCAGCCTGGTCCCCCCCAACTGCACTCCCCTGCCAGCCTGGTTGCCCCTAATTGCCCTCCCCTGCTGGTCTAGTTGCTCCCAACTGCCCTCCCCTGCAGTCCTGGTTCCCCCCAACTGCCCTCCACTGCTGGCCTCGTCCCCCCACAACTGTCTTCCCCTACAGCCTGGTCCCCCCTAACTGCCCTCCACTGCAGGCCTGGTCTTCTCCAAGTGCCCTCCCTTGAAGGTCTGGTTCCTCCCCAACTGCCCTCCCCTGCAGGCCTGGTCCCCCCAACTGCCCTCCCCTGCAGGCCTGGTTAGCCCAACTTCCCTCCCCTGCTGGCCTGGTCCCCCCCAACTACCTTCCCCTGCCAGCCTGGTTGCCCCTAATTGCCCTTTCCTGCAGCTCCTGGTCCATCCACCTGCCCTCCCCTGCCAGCCTGGTCACCCCTAATTGCCCTCCCCTGCTGTCCTGGTGGTCCCCAACTGCCCTCCCCTGCAGGCCTGGTCCCCCCAACTGCCCTCCCCTGCAGTCCTGGTCCCCCCTACTGTCCTTTTCTGCTGGCCATCTTGTGTCCACATGGGGGCGGCCATCTTTTGTGTTGGAGTGATGGTCAGTGTGCATATTTCCTCTTTATTACATAGGATTGGTTGATTCTTGTATGTGCCCTGACTGGGAATTGAACCTGTAACCTTGGCATATCAGGATGTCATTATACCAGGATGATACCCAGCCAGGGCAAAAGTATCCTTTATTTGTTTGTTATTGCATGTTTTCCTTTAGTTTTTCTGTGCTAACTCTTCATAACCTGCTCATCATAACCTATTGTACACAGAACATGCTGATAAGATGCAGAATTTTAGGTAATGAGATATCAAGCACTAAAAAGTTGATTTATGATTGTTGAGATGAGATAGTGGGCTCTATCCACTTCTAGGCAGAACAGTGATTAAATATCAATTTATATTTAAAGTAAAATCCTTTGCTTCAAAACTTATATTGTCTACTTCTACTTCATGATGGAAGTCAGGGGTTAGCAAACTTCTGTAAAAGGCCACATGGGAAACAGTTTGGGCTTTGTGGGCCATGCGGTCTCTGTCGCAGCTTGACTCAGCTATAGAAAATATGTAAACAAATGAGCATGGCTATGTTCCATTAAAACTTTATTTACAAAATCAGGTTATGGCCCAGATTTGATCCATGGGCTGTTTATCTTGACCCCTGGTCTATATCAGCACACTCCAAACTTTTTGGTCACGTATCTTATATATGCATACAAACATCACACACAATCACACGTGTACATATACACTTACATATATTATATCTGGTATAAATAATATATGTAATATAGCATGTGTATATTTATTACAACGTGTACAAAAAATAGTAGTTTTTACAAGCTGAGATGAAACTATAAATAAAAGTTCTCAATGGATGAGCCTGGGTACACAATGGGGGACATGCACCCCGCTGTGGAACACCCTTTTGTTAACACAATGAAAGCATCTGAGTGAATGTGTTTGTGCTCATGGATGCTCCCATTTGTATTATAATCCACTTCATGGTCCAAATGTTGAATAGTAAAATAAAAATTGCCCTGAAGTCAAGTACAAACCTAGATTTAATTCCATCTCCTCCACTTACTAGACCTGTGACCTTGGGGAAGTAAATCTCTCCAAGCTTGATTTTCTACTCTAGAAAATTAACATAATCATATGCATCCGCATGTTTGACAAATGAATTTAAAACTTATTTTTAAATGCTCAAGGAAATGCTTAGAAAATAGGAAGAGCTCAAAAAATAAGTCTTTCCACCAAAATCAAAGACAAGTCTAACTGAAGTGTTATATCTGTAGCCATGAGCAACAGTAGGACTTTCTGATCCTCTTTCTGCAAATTTTCTCTCTTCTTCCTTCCCAGTCACTGCCCACCAGGCTACCTGACCTCATCCCTTACATAGAAGTCATACAGCAGAGCTTTCACTATAAGGGCTCTGAGGTTCCACTCTTCATTTCTGCCTCTTGAGCCACCAGTCAGGGCCCCACAGACATAATTTCCTGCATCATAATTTGCTGCCTAGTAAATGAAGAGATTGACTGATGTCTTTAATTTCTTTGTATCTTCAGAATCGTCTGGCTGAGTGAGGTAGCTAGCCTAGAGTGGAACCCACTTTCACTTGAACACCACTCACCTGCCTAAAGAAACTGTAAAACTTGCATTATAATATCCAGGGTGTTTTCTTTATCCTTTGGAAACAATCAAGCCATTGGCTGTGAGTCAAAGATACTTATCAGGAATTAGGATGGTAACGGGCAGAAAGATCTCTGCAGACCAAACAAAACAAAGTATACTCTGTTCTCTGACTCTCAGTGTTAATCGCTAACCCATGATATAAATAATGAACTCTGATAGGACAGTGCTAAAGTTATATGTTTTTTTCTCTTGCCTAGGACAGTGCTAAAGTTATATGTTTTTTTCTCTTGCCTAGAGAGAATGACTAACTTGGGCCCAATGTACACAGATCTCTAGTTTTCCTGAATCACCTTAAGGCAACTTTTACTACATCTTTCACACAGAGAACTCTCAAAATGATGACTTATAGACAGAAACCATGAAAACCCTCCGGAATTCTATGGCAGGCACTGAGAGAAAACATGCTAAGGCTCTGTCACCCTCAGAAGTATTGACTACAAGTTCCTTCCAATGAAATCCAACAGAGAAACACACTGTCCTTGTTCTCCACGTTTCTCCAGCCGGTGATGAGATGAGCCAAACACAATCCAGACGAACCTATCTCGGCAGGACTTCCCAGGTCATCTTTCCTAAAACAAAGCCCTCTGGCTCCGTATTGAACAGGACAGGCCATTGTGGTGAGGCAGAGTGTTGCTGGTAATGTGATCTGAATCAGATTCCCAGGACCCCAGCGAGGGACAGGAGAGAATCCGTGTGAACCTGCTTTGAGCTGTTCAGAACGACGACTGAAAGTTTTATTATTGATATTTTCAGCTGCCTTTGTGTTTCTCGCACTTGGCTGGATGTGCTGGATCGGTACAGGAAGATCAAAGACCTTCCTTCCTTTCAAAGAGTCCCCATTTGGGAGGAAATAAAAACCTCCTGGTAGCCAAAGACTCCTATTGGTTTGCATTCCCGCTCCCTCTGCAGCCTCTCCGTCCCCCAGGGAGTTCACAGAGGCCACAGCCTGGGGGAGGCACTATTTAATGAAGTGGGGCTTCTGTGGAAAAGGCTGATATGATAAACGGAGGCTTTTGATAATAGTTCTTCTCTGAGGTTAATTTTTAAAGGTTTACATTTACATCTATATGTCTCCTTAATTGTATTTTTACATTTCACAATTACCAAAAAGAACAAAATATCTGTGAATCCATCACAATAAACAAATTAATACATTTTAACATTTTGCCACGTTGGCTTCAGAATTGTATTTTTAAAACTATGATATTATAGTTTCAGCTACAACCTCCATCTCCCATCTCCTTCTACCTCCTAGAAATTCAATATCCAGATTTGGGAATTTATCCTTTCTTGCAAGTATTTTCAAGTTTTGTGATGAGTTATACAATTTATCATTTTGTGTCAATATTACCATTCGTAAAATGCTATCATTTTGTCACTTGCTTTCTTCATTCAAAATTATGTTTTCATTATATATTAGTTACATCTCAATAAACTCGAAAAAAATGTTTTCAAAAATTTTCCATTATTCCATATAATTCAGCTCATTCAGTTAAACCACTATACAGTCTTGCACTGTGTTCCATGCTCTTTTCCCATATTCCTACTGATGCTCTTCTATATTATTTCCTATTTTCACTGCTATAAAAATTACCTCAGTGAATGTTCTTATACTTAGAGCTTTTCATCCTTCATAGATATACTAGTATATGCCTTACTCTTCAAATATTTATTTTATCAGCCTTCTCCTTTTTGGAATAGTTATGAAAAACAAAGTAAAAAAGAAATTTAAAGGAGAAATGTTCAGTTTACTCCTCATCCTAATGTTCATATATACATCTATAACAAAAACTTTCTGTGCTTCCCAAACACTTGTTCTGAATTAAGAAAAACTTAGTCAATTTGTTTTCATCAACTTTAGTATCACCTGTAATGGCAGCAAAGCAACTCTATTAACTTTCTAAGGGTTTTTTTCTAAGGGTTTGCTATTCCACTACCAAGGGGAGAATATGTGCATTCACAGGAGAGAAACTATCCAATTTCCAGAATATGGCTCATTTCTGGGTTTCAGTAATAAGAGACTTTTTCCAAGGGATCTTCAAACTGTGGTTTAAAATGCTTGATTCTAGGATCCCTAATTATGGAAACATATGCCATTCTATGTTCCTCTCATGGCAGATCCTGAAATGTTCTCCTTAAAATGTAGACCATAGCTCCAGCAAACTGGTATGTTGGGTTTTTTTTCCCACCAGTGTGTTACTTCTCTCTCCTCCATAATATTGCTCCTCCTCTCCAAATTCTACTCAGGATTCAGGTCAAGTTCTCATGGTCCAGAGCATGAGTCCTCTCTGCTCTCTCAGCACCCCCCTTCTAAGTTGACACCTCCTCCTTACCCCAAGCATCTAGCAGGTTTCTTGTGCTTCCTCGTGGTCATGGCACCAGAATAAAGGATGCTAAGCTGAAGACTTGTTGCCTGTTCCTCCCAGAACCAAAGCATTCAGCCGTATTTGCAACCCATACCTCCCAAAACCTCGTCAGACACTTGACATGTCCATCATCAGCTCATTTCTCATTCCCCACAATTTCTTGACCTCATCTCACCTTATGTTGGACATTTCTCCCATCCAAAGACATTTAATTCCCTGTCCCCCTGCCATTCTGGCTTCTTCCTACCTATAAGACCTCGTCTACCAACTTGTCTATCAATTACGTTGTCTATGAATTCAAGGTCAACAACAGCATCAGCAGTTATTCTGATTTTGTTTATACAAAATGTTTTATGTTCCTACTAGGCACCATGCCATGTCTAGGGTAAGAGCACAGTCCTTGTCTTAAAGGGGGTACAGTCTATTTAGAAAGACTGGCAAGTCAACAGGGACCTACAATGCCAGATGAATGGCTATACCAGATATGGCTCAGACTTCCTGGAATTGCTTTCAGGTGACTCCTGAAGCAGGGCATGAAGACAAAGGGCGGGCTGTGGGAACATCATGAGAAAGCAGGTCAACTGCAAAACCTCTCTAAATGACACATTGGTAAATAGAAAAAAATATGAAATTCACATAGATAGCTGTGCTCAATGTACTTTAGGCCCTTTAAAAGTGTGGAAACACAATCTGGTTAACTCAACCCCTCCCAAAATAGAAGCATCTGAAACAAATACACACAAAGGGTCATGTTATCACCTGTGTCAATGCAGGCCCAACGAAAACCAAGGGCAGCGGATTCATTCCATATGGAACTACAACATGTGGGCGCTCTTGCCCGTTTCCTATCGATTGAGTCACAGGATGATATTAAATCAGACCATGACTTTAAGGTGAGATTGTAGTGGGTCCAGAGAAAAGGTGAGAAGAAGGATTCAAAATAGCATAGTCCTTTCTATACTCATAATTAGATTTAAGCTTCAAAAGACCTAATAGTCTAACAATATTTCATTAGGCATCCTGACACATCTCCAGGCAGGACTCCCCGCTCACACTAGTGAAGAGCATGGTATCAGTTCACAAAAGTGACACCACAGGAGCCCCTGGTTAGCACAGGTAGCAAGGAGGTGGTGGTCAGTGAGGAGCATGGTATCAGTTCTGGTTAGCACAGGTAGCAAGGAGGTGGTGGTCAGTGAGGAAATTAAGAGAGTGACTTTACAGTGAATCAAATGTTTATGACTGCCATTCCCGCCGGGCCCATGGTATTTGACCTTCCATGGACCACCTGTGGGAGAACTAGGACAGAGAGGACAAAAAAGAAAAGTAGGGGGAAAAGAAAATGGGGTGAAAGAAATGCAAGAGGAGAGAAAGAAGGGATAAAAGAAGAATTCCACAGATTCTGCTGGAGCAGACAGAAAAATCAATCGTAGCTCTTTTGGTTTTGACAAGAATGATTCACAATTACCAAGCAAGAACACTTTTTGCCTTTCCTAGTACACAATAAATAATTCATTTACCAGAATTCCTACTCACCAGAAAACAGCAATTTTAAGTTAAGCCTAAAGCATACCTAGAGCCGATGCTGCCCTCCTGTGGAGGATTATGATATTGTTAATTGGCCTGTAAAAATTTTAAGTAAACATTTGAAGATTATGCATTTGTGGATTCAGCTCATCTGCACCTATAATTAAGTTCATACTAATTTATTCAGAAATAATTACTTTTTATAAATATACTGGAGTGATTTTTTTCTATAAAGATAATTATTTTTAGATCACTCATTAAAATAAAATTTGACCCTTAAGACCTTGTTTTTAAATCATGAAACTCATTTTGTGAAATTCATTTTGTGAGTCATGATCAGCTTTCTTTTAAAATTATAAAATAGAACAGAAAAGAATTAATAGAAAGTATTAGAAAGGATTTCACCGATTCTTAACAAGAGCCCTGTAAACTAAGAAATGGTCACTGGGAAGTATAAGTGTATGAAAGCCATCTGACAGGAATAATGTGATAATTGCATGTCTTAGCTAGGGAAGGTCATTTGATCTTTTGCTCACTAGTATCTCACTGTAGGTTCTGGCCTGTGATAGTTAATTTGACTATCTACATAATGGACCAATGTGGTAGGCAGAATTCTGAGGTGCCTCCCCCCAAGATTATTGCCTTTTTGTGCACACACTATGTATACTTCCCTCTTGAGTGCATTCGGACCACCTGTATAAAATGGAGTATCCACTCCCCAGTTGCCTTCTGAGCTCATCAAAAGGAAGTGTATCCAGGTGAGCCAAATCCAATTAAGGCAGCCCTTAAAAGCATCCGGGCCTCTCTTGAAAGAAATATGAGGCTTAAGGAGAAAGCCGCATGACAAAGTAGGACATTTAGGAACTGAGATAGACCCCAAACTGACAGTCTGTAGAATGGGGGCCCCAGTCCTACAATTGTAAGGAAGTGAATTCAGCCAGCAGCATGGATGAGCACAGAAGACACAAAGTTTGAAAAAGAAAGGCTGTCCATTGGATGTCTTGATTTCCACCTTGAGAAACCCTGAGCAGAGAACCTGGGCTTCTGACCTAACAAATGGAGATTTAGATTTAGAAAGTTTAGAAACTTGACCTGACTGAAAAGAAGTAAGAAATGGCGGATCTTGAAAATAACTTCAGATTTTCTTACTGCACAGAATATAGTCAAACACTGTGGCAGTTAAATATTTTACCCTTTGTTCTCCCTGCGTCATCTACAATAATAACCTGCTTTGTGTTGATATTTACTGCTGTGTTGCTGACAATTACCTGAGAGAGAAGTTGGGGTGTTTCACTGGGCTGGAAAAAGTTCAGCTAAATCAGAAAGTAGGTCTAATTAAGCAAGCTAATTCTACGTATATAAAAGGCTAAGTTGACTCGTGCATGTGTGATACATATAAAGCTCTCACTGGCACCAGTCACACGTGTGTGTTTCGATCTGTCATTGTCAATTATGAATTTGGTTGACACTTCTATTATAGAAAAAGGGCGAATAACGATATTAAAATATTTCTTCTAATTAATTTCCTTTCAATGTGCATGAATCCGTGCACCAGGCCTCTACTTTTAACTATAAAGGTTTGTCAATTTTGTTTATCTTTTTGAAGAACCAACTTTTAGTTTCATTGACCCCTTGTATTATTGTCTGCTATTTCATTTATTTCTGCTCTAATCTTGAATATTTCCTTCCTTCTGTTAACTTTAGGCTTAATTTATTCTCTTCCTAATAGTTATTCAGAAACTACAGGTAGTTTCTACATATTTGTAGATATTCTCACTTTCTTTTGCTTGATTTCTAGTTTCATATTATTGTGATCAATAACATAGTTGGCATGATTTAAATCTTCTTAATTTGCTAAGACTTGTTTTATGTCCTATCATATTAACTATGCTGGAAAATGTTACATGTACACTTCAAAAGAATGTGTCCTTTAATGCTATTGTGTGTAATGTTTTATATATGCCTATTAAGTCCATTTGTTCTAAAGTGTGGTTCAGTTCCATTTTCTTGTTGCTTTTCTGACTATCCATTGCTGATAATGGGGTATTGAAGCCCCCTGCTATGATTGTAATGTTGTCCCTCAGGTCTGTAGTATTTGCTCAATATATTTAGGTACTCTGGTGTTGGGTACGTATATACTTATAATTGTTATATTTTCTTGATGTATTGACCTCCTTATCAATATATAATGACACTGTTTACTGTTGACTTGAAGTGTATTTTATCTGATGTAAATATGACTATGCCCACTTTCTTTTGGTTTCTGTTTGCTTGAGATTTGGTGGTTTTCCCCAGTGATATCTTCAGTATTTCCCCCCTCCTTTTTTTAAAGCTCACCCCAGGATATGTGGATGCTTATTGATTTTCTAGGGAGAGAGAGAAACATCAATGTGAGAAACGTCGATTGGTTGCCTCCCATAGGCACCCTGACTGGGGACCTAATTTGCAACCTACATATATGCCCTGACCTGGAATCACACTTGTGACCTTTCAGTGTATGGGATGATGCTCCAACCAACTGAACCACACTGGCCAGAGCAGTTCCTCTTTTTTATGTAGTGTGTCTATACTCTAGATTTTTGTTTTGTGATTACCATGTGGCTTACTTCAAATATCTCATAGATAAAAGTTTTTTGTTGTTTTTGTTGTTGATAGCAACATATCTTCTTTCTCCTGTAAGGTTCCACTCTTTCACTCCAGCTCTTTTATATTTTTGATGTTCCAAATGATATCTTTTATGTTGTGAGTTTTAACAAATTGTTATAGTTACTTTCTTTACTTCTCCTTCACATCTGAAGGGTAACTTTGCCAGATACTATATTTTTGGATGGCTATTTTAATATCTTAATACTTTAAATATAATATTCTACTCTCTCCTAGCTGATAGTTTTCTGTTGAGAAATCTGCTGATAGCCTAATGGGGGTTCCTTTGTAGGTTATTTTCTTTTTCTCCCTGGCTGCCTTTAAGATTCTCTCTCTCCCTCTCTCTCTTTTTTTTTAATCGTTGACTTTTGACAGTTGCATTATAATGTGTCTTGAAGAAAATCTTTTTTTCACTGAAATAATGTTTTATTAGCTTTGTAGATTTCTATGTAAAGTTTCATTCCAAGGTTTCAGAAGGTCTCAGCTTTATTTAAGAAAACTCTCTGCCCCCTTCTCCTTTTCTCCTTTTGGTATTTTCGTTATTCTTATGTTGGCTTTCCTAATGGAGTCTGGTAACTCTTGTGGTTTCTTTACTTTTAAAAAAATCTTATTTCGTTCTCCTCTTCCACCTGAATCACTTCTATATTCCTATCTTCCAGCTCATTTATTCTCTCTTCTTCCTGATTTGCTCCATTTCCAACACTTTCTAATGCATTCTTCATCTCATTCATTAAATCCTTCAACTCCAGAGTTTCTGTTTGGTTCTTCTTTATAATCTCAATCTTTTTAGTAACGTACTTATTCTGTTCATTCACTTTATTCCTGAGTTCATTGAATTGCCTTTCTGAGTTTCTTGTAGCTCACTGAATTTCTTTATATGGCTATTTTGAATTCTTTGTCAGTTAGATTGTAACATTTCATGTCCTTGAGTTCTGTTGCTGAAGATTTGTCCTTTTCTCTTTAGGTATTCGAGTACCCTAGTTTTTCATAACGTTTGATGAAATGTGCTCTGCCATCACATTTGAAGCAGCGAACACCATTCTTATTTAGGGATGGTTTTGTATGATTCTAACATTTCATCAGGTTGGCAATGAGAAACTTTATTTTGCTTTCCAGAAGGTGGCACTATAGAACAAAGTTGGGAGTGTGTGTGTTGGCATTAAAAAAAAAAAAAAAAGCTGGCAGCAGAGGGAGGTGTGGGCTTAGCACCTCAAGTTTAGGGTGTGCCCACAACCCAGTAGAGGAATTCTCAAGTGACAGGAGTTCCAGAGGTTAGCTGATAGATCTCTTATTGAAATCCCAGGGCAGATGGCAGGAAGCATAGTCCTCAGTTCTCTTTGTCTGCCTTCTTCCCTTTCCTTCCCCTCTCCCTAGTCAGGAAGGTCCTTCCTCAGGAAAAGGAATGGATTCCCCCCACCCCAGCTGCAGCTAGCACAGCCTGGTGTATTTCCACTCACCACTTTCACTTTCCGCCTCCTCTGTTAGAGCTTACTACTGCTATAA
This sequence comes from Myotis brandtii, assembly GCF_000412655.1. Taxonomy (NCBI): domain Eukaryota; kingdom Metazoa; phylum Chordata; class Mammalia; order Chiroptera; family Vespertilionidae; genus Myotis; species Myotis brandtii. The sequence goes on from NW_005363468.1 coordinate 311,458, forward strand.
GCTGACCACAACTCCCTCAGCTCTGTAACTTCCTCCAAGTTCCAATCCACCCACTTTTTGGATGCACAAATGGATGGATCTCTTAGGTATTCTGGTGTGCTGTGCAGAGGCACTTTTAAAAATTATTATGGATGTCTGATTATTTAAAAATTCAAGGAGAGAGAAAAAAGGGAGATTTTTTTTTTAAAAGGCATATCTCATGACACCATGAGGCTGGCATCACCTACAGTCTTTGTTTTAAAGTCTATTGTGTCTGATATGAGTATAGCCACCCCAGCTTCTTTTTGGTTTCCATTTGCCTAGAATATCTTTTTCTAACCCTTTACTTTGAATATGTGTGTCATCTGAAGTTAGTCTCTCTCATAGGCAGCATATCGATGGGTATTGTTTTTTTTTAAATATATTTTATTGATTTTTTACAGAGAGGAAGGGAGAGGGATAGAGAGTTAGAAACATCAATGAGAGAGAAGCATCGATCAGCTGCCTCCTGCACACTCCCCACTGGGGATGTGCCCGCAACCAAGGTACATGCCCTTGACCGGAATCGAACCTGGGACTCTTCAGTCCCCAGGCCGACGCTCTATCCACTGAGCCAAACCGGCCAGGGCGGGTATTGTTGTTTTTAACCAACTTACTCTGTCTTTTGATTGGAGCATTTAGTTAATTTACATATAAAGTAATTCTTGGTAGCTGTGTACGTATTGTCATTTTATTCATTGTTTTCTGGCTCTTTTGTACTTTTTTTTTCTTCTTCTTGTTCTCTTTGTGATTTGATGATTCTGTGTGTGTGTGTGTGGTTACCATGATGCTTATATATAATAACATATTTATAATAGTCTATTGTAAGTTGATAACAACTTAGGTTTGAATAATTACTAAAGCTCTACAATTTTAATCCCCCCCAACATATTATGGTTTTAGCTGACATTTCACATGTTTTTATATATTACCAAAATTATATTTGATATGAACTGTTTTTTTCTTTATTGTATACACTAATCATTAGCTTTGTTTCATATAAATATACTAGTGGCCCAGTGCATGAATTCGTACACATTTGAAAAGAAATTAATTAGAAGAAATATTTTAAAATCACTATTCGTCCTTTCTCTATAATAGAAGTGTCAACCAAATTCACGATCGACAATGACAGAAACACATGCATGCGTTTGGCGCCAGTGAGAGCTTTATATGTATCACACATGCGCGAGTCAACTTGGCCTTTTATATACGTAGAATAAACTTGCTTAATTAGAACTGCTTTCTGACTTAGCTAAACTTTTTCCAGCCCAGTGAAGCACCCCAACTTCTCTTTCAGGTAATTGTCAGCAACACAGCAGTAAATATCAACTCAATGCAGGTTATTATTAGAGATCACGCAGGGAGGACAAAGGGTAAAATATTTAACTGCCACAGTGTTTGACTATATTTTGCGCCGGGAGAAAATCTGAAGTCATTTTCAAGTTCCACCATTTCTTACTTCTTTTCAGTCGGGTCAAATTTCTAAGCTTCCTAAATCTCCCTTTTCTGGCTAATGAAAAGAAAATAGGATTCTCCTATCTACCTACTCCAGGACTTCTGTGAGGATCAAATGAGATGAGGCATAGAAAAACGCTTCACAGACATTTGGTTAAAGTGTAAAATGTTTACACCTGTATTCCTGGAACTCCAAGGAGGCTAGTTGCTAGGGAGAGGAAGCAGGCCATTGCTACATGACATCATTACCCGACCCCCAAAGGGGCCGTTTCTGGGCTGGGCTATGGGCTGCATTTTGCGCCATGGGGTCTCGGCAGCGTTGGCTGTGATTTGGTGGGCTGTTACTCTGGGGTGGTGGTGGGGCCTGTATCCCACTTGGGGGAAGCCAAGTGTTGCTTTCTGGGCTCCAGGTCTGCAGTGCCGTTTCTCTGTGCATGTCATGGCAGCTCCTGCATTGAGCATCTGCCCCCTGGTGGTCAGTGAGCATCATAGCAACCAGTCAGAAGGTGGGAAGGACACTTAGCATATTAGCCTTTTATATAGATAGATGGCTTGTCCTGCTCAAGTTGAAGGGCAAAATTTCTCATACAAGGTTAAAAAAATTGAACTATAAACTGTTGAACATCAAAATGATAAAGGTGTGACTTTAAAACATGTATCATAAATACTAAAAGAAATCTGATACAGCTACTTAATGTCAGAAAAATCTATCTCTCTGTGGTTTGTTTTTAGGATATCAATGTAATCAATTTCTGAATATTAATCCTGATACTTTACTGAATTCATTTTTTAGTTCTAGTTTTTTAGAGGATTCTTTAGAGTTCTCTCTATATGATGTCATGTGATCTGCAAATATTGAGTTTTACTTCTTTCCAATTTGAATGCCTTTTATTTATTTTTGTCTAATTACTGTGGTTAGGACTTCCAATGCTATTTTTTGTTTCTTCCTCATTCAGCCTTGGAAGATTATATGTTTCTAGGAATTTATCATTTTGGGGGGTTGTCCAATTTGTTGGCATATAATTGTCCATAGTATATTCTTATAATCCTTTGTATTTCTGTGGTTTCTGCTGCCATTCCTTAAAATTTATTGTTGAACGTATTTCAGATGTCCCTTTTCTCCAGTGAACCCCTCCACCCCATATTCACCCCCACCCCCAGGCCCTGTTGTCTGTGTCCATGGGTTATGCATATAAGTTCTTTGGTTAATCTCTTCCTGTCATCCCTCACTGCTCCCCTTCCCTCTCAGATTCATCAGTCTGTTCCATGTCTCTGGATCTGTTTTGCTGATCAGTCTATTCATTATATTCCATGTATAAGTGAGATCATGTGATACTTATCTTTCTCTGACTGGCTTATTTCACTTAACATCTGCTATCATTTCTATTTCATTTCTGATTTTATTTGGGCCCTCTTTTTTTTCTTGACAAATCTGGATAAAGTTTTATCAATTTTGGTTATCTTATCAAAGAACCAGCTCTTGGTTCCATTGATCTCTTCTATTCTTGTTGGGTTGGAATTTTTTTTTTTTTAGACTCTATTTCATTTATTTGTTCTGATCTTTATTATTTCCTTCCTTCTACTCACTTTGGACCGTCTTTGTTCTTTTTATAGTTCCCCTAAGTATTAGATTATTTACTTGATATTTTTCTTGTTTCTAGAGGTAGACCTGTATTGCTCCAAATTTCACCTAGAGGGCTGATTTAGTAGATCTGGGGAGGGCTTGCGAACCTGCATCTCTAGTAAATTCCCAGGAGAGGCTGATGCTGATGTGGGGATCACACTTTGAGAACCACTACCCTAAGACATCCGTTGTATGCAACGTTTTAAATTCTCTCCTATGCACCTAGAATAATTGTTAAGTACGAACCTAGGGAGAATTGTGACAATAGGTAAAAGAGGCCATGAAAGCTTCAGGACTCAGTCTGTCTCTTTGGCTCCAAGTCTTTGTTCAGGTGTCAACTCCTTAATGAGAGCTGCCCCGAGGACTCCACTTATTAGTGTGATCTCTCCCCATCTCCAGATTCTCAACTCCTCTTACTTTGATCTTCTTTTCTCTTTCTCTCCCATAGCACTTAGGCCCTAACATACTGTGATTCACTTACTTGTTTATGGTTTACTGTCTCTCCCCCTAATTAGACTGTAAAGTCTAAAATGCAGGGATTTTTGTTTTTGATTCCAAGGGCTGAACAGACTTTTTTTAATATAAATGAAACATGCGAATTGAAAATGAATTGGATCCTTTAACTTCCTCAGCAGAATATAAACTCATTTTGAAAAATGTACTAACTTAACTACACGTGTTCATAGGAAGAGAGCATCGTGGGAAAAACAGACTTTTGAGACTGGGAACACCTGGGTTCAGAAGCCAGCTTCACCATTTCCTGGCTGATATGTACACAAGGTTAATGTCACATTTCTAGGGCTCAGTGCCTATACTTTTAAACTTGTGACAACATTGATGATTATTAGAATTAGACAAATGTATACAAAATATCTAGCACAGTCTTGTCACTACAGAAGTGCTTATTGCATACCACTTCCCCCTTGATACCTCTCCTCACTCTAGCTCACACTTCACTTACAGTACAAGCTACTTTAAAGCCAGTCTTTTAATTTTGGATAGAATTCTATCTAAAGGCACATTTTTTTAAAAAAATAAAAATTTCCAAGGACTTCAAGCAGAACTCTATATTTATACATTAAAACCTTTGCATCACCTTTCCATAACTGTACCTTCAGATGAAAAGTCTTCCAACAACTATCAAATATAATGTGGAATAACGATAATATTTTGCTGATACTGAGAAAGTATTTCAAGTTCAATCCCCACAAAGTATTAAAATCACCCCTGGTCATGTTCATCCATAAATGTGTTTCTGGGCAACAGGCTACTTGAGTTTTCTAGTAGCCCTTCTAAATAGGACTAAAACTAAACCTTACAAGTATTTTAGAGAAGGAAATAATTGTTACAAATGTGGATATTCTACTTGCTTTAGCTATAAATGCCCTGCATGAGAACGTAGCAATAATGACCACATTCACGACTGTGATGAGATATATGTATGGTATGCATACATTTATGCTGCACATTCATACATGACCTGATATTGCTGAAATAGTCTTTATTTCTGAACATTCCAAAACAGCAGTGTACACAGTAACAAATATTAAGTCATATACCATAAGAAAAGCATTCATTAGTGCAAATGGGTTTTGTAAAAGGTCTATCAAAAAGATTTATTTGCTTTAAAATGCATTCATTTCCAGAAGCATTGTTAATAAAACATTACAGTTTCATCCTCTGTAATAAAGTATTGAAAATCGGTGGTGGTATATTAGCAAACATTGCCGGTATTAAGTGCAATGAGCTTGTGATGCCTTTATAAATATGAAACCCATGTGTGACAATAAATTAACAATGAAAAAGACGAGACCATTTAACTTGCTGTCTGGCTACCTCCTTGCAATGCTTCAGATTACACAGTGCTCATTCAACACAAAATTATGTCTCTGAAACTGTTTGGTGGATTTTTGCTGATATATCCTCAGAGTTAAAAAAATAGTCCCTTACCACAAAAATATTTTTATGGCACAAAATTTAAGTTGTTCCATAGTGGTTCACGTAGGTGTAAAAAGAAATAGGCACAAAAAAATAAAATTCCTGTAAACTATAAAAAAGTAAATTTCAAAGCATACATTGATCGAACATATTTGTAAATATGTAATGTATTAAAACACAGAACATGTACTGGGAAGATGTTTAGAACACGTAAGTAAATTGAACAAGTTACTTTAAAAACTCATATGGCAAAGAAAGCATTAATGATACATCTCAATTCTCTCAAAAAGTGTTCAGGTACGTAGCAGTTCTACAAAAACTTTCTAGATCTAAGTGTCGCAATACTGCAACCATGGATTTGAGAATGCTGCAGTATCTCAGGCAAATATTTAAGTGCAATAATTAGTCTCTGGTGATTGGTTCATTGAAAAACAATGCCGTAAGTATGTTAAAATGCAAAAGGGAAAGAATATCCTGACATCCACTTTTACCCAGCCAGCTAGGTAATACAACCCTCATTTCCACTTCTTTCCCATTCTTCAAGGGTACGTAAAACTGCGTCAGTAGCAACCATCTCTCCAGTTTCCGTCCCTCAGAGTGCTGAGTGAAGACAGAGGCTTTGGAGGCTGAAGGAAACTATAAAGGTGAGAAAAAGGAAACAGAGTGTTAATAACCCTACGGGTCACCCTAACCGGTTTGGCTCACTGGATAGAGCGTCAACCTGTAAATTGAAGGGTCCCAGGTTCAATTCCTGGTCAAGGGCACGTGCTCAGGTTGCGGGCTCATCCCCACTAGGGGGCGTGCAGGAGGCAGCCAATCAATGATTCTCATCATTGATGTTTCTATCTCTCCCCCTCCCTTCCTCTCTGAAATCAATAAATATATATATATAAAATAACCCTACAGGTCACGTTGCTTCCTTTCATCGGCTCCTCCAGTCCTGACAACCTGTTGGCACTTCCCCAAGTGAGTCTTGTGTTCAACACTCTGGAGCTTTGCAACATGCGCATCTGTTAGAAACCTAATGCTCACCACAGTGCTATGTACTCTGCGTGGGCATGAGAGAAAAATGATCAATACCCTAATGTATAAAACACACTTTAATCAGAAAGAAAAAGGTAAACTCAATAGAAAAAAATGGCCCCAAAACAAACAGTTATTTCATTGACTATAAACAGCAAATTAACATAAATTTTTAAAAGCATGCTTTTATTGACTTTTTATAGAGAGAGGGAGAGGGTAAAAGAAACATCGATGGGGTACCTCCCATATGCACCCCAATCAGGGACCCACAACCTGGGAATAGAACCAAGACCTTTTGGTGCATGGGATGACACTCAACCAACTGAGCCACACTGGCCAGAGCATAACATGAAGAAATTTTAAACCTCATGGGTAATCAAACATTTGCCTATCAGATTGGCAAATAATTAATTCCCAATGTTTTCCAGTTTGGGAAAACAGACCCTCACAAATAATCTGGTAGTGACAACCTTTCCAGGAGGCTAGGTTGGAGACAAATAGATGGTCCTATTTACCTATACAGTATGTGTCAAATAACCTATGTATGTTCTATTCAGCCATAATCACAACATAGCTCTGCATTTACTGGGGGAAAATTTATTTAACAAATATACGTTATTTCTATCTGGGTAGTAAGATTCTAAATCAGCCTTTATTTTCTGTGTTTTTCAATAGTTTCTGAATTTGTTTCTGATCTGAGCACCTATTACTTCTAATCAGAAAATAATAAAGCAAAACTATTTACACATACCAGTGCATAAAGAAAAGTTACTTGTTTCCACATCCCTTTCAAACGTTTACTGATTCCCTCCCTCTCCTCCTTCATATATTCTTTTCTTATAAAGTTGTTTACATTTACTGCCTCCATTGTTTCATCTTCCAAGCTCTCCTCAACCCACTTTTACAGAATTTTTTTAACCATAAAACACTCCAGGATATCTAAGTTCAAGAAGGGTACCTCATGACTATGAGCTCATCTAAAATGTGTCCTGCAAGTAATCTAGAATTGTGGAGTGGGGATGACTGTTACCTGGACCACAATGAACTTACACAAGCTAACAAAACCCACTAATTATCACTAAGATTTTTTTAACCATGCATGTGATGGGAAGGTATATGTGTGCACATGCATGTGTGCCTAACACAGTTGGGCTCATTTTGATAGAAAATTTGATTCATAAAACATTTGCAATCCTACTCTGTGCTGGACAAACCGCTTGACATTAGGGACATATAGCAATGAAGCAAAGATCAGCTACCCCCCTTCAGGAAGCCTGCATTCTAGTGAGGAGAGTCAGACCACATTATAAACTAATAAATGGAGTAGGAGAAGAAGGGAGAGAGAGGGAGGAGTCCCTGCAAATAACTTCAAGGAAGGAAAATGCAAGAGTTCTGGAGGTGGAGCTTTCCTGGTAAATTAAAGCAAACAGGGCATCAGGGTGAAGTGTTGAGGGAGGAAGGAAGAAGATGAGATCAGAGAGAGGAAGACTTGACCACACAGGGACACCCACACCCATCACTTTCCAGAGGAAGAGGGACACAAGTCAGGCCAAAAAGGGTAGCATGGCCTACTATTAGGGTTAGACTGAGACCAAGAAAAAGGCAAGATGGTGCCAGGAGCAGCTTCTAGTTTAAAACTGCAAATGAAGTCATGTAGACACACTGCTTGACATTAGGGACGAAGACTCTTACCTTCTGACAGGTTGTGCAATTTTGCTTCGAGGCAGGTTACTCCCATTTATTGCCAGTGAAGGTCTTGGAAGTGCACTGCGGCCCATGATCCCAGAAGTGGTAGCTTTGTTTGGTGTGGGGATTCCAGTGTTGGAATATAATTGTAAGCCGTTGGATAAAGGCGTGTTACTGCTGCCTTGAACAGTTGGGCTCACATAGGCTGTGGCTTTAAGAGGCTGTCGGACAGACACAGGGAAATGTCCCACACTGTGGATTCTGTGTTGAAGCTGTCCTGGTGATGGAACTAGAAGAGAAAATGATGTTCATATGAGACAAAATTTCTATCACTATCCAACTTAAGAAATGTTATATTTTTAAAAAGCTTATATTGTCTGAAAGATATATCTACACTAATAAAAGAAACATGGTAATTAGCATATGACCGCTACCCTTCCCATTGGCTAATCAGCATATCCTTATGCAAATCAACTGCCAACTAAGATGGCGGTTAACCGCCAACAAAGATGGCGGCTAATTTGCATACGCCCAATGATGGGAGGCGAAAGGGGAAGGACTGAAGAATGGTGATTGGCAACCCAGGCAGCAGGCAAGAGCTAGGGGGTGGGCAAAGGCCGCCTTTCCCCACCCCCCAGCTGGTGATCGCCATTGGAAAGCCAGGCAGCAAACCCGACCCCAGGGGCTGGGGTT
>NW_005363468.1:322098-373923 GCF_000412655.1 Myotis brandtii
GGGGCTGAAGTTGAAGTTAGGTTTGGTTACTAAACAATAAAGAAAGCAACATTTCTTGCACACCCGACTGTGTGGTCTGAGTTTGCTGCTGCCTATAAACCGAGAAAAAGTTGTAAAATGAAGTACTAATCTCTAGGGTTTAGGTCAGACCAAGGAGTAGTGCCACTCAGCCAGAAGCTGGCTCATGGCTGGCCAGTGCGGGGGTGGTGGCAGGAGCCTCTCCCACCTCCATGGCAGCACTAAGGATGTCTAACTAACAGTTTAGGCCTGATCCCTTGGGGGCCTAAGCCTTTAGTCGGACATCCCCCGAGGGCTCCCTGGCTACCAGAAGGATGTCTGACTGCAAGCTTAAGCCTGATCCCCCGGGGAGTGGGCCTAAGTCAACAGGTGGACATCCCCCAAGGGGTCCTGGACTGCAAATGGGTGCAGGCCGGGCTGAGGGACGCACCCCCGCCCCCCCACCGAGTGCACAAATTTTGTGCACCGGGCCTCTAGTGTATATATAAAATGGAACTTTTAATATGTCTATATAAAATGGAATTTTTAATATATTATAAATAATTGTATTGCATTATACAATGTTGCCAATTGACAGAAGACTTTGTTAGTATTGGAAAATCCAATCATTGACTTTTTAGAGAAACATCGATTTGTTGTTCCACTTATTTTTTTTTTAATATATTTTATTGATTTTTTACAGAGAGGAAGGGAGAGAGATAGTCAGAAACATCAATGGGAGAGAAACATCGATCAGCTGCCTCCTGCACATCTCCCACTGGGGATGTGCCCGCAACCCAGGTACATGCCCTTGACCGGAATCGAACCACCCTTCAGTCCTCAGGCGGATGCTCTATCCACTGAACCAAACCGGTTTCGGCTGTTCCACTTATTTATGCATTCATTGGTTGATTCTTGTATGTGCCCTGACCAAGGAATCAAGTCTGCAACTGAGCTACCCAGCCGGGACTAGAAAATTCTAATTCTTGACAAAAAAGTCTTGTATTCTATCAATCAGCAACATTTTTGAGTGCCTAACTATAATATATTATTACTAGAGGCTCGGTGCACAAAATTCATGCATGGGTAGGGTCCATAGGCCTGGCCAGCGATCAGGGCTGATAGGGGCCTTCTGGCTGCTGGCTGGGGCCTCCCTTCATTCCACACTGCCCCCTGGTGGTCAGTGCATGTCATAGCGAGTGATTGAACTCCCGTTCTCCCAGTCAAACTCCCAAGGGGACACTTTGCATATTAGCCTTTTATATAGAGAGAATAATATGTTATTATATTCTAAGAATAACCTCCTTTTCTTTAACAATTTTAAGTTCTCACAGGACAATTTCTTCCTTGCTTGGAAGACATTAGAATTTCTTGATTGTTACTTTGAGGAGGATTTCATGAAAATACAAGGGACAATTTAGCTGTTATTATAGAAAGGAAGACAGAGGTGGCATCAGTAAGTAAAAAGTACAGCTGATTACAGATATACTTCCTAAATAGTTTTCATCATAACATTTACAGTTAGTGGGGAGAATAAATGAGTTACTCTACATGAAGCCTTACAAGGCATTTGGCATGTCATAACCACTAAGTGAGTGCTAGCTATTATTACCTTGATAAGGACAGCAAAATCTATAAAATGAAAAACTTCTCAGAGCAAGACTCTTAAAAGCTTCACTAATGTACTGGCCCAACAGGGCATATCATTTCACATTAAGAAACTGAACTGTTTGGCAGAATTTTTTTTAATTTTATAATTCTTTTCTCCAATGGAAAACTGAATCACAAATTTAACAGAAATTTATGCACATAACTCTGCCTGTTGTTTGCTAACTTTTCCAGCCTTTGCTGCCTCGTATTTACCATTCAGTTAAACAGGGACATACCCTATTTTCTAAAACATTTTAGCTGATTTTGAACTTAAGCATAGAATATACAATAAATATCTTTTTGAAATAAAAATAGGATGGGAGCAAAAGAAAATGTCTATAAAGTTTTATTTAATACTAGAGGCCCAGTGCACGAAATTCATGCATGGGGGTAGGGGGTCCCTCAGCCCGGCCTGCACCCTCACAATCTGGGACACCTCAGGGGATGTTTGACTGCTGGTTTAGGCCCAATCCCTCCTAAATCGGCAGTTGGACATCCCTCTTGAAATCCGGGACCGCTGGCTCCTAACCACTCACCTACCTGCCTGCCTCATCGCCCCTAACCACTCTGCCTGCCTGCCTCATTGCCCCTAACCACTTGCCTGCCTGCTTGATCACCCCTAACCACTCTGCCTGCCTGATCACCTCTAATCCCTCTGCCTGCCTGCCTGCCTGATTGCCCCTAACTGCTGGCCTGCCTGCCTGCCTGATCGCCCCTAATCACTCACCTGCCTGCCTGATTGCCCCTAACTGCTCGCCTGCCTGCCTGATCACCCCTAATCGCCTCTGCCTCAGCCCCCACAGCTTCATCTGGAAGGACGTCCAGAATGACATCTGGTAGGTCATTCGGCTGTCCAGTCTAATTAGCATATTACTCTTTTATTATTATAGATCTCTTGAAAATATTTTCTTAAATTAGTTTTTCTCAAGTATATAGTAGGTGAATTCTATATCCAGGAATGCTGATGTATGTGTACAGTAGTCAAATTCAATAAAAAATAAGGTCTATGTAAAATTCTGCTATAGTTTTGTTCCCATCAAGTTTTTGGAACACCGTAATCTTTTGTTGGTTGACAAATCATCTCCAGGCCTCCAGGTTTGGACATATCAATACTATGACTGAGTCTGCTTCCCAGGGTCAGGTTCAGACTTAACCCCAACTACCTATATAGACCACATGAGCAGAAATGGGGGTGTGGTGGCCTGGAACCATGACATCCCCACAAAAAGTAAAAATATGAACACCAGACTGAACACTCATTACTCTGTTTGTTGCTGTGTAAAACATAGAATGACAGACTGCGGTAAGATGAAATGGAGTAGACAAATAATAAAACTTCATTTTGGGGGGAAAAAGCTGTAGGGTAGTGAAACACAACACGAAAGTAACAGACAGGAGTGGTGTGCTTTCTTCAGAGTAAAGGTATCAAGTAGACAGAAAGAGGCAGATCTATAAAGAAAACAGATTTTGTGTGATAATTAATCACCATTTAGTGCTTCTGCTGCTATCCTTGGATATGAAGAATTACATATAACTTACTATGTAATTGGTAACATAGGCACTGATAAAAATACTACTTAATTTTAATTGTGGGGGGAAAAAAGTTACAAGACAAAAAAATTGTTCCTGAGAGGAAAAAGAAGAAATGGAAGAGTAAGATATTTGCTTAATGGTATTATGACTAACTAAAAATTACAAAAAATTAAGAATTGATATACTTACTACAAGACTGTATTCTTGAAAGCCCATTTCCAGCTCCGTGCAAGCTTGAGTCAAAGCTCTGACTATTTCGCACGGTGACTGGAGAACTCACATTGCTACTAACACCCATTGTGCTTGGCATCCGAGCTAGATTAGGCATACTTCTTCGGAGCTTGTCTAGAAGAGAAAAAATTTTTACTGAGTTAAAAATCACAAACTTTACACCTACTAAATACTAGTTTTCAAAAGTAAGTACACATATAAATCATATTTTGTTCAAAAATAAAATTATCATGTTCATTATGAATTATAAAAAGCTAATGGAATTAACCTTCTGTATAGGAATACATACTCAATGTCTCCAGAAAGGTTGCACCAAATAGACTGCTAAAAGAACATGAGTTCTATAAAAAGTAGGGATTAGTCAAGCCCTGGCTGGTTTGGCTCAGTGGATAGAGCGTTGGCCTGCAGACTGGAAGGTCCCAGGTTCAATTCCAGTCAAGGGCACACGCTCGGGTTGCGGACTTGATACCCAGTGAGGAGCATGCAGGAGGCAGCTGGTCAGTGATTCTCTCTCATCATTGATGTTTCTCTCTCTCTCTCTCCCTCTCTCTTCCTCTCTGAAATCAATTTAAAAAAAGTAGGGATTAGTCAATTATATATTTGTTCACATACATGAAGTGAATAAAACTGTATCAAAGTGAAGTTAGAAAATAATCTTATAGCCATTTAGCTTTAAAAACATACTAGAAATTGTTACGTTTTAATGAAAACCTAGAACAGTGAAAACCAGCACTGGATCTTTTGCTAGCATATCAAAATAGAAGGAATTATTAAAATTCAAACTTGAGATGTTTTGAGAAATCCACTAATCACATCAACATGACCATATAACTTCTAAAAAGTTTTAATTATCAAGAGCATGCCACCAAACCTTTGGGGGCTTGAAAAAGAACATGCTTCCATTTCCTTCTCTGCTACTTAGGGGCAGCAGAGAGTCAGACACAGGTCTCGGTGTTGCTGAGAAGCTTCAAAACTGCAACTTCACAAGTTAGTTTTCTCTTTAATAATAACCCCCCCCCCCAAAAAAAAAAACAACAACAAAAAACAACACACACACACACACAAAAAACACACACAACACAACCACTAACATATATCAGGTCACTTGAGCTTAGAAAAGAAAGGATATCCTATATAATAAAAACGTAATATTCAAATCGACCAAACAGCAGAACGACCAGTTGGCGAGGGGCGGGGCTGGCGAGCAGGCGGTGCCAGGCCAGCCAAGGCGCATGCCAGTGGGCAGAGAGAAGGAACTGCGATGGGGTAGGGGGGCAGCGACCAGTAGTGGCAGAGGGGTGATTGGCAGGGGGCTGGCACCATCCCTTGATCGGCCCGACCGGTCACCTCCCTCAGAAGGAGGCCAGGCAGGGTGGCGGCAGTAGCCGGAGTGATGGGGGTAGCGCTATCCCCTGATCACCCATCCTGTCGGAGGCCAGGCGGCAGCGGCAGTGATGAGGGGCAATGCCGTCCCCTGATTGGCTGGCTCAGTTGCCTCCTGCAGAGGGAGGCCAGACTTCGGCTTAGGCCCGCTCCCCATGGACACTGTGAGAACTCCTGGACTGTGAGAGGGTGCAGGCTGGGCTAAGGCGGGGGGGGGGGGGGGGGGGGGGCGCGGCCCCCCCCCCCCCCCCCCCCCCCCGCCAGTGCACGAGTTTTCATGCATTGGGCCTTTAGTGTTTAAATACTAAGCCAAAACTCATTTAAGTACAAAACTGGATTCATTTCCTTCTGCTTCACACAGGGCCTTTCCACATTACTTGGATCTGTTGATTGTAAGCCCTGTCTGGAAAGTCACCTAATCCAGAAATCTGGAGAATCTCCTAAGATTTGCCTCCCTCTTCACCCTTGATTCCAAGTCCTCAAAAGTCTGTCTCATAAATATTTAATGAATCTTCATTACTATCACCTGGTTTGGACCTCTTATCACTGTTTTGTTTTTTTAATCCTCACTGTAGGATATGATTTTTGAACATCTTAATGACTAGCATGAAAAAGTGAGTCTCTATCAATACAAGATGAAATTACTTTGACTAAGCAGCAGAGAGGTACAGGGAAGTAATTACATGTTATTATTTAGAAAATGAATTGAGTTTCATGTTTATTAATTTTTCAACTCTTTATTCTAAAAGTTTTCATATATAGTAGTTTTCATTTTGCCACATTTACTAGTAATTCATCTTCCTATATTATGTATATTCTTACCATTTGCAACAGCATGGATGGAACTGGAGAGCATTATGCTAAGCTAAATAAGCCAGTCAGAGAAAGGCAAATACCACATGATCTCACTCATTTGTAGAATATAATGAACAACATAAACTGATGAACAAAAACAGATCCAGAGACAGAGAAGCATCGAAGAGACAGTCAAACCTTAGAGTGATGGTAGGGAAGGGTGGTGGTAAGGGGGAGAGATCAACCAAAGGACTTGTATGCATGCATATAAGCATAACCAACGGACACATACACATACACCAGGAGAGTGAGGACATGGGGGGGGTGGTAATCAGGGGATAAGGACACATATGTAATAACTTAATCAATAAAGAAAAAAAAGAATCAACCAATGAATACGTAAATAAGTAGAACAAATCAATGCTTCTCTGTGTGTCTGTCTGTCTGTCTGTCTCCCTCTCTCTCTCTCCATCTCCCCCACTCCTCTTCCCTCCTCAAATCAATTTTTTTAAAGAAGTAAGGATTTATTAAGAAGATGGTGCCATGCCTGGAGTCACATGAGCTACTGTTGACTCCCGATGGCTTCCAGGAAATGGATTATTCAGGGAAAATCATTAGTCATGGTGACTAATGGAGTTTGGGTCGTGGTTTCCACTGATGGGCTGGCACTAGGGTAGGGATAGTTGATCATTGCAACTGGTCCTGATGTCAGCTATGGCATCGCTTTTTCTGGTTTCACGAGGATGCAGTCAGTGGGGTAGTTCGGGAGCTGAAACACAACTAGCTGTTATCTCTAGTTTGACCAGAACTCTGAACCTGTGGTCAACAGACCCAAGACTTTATTCCTAGGACTACTGGATGCTGACCAGAACCTCATGGTCCCGAGGGCTTAATGATTAATTAAGCAAGGAAGAGGGAGGTGGGTGAGTCTGGGCACTAGGTGAGGCCAGTTTGAGTCAAAGGAAAAAAATCAAAATAAAGGGCAGATGAAAGAAAATAAGGTTCCTGTGTAGTTACACTTTAATATTCAAGGAATCAAAAATAATGTTCTATCTTCACAAGAAACCAGCAATTTATCCTTAAGGACTAAGATGCAGCAGGAAGCTGGATGCACAGACTAAGGCAAGATTTCACATGAGTTTTCTCATAGGAAAGGAATGGCAAGACTCACCACTCTGCAATAAAGACTAAAGAATCAAGATGTATTACAAAGCCACTGTTCTCAAAACTGCCTGGTACTGGCACAAGAACAGGCATATAGATCAATGGAATAGAATAGAGAACCCAGAAATTGGCCCAAACCAATATGCTCAATTAATATTTGACAAAGGAGGAAAGAACATTCAATGGAGCCAAGATAGTCTCTTCAATAAGTGGTGTTGGGAAAATTGGACAGATATATGCAAGAAAATAAAACTAGACCACCAACTTACACCATACACAAAAATAAACTCAAAATGGATAAAGGACTTAAATGTACGACAGGAAACCATAAAAATTCTAGAAGAATCCAAAGGCAACAAAATCTCAGACATATGCCAAAGCAATTTCTTCACTGATACAGCTCCTAGGGCACTTGAAACTAAAGAGAAAATGAACAAATGGGACTACATCAAAATAAAAAGCTTCTGCACAGCAAAAGAAACCATCAACAAAACAATGAGAAAACCCACTGCGTGGGAAAACATATTTGCCAATGTCATATCTGATAAGGGCCTAATCTCCAAAATTTATAGGGAACTCATACAACTTAACGGGCACTAGGTGAGGCCAGTTTGAGTCAAAGGAAAAAAAAATCAAAATAAAGGGCAGATGAAAGAAAATAAGGTTCCTGTGTGGTTACACTTTAATATTCAAGGAATCGAAAATAATGTTCTATCTTCACAAGAAACCAGTAATTTATCCTTAAGGACTAAGATGCAGCAGGAAGCTGAATGCACAGACTAAGGCAAGATTTCACATGAGTTTTCTCATAGGAAAGGAATGGCAAGACTCACCACTCTGCAATAAAGACTAAAGAATCAGGGGATAAAAGAAAGACTCGGTTACCACCAAACAGTCAATGGGGTCCAGGGAGAACCTCTGGCTAAGAGTGATTACATCATCATGCTACCAATAACCCCTGCTGTGTCCTACAAATCAGTAAACATTCTGCAAGATTTAGTCATGTTTCCTATCTGGTAAATTACTCTAAAAAGGCTTATTTCAATCCTATGATCCTTAGAAATATTCCAATAACTCTTAAGAGCCACCTCTTTTGAACCTAGACCGTGTAGGAGCTATAGAAGCAATAAATGTAAATAACATATTTCCAGTTTATTTTTTATTATTTTTAATGCATCAATGATTTAACAATTATTTTCTCCTATCTATATTATTTTGGTATTTTAGAAAAATATTTGATGGATTAATTTCAAAGTTACCATTCTCATTTCACAATTGGGTTCCAAAAATATTCCATGGTAACACATGAAGGTTCTGATACTGTATCCCCTTTTCCTTTGTAGGAAACCAGACCCTTTAGGAACCATGCAACTACCACAGCCGGACGCGGAGCTGAGTCACACAGCACAGGTTCGGGGAAACCTAATCCTGCACATAACGGGGTTTAATGTAAGTCAAAACCACTTTTCCAAGGTGAGACAATGATCCCATTTGACAATACTAATCAAGATACAGAGCCAACATCTGCTAGACAACTAGGATATGACATTCTCAGACACCTGACAAAAAAATCTTCAGAGAAACAACACAAGGTGCCCTCCCCCTCAATTGTAAAATAAGGCTATGACTTTCAGTAAGCATATGGCATATACTGTCTTTCTGATACTATTAGCTTTTATAATCTAGCCACTATGACACTCTTTGGCTGCCACTGTTTTCTTTTAAATCTGAAAGTACAAAACAGTGAAATTATGATTAAAATTTTCAATATTTTCAAATTCTCTCTCAATTAGCATTAATGATATAAGTACACAGAAAGAAAGGGTAAAAAGTAAAAACATGGTAACAAATGACCCAAAAATAATTTGTACTAGAGGCCCGGTGCACGAATACGTGCATGGGTGGGGTCCCTCGGCCTGGCCAGCGATTGGGGCCATTGGGGCTGCGAGAGGTTGGACGGCTAGGGTGGGGCTGTGGGAGGTTGGCTGTGAGTGCGCACTGACCACCAGGGGGCAACTCCCGCATTGAGCATCCACCCCCTGGTGGTCAGTGCGCATCACAGCGACGGGTCACTCTGTCGCTTACGCTTTTATATATATAGATTTGGCTTTGCAATATTATAAAATTACCTGCTTGAGCACTTCTGGCTTCAGCTTTGAGAAATGGTGCTTTATAATTAAACTAGAGGCCTGGTGCATGAAATTCTGCACGGGAGTGGGGGTCCCTCAGCCTGGCCTGCACCCTCTCCAATCCGGGATCCCTCAGGGGATGTCCAACTGCCTCTCACAATCTGGGACTGCTGGCTCCTAACCACTCCCCTACCTGCCTGCCTGATTGCCCCTAACCCCCCTGCCTGCCTGATCACCCCTAACTGCTCCCCCCGCCTGCCTGATCACCCCTAACTTCTCCCCTGCTGGCCTGATCGCCCCTAACCACCTCTGCCTCGCCCCACACTCGGGACCTAGGATTCCCTCCTCTGGCCAGTCATAGGCACCTGGGACTCAGGACCTAGGATTCCCTCCTCTGGCCGGTCACAGGCACCTGGGACCTGGGCTTCCCTCCCTCTGACCAACTGCAGACACCCAGGACCCAGGCCGGTTTTGCCTAGGCAGGCCGCAGCCGCAGGCGCCCAGGACTGCAGGGCGGGCAGCTTGTCCCTCTCCCAGGCCGCAGCCTGGCTGGTCCCCATTCCTTTCTCATGAGCTCATTTGTGCCTGGCTGGTCCCCATTCCTCTCTCACGAGCTCATTTGTGCCTGGCTGGTCCCCATTCCTCTCTTCCCAGTGTTGAGTGTCTGAGCCATTATGGCGTGAGGGCGTGACGACCAGTTGCATATTGGCTCTTTATTATAGAGGATGCTATACCTGTATAAATATGGTTTGTTTCTCCATAGTACATGGACCTGTGTGTGAGTGATCATTAGTACAAAAAAACATACCAGGCTTGCAACATTACAGTTGTTCTCCCTATAATTTGTTGGAAGTCAAGGAGTGTAACTCCTGAGAGTGGATAAGGAAGACAAATGAAGAGGCAGACAGAAAACCCACAAGAGAATGACACATATTTCAACCCACCACATTAACATTAGGGCTAATCAGCTTCCATTACCATGGCAAAGATTAGCCTCCATTTTCCTACTGCTACACGGATCCTAATTCCAGATGTCAGGATCAGAGGGAAAGACATAGCCCAACTTCCCCTTAACCTGGATGTGACAAGCAGCATCCTCTCCAAGCATCATCGTGCACTAACCACCCACCACTCTGTGCTAGGAACAGACAGGAAGAGGCTGGAGGTTGTGGGAAAGGTGAGAAAGGGTAACTCTGTGCCTCGGGCTCCGTGGAGATCCACTACGAGCTCAACTGGCACAACCCTGCCCATCCCACAGCTGAACTGGCAACAGCAAAAAGATGCTCCCATGTAATGGCCCATTCTGTGCCAGCTACAATGCGGTGGTGTTCTTGAAGCCCTAGGTCTATAAATCTGGGACATGTAATTAGAAGCCCATCAATTACAGATTCGAATTTAGACCAAACTGATAAGGTCTTGATAATGTACTTAATAAATCTGGGAAATGTTTACCTACTATTTACATTGACTTTAAAACCATTTCTTGAACCCACCACATACCAAAAGGGCATCATAACCTACCTCCATTGGTCCTATTTGGTTGCTGATCTGGAGTTTGGGCTTGAGGTGAATAACACTGTTGCTGCTGGTAACTATTTGAAGGGAAATACTGGGAACTGGGGCTCCTCCTACATTCCCGAATGCTGGAGAAAGTCTGTGAATGGGGGATTCCTCTTTGGAAGGGTGAACATCTTGGAAGACGGGGCTGAGGTGGTGGCAAATGGTCAAATTCTTCCTCATCCTCTAAACTGAATCGATCATATTCTTGATCACTACATGTCCCTTTCTTTCCTGAACTCAATGACACACTGGAACTGTGTCTTGACACGGATGCTGACGTGGAAGCATAATCTTGCCTGAGACCTAAAAAATAATAAGAAATAGTATTATCATTAGACACATTTCAATCTAGCAAAAATTAAGTTCAAATATTAGAGGAAATTTTGTGCCAAATGATTCAGAGACCCATTATCGTGTTCTTAGTTTATTAAAATATTAGACTATTCTGTTTTGCAAAAAGATTGCCACAATTGCAGTGAAAATTAAATATGGTACCTACTGCTATAATTTATCAATCAATGTCTGTCAATTTCCCCAAATGATCCCTGCTGAGCTCCAGAGATACGTACTTAGGAAGGCTGCTTAGGAAATAGTATTCATCATCATTATAAATTGTTTGCTATGAGTTAGGCCATTAATCAAATCTCTGCCCAAGCAGGAACTCCTCCTGCTCCCCACTCCAATTCTCAAACCAGTGCAAAGTTCAAAATCTGTGGTACAAGTATGTATTTTCTAACAAGGCCGCCTCTTTCATTCTTTTTATTCTTTTTCAAAGCATAGTGACATTTCAATATCGCAATGGTTTGGGGTCATCCTAAATGATAACTACCTAAAAATAGTAAACTTAAGTTTCTAGTTATTCATCTCATTGCCAAGACCACAATTTTTTTAAAAGCAGTCTATCCTTAACTACTTAACATCTGAAAACTGACATCTAATCTTTTAGCCATATAGATGTAGAGTTAGTGTTAGTTTACTGTTACTGAAAAATGACCAAAAATAATCACTTTTCCATCAACATGTATCTTATTAAATTCTGCATGAGCATTACCATGTTTCTTATAGTAGCCTTGACTAATTCTGAAACCAGGAAATAGTTACGCTTAAATGATAGTTGGCTGTTTCTACTTATGTTGACCTGAAAAGATAACTGCAAAACAAGCCTAGCCAGGTTCTGTGATCTACATTGTATTGTGCCTTTTTCTGCCATAAATGTCCTTGAAGCGTTCACTCCCAGATTATTTATTGTAACTTTATTGCAGAACCAGAGATAAATTGTACCATTTCCAATGATCTTCTCTTCCATAATTATTCTGAAAAGTATACCAATGCATTTAACTGATTTTTTTTTTATTGATAACTATAGACTCATATGAAGTTCTAAAGAAACAAGACAGGGTTCTCTTGTGCACATTGCCCAGTTCTCCCAATGATAACATTTTGCAAAATTATAGAATAACATGATGACCAGAACACTGGCAGTGACACAAAGCCATCTTAGGTGTTTCCGGGTCTACTCATGCATGCTTGTATGTGTTAGTATTAAGTTTTCTACAATTTTACTACCTGTAGGATCAGGTGCCTACCACCAGTGTCAAAATACTGAACAAACAGTTCCAAAAACCCCCAGAAATACCTTGTGTTGCCCTTTTATAACCACATCCACCTTCCTCCTGAGATCCTACACCATACCCCTAACCCTAGTGACCACAAAACTGCCCACTTTTAAGATTTTGTCATCCCAAAATGTTATATAAATGGAACTATCCTATCTAATAAAGAGGGAATATGCTAATTGACCCTCATGCCATTGCAAAGAAGGCGGCGTCCACAGCTAATAAGGAGGGAATATGCTAATTGACCCTCGTGCCATTGCAAAGAAGGCGGCATCCACAGCCAATAAGGAGGGAATATGCTAATTGACTGTCCCACCCTCAAAGATGGCAGTGCCCACAGCCAATAAGGAGGGAGTATGCTGACTGCCACGCCCTCAAAGATGGCGGCGCCCAGTCCCCTCAGCCCCGCCAGGGTGCCTGCCTCCAGAGTCCCCCAGTCCCCTCAGCACCCCAGCCACCCAGAGCCGGCCTGAGGCTCAGGTAACCAGGGCCGGCTGAGGCTTGTGCTGACAGCAGTGGCAGCAGCAGAGGTGTGATGGGGCATCGCCTTCCCCTGATCGCTGGGTCGCCTCTCGCCCCTGAGGGCTCCCAGACTGTGAGAGGAGGGGGCAGGGGCTGAGGAATCCCCCTCCTCCAGTGCATGAATTTTCATGCACTGGGCCTCTAGTATAGCATACAACCTCTTGGGATGATCTTTTTTTCACTGAGTGTAATTCCCTGTAGATTGATCCATGAGAGTGCATGAATCTATGGTTCATTCCTTTTTATTGGTGAATACTGCTCCAGGACATGCAGGTACCACTGTCTGATTAACAATTCCCCTACTGAGACATCTCAGTTCATTCCAGGTTTTGGCTTTTACAAACAGCTACTGCGAATGTTCAGTACAGGTTTCTGTGTGAACACAAATTCCCACTGCTCTGTGATAAATGCCCAGAGTGAAACATGCTGGGCCTTGTGGAAATCATGGGTTTGGTTTTAAAGAAACTGTCAAACTGTTTCCACAGTGGCCATCCCAGCAATGGTCTTTGTGTCAGTGCATTTTGATCAGAACATGTCCTAACACCTTACAATGCTTATGAGAATGTGAGAAGCATTAACTGCTCCACCTACAAAGCAGGACAGAGTATGAGAGAAAGGACCTAAGTGTGTGCCCATTACTGGGAAGAAATACCTGAAAACTCCCCATGCCCTCACGGTTCTAGTAGAAGCCCCTAGTTTAAAATGTGTTCTGGTCTAAAAAAAAACAAACAGACGTACTTTCTTCTTGCAGACGAGCCATGATCTGCACGTCAGTGAGGTCCTGTAGCTTGTACCCCATGGAGATGGAGTCGTCCTCCAGTTCTGAAGTGCTCAGCTCACTGTCTATAGACGACTGGGGACTGACAGGGGAGCCCCTGGAGGTGTAACCTAAAAACAAAGCATGTAGGTTTATTGTTTAGACTAAAGAACTGATATCTATTTATGCTTTATAATTCATGTTATCAACAATCGCCAGTTTCTGCCCTGTTTTCATGTCGCCAAAAAGCAACCAATACAAACTGTAAAGAAGAGAGATCTCCTGTTGTTGTTTTTTTACCATAATAACAAAAGAAATCACTAATGCCATTAGATAAGCATATATCTAAATGCATTGTATAAGTACATGTCCATGTTCACTTTAATTACTAATCAGATATGCTTCTCTCAGTAGTAATTATTATATATTTTAAAATTAAAATTTAATCCGGTCCATTTAGACTAAAGAACTGATATCTATTTATGCTTTATAATTCATGTTATCAACAATCGCCAGTTTCTGCCCTGTTTTCATGTCGCCAAAAAGCGACCAATACAAACTGTAAAGAATAGAGATCTCCTGTTGTTTTTTTACCATAACAAAAGAAATCATTAATGCCATTAGATAAGCATATATCTAAATGCATTGTATAAGTACATGTCCATGTTCACTTTAATTACTAATCAGATATGCTTCTCTCAGTAGTAATTATTATATATTTTAAAATTAAAATTTAATCCGGTCCATTTTTTAAACAGTTACAAACACTAGTGTTACAAATAAGTAAGAAAATCACATATAAAAAGCACACATAC
Organism: Myotis brandtii; assembly: GCF_000412655.1. Taxonomy (NCBI): domain Eukaryota; kingdom Metazoa; phylum Chordata; class Mammalia; order Chiroptera; family Vespertilionidae; genus Myotis; species Myotis brandtii. The sequence continues at coordinate 336,251 of NW_005363468.1, forward strand.
ATACACAGAAACATTTACAAAACCTGTGAAATTGAGTGTAGAGCAGTCAGGAGACTGGCAGACACTCATGAGAGTGAAAAAGCAACGGCTCGAGATAAGTGAACAAGGAAGATAGGACCCACGGGGAGAAAGCTGCAGGAACGGAATCTTCATCTCATAAAAAGCAACTATGTCTATTTTCTATGTAGCCCTGGCTGCGTAAAAAGCTGCAATAAAAAGCTAAAATAATTTAAAAGAACAAGATATAAATCCTTATATTTTTGAATCTTAATAAAAAGCACTGAATTGTTTGACATTTCATTTTAAAAGCACACTGGGCACTTGGAAACACATTAACTATATACACATACTGTTGACAACAAGGGCAGACCGCCGACCACACACAACTGAGAGCAGATTAATGGTGTTAAAGTACAAATTAACATTAGCCTTTTTCATATCCAAGTTAAGTTTGCAAAAAAACTCTCCATGTGATAAGATTACTCTCAAGCTTTTCAAGATGGATATTTAAGCTGTGTTTAGTAACTAAATGACAAGAAAGCAAGCAGCTAGTCGAGAAGTTGAAATATTACCTGTTCTTTCAGGTGTTAGTATTGCTTTATTTGAGGTTTTAGAGAAGCTGGGAGTATTAATGCCATTGCTATAAGGGCTGAGTCTTGCAACAGGACTATAAGGAAAAGCCAGGGAGACATTTGAAGAGAAGAGACTCCGCCATCGGCTGGCTGTCACAGAAGCAGAAATAAAGAGCAGCAGTTAGCAACATGGAAGCAGAATGTGACTTGTCAGAGGAAGGAAAGGAAGCGGTTAAAAAAAAATGAAAAGACAAAAAAGCAACTTTTCATCAGAATAAGTTAAATGACTTCTATTTACCTAAGGGAAAAGTATGTTTTTAAAAAAGACAATTTGTGAATGAAGGTCATATTTATACCTCCTTTAAGAAGCAGTAAATCAGTCTCACCTTGATTAAAGCCAACATGCCCATGTATCAAGGAAAATTTGTTTTGAAAAACTCAAAAAAACTTACCATTTTTACAAACTGTGGGAAATGTTCTTAATATTAGCCATACACAGTCTTATGTTCTTCCTAAGGTTAATTTTTCAACCCATTTAGTATCAGAAAATGTTGATAACATTTTTTATAAAAACTTAGTAAATTATGGAAGAAACTTGAAGTGACTCGTGTTTCTGAATGGCCTTGAGTCCAAACAAGACTTAGGCCAAAGTGATACAAAAATCACAGGAGGGTACAGATAGCAAAATTTAATGGCTGCTAGTTTTGATGGCAAGTATAGAGACTAATTGGTGATCTATTGGATTTTTCCTTTTTATAAAAATATTTCCCAAATTTCCATATTGAACATATACTATTCCTATAACATCTAAAGGTAGAATTATACATATTATTACTTTAATACTATAAAATAAGGAACAAAAAAGAATTTTACCTGCAATGGTTAGATAATCTAATGTTTACATTATCTCCCCTGGCTAATTAGTGTGTTTCCCTCCTCCAAAATTACCAAGCCCTTGTTACTTTCTAAGTGCTTGGGATCATGAAAAAGACCCCAAACTGTAAAAACCTGAATAAGTCACATGAAACATCACTTCTTCTCCCTTCAAGGAATACAAATTACTGCAGTAGTCAAAATCCACTTTCCTAAAAAGTAACCATTTAGGCATGTACACAAGCAAGATGAGAAAAATAAATAGCCAATGAAAAGGGTAGCGGTCGTACGCCAATTACCATGTTTCTCTTTTATTAGTGTAGATTTCCCAAATTTCCATATTGAACATATACTATTCCTATAACATCTAAAGGTAGAATTATACATATTATTACTTTAATACTATAAAATAAGGAACAAAAAAGAATGTTACCTGCAATGGTTAGATAATCTAATGTTTACATTAACTCCCCTGGCTAATTAGTGTGTTTCCCTCCTCCAAAATTACCAAGCCCTTGTTACTTTCTAAGTGCTTGGGATCATGAAAAAGACCCCAAACTGTAAAAACCTGAATAAGTCACATGAAACATCACTTCTTCTCCCTTCAAGGAATACAAATTACTGCAGTAGTCAAAATCCACTTTCCTAAAAAGTAACCATTTAGGCATGTACACAAGCAAGATGAGAAAAATAAATAAAAAATACAAATTTGGTTAAACTTCACCTTTAGGCAATAAATAGGTTTATATTTTCTGGAAATTTAACAAAACTTGAAAAACATACAAAAAGGACTGTTTTGAAATGTGTTCCCCAAATCACTTTTAATAAGCAATGCTAATGAGCAAATAGTTGGCAAGTATTTAAAAATGGGCATCGGGGTGGAAAGATAGAAACCATGGGAAGTAGTTTGTCAAGCAAATAATCAGCTCCAAAATTGGGATTTTTAAGACCCTTGCAAAATATCACCTAGGTTATTTTTAAAAAAGTAAAATGTTTCCTTTTATTTCAGCATTTCAGTAAGCACTGTTGAGATTTAAATACCATCCCTTTACAACAACTACATAAAAAAATATCTTTTCCTCACGTAGGTGAAAGAACTAGGCAAGAAAGTGTCTACATTCACTGTGATTATGCTTTCAGAATTTGTAAGTTTCATGGTGGGGGGGAAGGGAGGGCACTACCTGAAGCCCAGTTCCTAATTGACACCAATCATGTCACGTGTCCAAAATGTAATTAACTGTGGTTAAGCAGCTCTTCTTAAGCTGAGCCAGAGCAGAGATGTGTGGAGTGGGCCACGCCCAGCTCCTTACCTTCTGGGTATGTAAACTTGATCCCAAAATACACTGAAAAATAGGGGTTAATATGCAACACACACTTGGTAGCTGTTCTCACAGCTTCAATCTCCATTACTCGAAGTTTCTCATTAAAAATTCTACGTTAAAAGGAATCAATAGTTCTTTGTGACTGCTAACTTGCTGAACAGATAATGTTATTTTATACCAGTCTGATCACTCGCCAGGCAAATTACAGTGACCCCGTGTTGTCACCCACAGATGCAGACAAATTCGCATCCCAAGTAAACAGCATTCATCGCTCTGCACAGTAACCACTGTGACCAGCCTCCCAGCACAATGGCGCAATGATTGTGACTATGACAGCAAGAGCCCAACCAAGCACACAATTAGCATCTATTGCAAGAGAGAATGCTGTGCATTGTCCCTTGGCATGGAGGCTTTTAAGAAGAGGGAGGAGCATCATTGTGGAGGCAAGCTAAGAAAGCAACCATGCTACATTAGTGCCAAGGTTGCGGCGGAGGAGAGGAGAAGGAAGTGGAAACCCGCACATCCTACTTATTCTTCTCTGTGTAGCGGAAGAATTGTAACAGGAAGCATTTTTATAGAAAATAAAACAAAAAGAACTTTTCACAGGGCAATTTTGTTTTTCAACAAATTAATTTAATGTGTTTTTTTTATATATATAAGGGCATTAAACTTTTTGAGAGGTCCAATGATGATCAAAATTATCCTAAGAAAGACTAAAGGAGAAAATGGGTGATAAACTTCTGAACAGCAGTATTTTCCTAGACTCCTACACCAAAGTTCTAGCTATGAGTAAAGGGCTTCTCATACTTGGAGGGGGCATGACTATGTATTTTTCATTTAATTGCAACCCCTGGAATAGCAGAGAGGTGGGCCCAAACATAAGGATATAAATTTCATACCACACATGGCAAGGTTATCTTTCCCAAATGCCCTAAGTTAAACTGCCTCTCAGAACACTGCTTTCTCTGCATTGCACTGCAACTTCCCGAAGACTCTCACCACCTCTCACCTCTCACCAGTTACTGCAACCTGTTCCTCAATGAACTCTCAGCCACAGCACTGCCCTCACCAAGACTGTCTGAACATCACTACCAAAGCTATGCTAGTCATATATTATTTTATTTTTTAATTCTTAATCTTTATTGCTGATGTATTACAGATGTCCCTCTTTCCCTCTCTCATTGCCCATCCACCTGGCTCCTGTCCCACCCCAGGCCTTCACCACACTATTGTCTGTGGCCATGGGCTATGCAGATAAGTTCTTTGGTTAATCTCTTCCGGCCCTCCCTCCTCCTTTCCCTCTGAGATTTGTCAGTCTCATCCATGTTTTCATGTCTCTGGGTTTATTTTGTTCATCATTTTATTTTGTTCATTAGATCCCACATATAAGTGAGGTCATGTGATACTTGTCTTTCTCTGCCTGGCTTATTTCACTTAGCATAATACTCTCCAGGTTCCTCCATGCTGCCTCAAAGGGTAAGAGATCCTTCTTTTGTACAGCTGCATAGTATTCCATTGTGTAAATGTACATATCTTTTTTATCCACTCACCCACTGATGGGCACTTGGATTGTTTCCAGATCTTCGCTATTGTAAATAACACTGCTATGAACATAGGGGTGCATATATTCTTTCTGACAGGTGTTTCAGATTCTATTCTTTTAACTCCTACTTTCTTCCATTAAGTACTACAGTGGCTTTTCATCAAATACAAGCTTTGAAAGGTACTGCAGATATCTCACTGGCACTCTTATCTACTGCCATGTATTCCATGTCCACCTTTAGAATGTTTCTAAAACTTCCTTGTTAAGAATTATACTCATATATGCATAACCCATGGACACAGACAATAGGGTAGTGAAGGCCTGGGTGGGAAGGGGTGCTAGAAACCAATTCCAGCATGACAGCAGGGCTGCATCTCTGAATGGCTAAAGGCATTTCCCCAAACCTGAATAGGATACATTAAATTGATTCTTGGCTGCCAGACAGTTAAAGGGCATCTTAATCTACATGTTATTGCCTCCTACTGGCCAAACACCTGAACAGCCGTAGGCTAATTCCCCCATTCTGACAATGCTTGTGTATACCCTTTGAAGGGTACATCTCCACCTCGCCTCAGGACAAATTGTGTTAATAAAAAGCATGGGGTCCTGAAACAGGAGACCTTAGACCTTAAGACCTTAAGAACTTAGAACTTAGCTCCTTTAGCTAAGCTCCTCTGACCCCCAAATGCCTTTCAAAATTATGCTTCGTCTCCGGACTCTTATTTAATCTACGCACAGCCTTCTCCAGATTCCTGAACCCTTCTTGATGCCAGAACAAGAACCCAGCAAAGGCGGGGGAGGGCCTAGAAAAGGTCAATGGCGGGAAAAGGGGACATATGTAATACTTTCAACAATAAATATTTAAAATAAAAAGTTCAAAACATGTCAAAAAATTATATACTAGTAGTTTAAGCTTTCTAACTTTGTCTCCCTTGCCTAATGAGCATTTCCTATTAAGATAAATGTTGTAAATTACCAAGTTGTGCAATTGTCAAGATTTTGAACACATTCAACATTTATTGATTATATACTGTGTGCCAGACATTGTGTCCATTAGGTACTGAACTAGCTGTTTGTACTATGAGAAGAAAAAGTGAAAACAACTTACTCCAGAATATGTTAAAATGTTGCTTTATTTTTTAACTCTTTAGGTTGATGTAGTACTGAACTTTTGATAAGATTTTCATTCGATCAGTTATTTTTCCTTGTACTTGTATTATCTACTGCTTTCTTAAGTTTGATTTTGAGTACCTGCAGGGACTGCACAAAAAAACTTGAATATTTATTATATTCACTACAAGTCTAGGCAAAGATGATCAAGACATGATAGGAATGTCATTGCTTCTTAAAATGTTTTGTGTGTTTGTGTGTGTGTGTGTGTGTGTGTGTGTGTGGCCGTGGCCAAAAGAATAATTTTCAGTGTGGAGAATTAAAGAAATTTAGATTCTTTCTTAAACGTATCATGTCACCTGGCCTTTGTGATTTTTCATCATTTGATAGTATCATCACTGGAGCATTTATCAAGTCCATTTTGGAAGGTATTAGTTTGCTTAATGATGTACAAAAATAACTAGATAGATATGTTATTTATTTTTCAGGCCAGGCAACTTTGAAGATGTACAGACAATAAATTGATAGATCTTTAGACACTCGCAGCAAATGTTTTCTGTAATGGGGCAGCTAGTAAATATTTCAGGTTTGCTGGCCACATGGTCTCTGGTGCAACTACTCAACTCTGCCATCATAGCATTACAACAACCGCAGACAATCCAGAAATGAAGGAACATGGCTATGCTCCAGTAAAACTTTAGTTATATAGAATGAGAGTTGAATTTCATAAAAAGTATGGGCCATGAAATATTCTTTTGTTTTCAACCACTTAATAATGTGAAAGGGCCATACAAGAATAGGCATAAGGCCAGATATAGCTGTAATTTTCCAACCTCTGGACTAACATACAGGCCAATTTTATGACATTCACTCTGAAACATGCACAGGATTAGCATTTTAGTGCAAGGGTATATGTCAGGTGTTGAGACATTACAATGATGGCTGATAGCATACTTCTTTACTGCAATTTTTCATAGCATTCTTGTAATAAAAGACCAAGAAGAGACACTAGACTGAGAATGCAGATAACCCGAGCTCCACTCTGAAAGCTGGAGCTTGACAAGGTAGCATCTTAGTGTTGAAGTGTTCTCATTTGAAAAAAGGTGTTTGTCAGAGGGTAATAAGCAAGCCTGTGGTAAATATTCAGACAAGTTTGCAGCATGCATTCTCAAACTATAAAGCAGTTATTAAAAACTACTTAAAAGTTACAGCAAGTTGTAGCAAAAATCCTATATAATAAAACCCTAATATGAAAATCAACTGGTCGCTATGATACACACTGACCACCAGAGGACAGACGCTCAACGTAGGAGCTGCCCCTGGTGGTCAGTGCACTCCCACAGGGGGAGCACTGCTCAGCCAGAAGCTGGGCTCACAGCGGGTGAGCACAGCAGCAGTGGCAGCGGGAGCCTCTCCCACCTCCACGACAGTGCTAAGGACCCCTCGGGGGTTCCGACTGCAAGAGGTTGTGCATTGGGCCTCTAGTTTTCTATAAATACTGAGGAAAAATGTTCTAGAAGCTAGGTGGGAAAAAGTGTGCAGACATTTTCCATGCTTTCACTTCTTCTAATTCTTAGGTAGCTTAACCTGTCCTCTCAAAATAAAATGGGCATGCTTTTTCTATTATATCTTTTATCCAATTATAGTTGATCTGCAATATTAGTTTCAGGTGTACATCATCATGGTTAGACTTTTATATAATTTACAAAGTGAGTCCCCCAATAAGTCTACTACGCACCTGGCACCATACATAGTTATTACAATATTACTGACTATATTCCCTATGCTGTTTTTTTACATACCCAGGACTATTTTTATAATTGGCAATTTGTACTTCTTAATCCCTTCGCCTTTTTCACCCAGCCTCTCAACCCCCTCCCATCTGGCAACCATCAGTTTGTTCTCTGTATCTGAGTCTGTTTCTGTTTTGTTTATTTTATTCTTTAGATTATACATATAAGTGAAATCATATGGTTTTGCCTCTAACTTATTTCACTTAGAATGATGCCCTCTAGGTCCATCCATGTGGTCACAAAGGTTAAGATTTCATTCTTTTTCATGGCTGGGTAATATTCCATTGTACATATGTACATGTCTATTGATGGGCACTTAGGTTGCTTCCACATCTTGCCTATTGTAAATAATGTTGCAATGAACATAGGAGTACGTATATCTTATCTAGACTTAGTCTTTCCTCAGATGTTACCAACTCAGTGGCAAACTAAGGAACCTTGATTTTTAACAATTAATCAAATTAGGTCAACTGTTCTCACTTATTTATCCAAAGATTATCTCAGAGGAAACAAATGTCCCAAATGCCACATTTTTCAGAAATATGGTCTCTTCAAAACCACAGACCAAGTTCAAACCTTTGCCTCTTTACCAGAGTCCCAGAAAGTAAGGGAAAAGGAAGCAAGGAGAAAGTAACAAACCTTCAATTCTTCTGCTTTTATTTTCTCTTTATACAACAGGTAGGCAGCCCTCAATTCTAATTCAAACAATTAGAGGAATTTAACTACATGGCCCAGCATGCTCTGAGATCAGTGAAGGATGGGAGACATCAACTCTTTTAATACTTTTTCTTCTCCCTTATACGGGCAGGACGTTTCATGCAGACACAGCATTTTAACCTAAACCACAAACCAGCAGGGCAGGAAGACTTTAATTTTCACAACTAGCCTTTCTAGTATAAACTTCCTAGGTGGTCATATTGCATCTTTACATACCTAGATCCCACAGAAATGCCTGGCCCATAGATGCACTCAGATGTTTGGGCTAAGCTTCAACAAGGCAAAGATAGTATTTTACTGGTTCACTTCTATAAATAGTATAAACTTCCTAGGTGGTCATATTACATCTTTACATACCTAGAAGGATCCAGAAATGCCTGGCCCATAGATGCTCTCAGATGTTTGGGCTAAGCTTCAACAAAGGCAAAGATAGTATTTTACTGGTTCACTTCTATAAACTCTGCAGACTGAGGTACAAGTTCTCTGGAGAGGCTACACGTTTACTTTAAGCAAGCATGACTGACTTGGCTGCAAACTGAGCAAGCCCCCTGTCATAGTAACATATGGCTTGCAGCTTATCTGATCCACTATTTTTATGGGGTAAACTTGAGTAGCATTAATTTCCCCATGACCTGATAAATAAGCATATGGGATCTAGGAAGTCCAATTATTTAGAAACAGGTGTTCACAGTGTTCTCTCCCAGGCATACACAAAGTAAAGAGGATTTAACTATTGTGCATTTGCCAGTGTATTCATATAAGTAGAATTAAACGATGCTCCTAAGTGGTATACTTAGGGAGTATTTAATTAGGGTGGGTTAGTCATAACCCCCAAATCTCTCAATCTTCAAATTATAGCTAGAAAAATCTACTGGATTAATTTGAATATTTTCCCACACTTTTAGCTCATTCACCCTATGATGACCAATGTAATGGTTTAAAATTAGTAACCATGATATATATTCATGTATAACCCAAAACACTGTAGATACTCAATATTTCAATTTCATTAAAAATGTAATAATTTACAAAAATGACTTCATACCACCTTTAAGAAATATCTAGTAAAAGAGTTAATATATCCATTTAAATAATACCTAGAACTAATCAAGAAAGTCACTTTCAACATTAGGATGAAGTTTTAAAATATATTAATTTTGAGAGTAACTAAGGGATTATATACCTACAATGATTGGCAGATAAATGTCTAGTAAATATTTGGTCAATGAGAGTTACAAAATTTCACCACAAAGAGCATTGCTTAATAGCACTTAATCCCTAGGAATCAGAGTTTTAGAATAGTTCTTAATCTGAATTTAATAGGTCAAGTGTTCCTAGGTCTTAACAGTTAAAGCAATCTCATTGGTTAAAGTGTATAGTCATCATAATTAAAGCATCAAATCTCTTCTGCTCAATTCTTAACCAAGACCTCATGTCAGATGTTTGTCTCTCACTGCCACTATTGGATCCTTCTGTGGGTCTTCTCCAACCAGGGCATAGTCTAAGAGCAAAGCTGAAAAGTGAGTGTTGGAAAGAGGAAATTCTATGGTTGTCAACTATTTCCACTTAATTGCTGGTCAAAATGAAGCGGAGCTTTAAACACACACGGACCAAATACAGTGGCATCCAGGACCAGAGTGATCTCTACGGCTTCACAGATCATCACCAGACTTCCCACCTGCAGTTAATAAGGGGGATTTTTTAGAAATTTAACTGTAGTAGTAATCACACTTCAAAGGCATGTTTAAAAATTCCCTTTTATAGGAGCCATTTTCTCCATAGGCCTGACTGCTCAGGCTTAAATCAAATTTAAGGACAGTGAAAATAGCCACAGAATGTGACAAGAGGGTCTGTGTGAAAGTAGTGACTTAACCTGAAAAGAACAAGGGGAAAGAGTGACCTAATAATCTGTCGAGGTGATGCTGTCATGCAGATTCTAGACAGCTGCTTTCAACTGGACTACAGCCACAATGCAGGCTGCGACAGCCAGCTAGAACAGCATCCAAGTTCTACCATGAAATACGAACTAAGTTAAGAAAGATGCTACAGAATCTAATCCTATGAAGGAACAGGCTAGATTATCTCCTGTCTCAAAGTAGTGGGTCCCCACCTCTATGAAGGAACAGATAATCTAATTCTAGATTATCTCCTGTCTCAAAGTAGTGGGTCCCCACCCCACCCGACCTGCAAACTAAGGATAGACTAGATAACCAGTAAGAGTCTCCTGACCTTGACTGTACAGTCTAGTAGGAAACCCAAGCCCAGTAGGCTACTGGGATGCACTAGAAGTTCCTGAATAGAAGAGCGATGGAAATGAAATTTGGACAGTCCTTTCTATTCTGCACCTCCTGGGCTAACTACTCTCCTTTCAGTGAGAGGCACAACGCATGTGGCTTATACCCAGTGACAGAAAAGGCCTCTGACCCACTAATCTCGGGAGGTGGTGGAATGTAAACATAAATTTAAAAGTTTTGACAAACAAGACACATTTGGGAAGGGGGTCCCTAAAACTAACCACTCTCATTATTTTATTATAATACCTGCACATAGAAGAACATTAAGATATACATAAAAGTCTAAAACAGTCAGACCCACTTTCCAAGAGTTTTGTCTTAGAATTGGGAGGCAATTATATAGTTAGTGTTTACAAGTGTAATTTTAAGTAGACAAACCAACACCACCTTGTTGGTAGCCGACTCCCCACAGTGGAAAGGTTAGACATTGAGGACACACACACTCTCTTACCTGCCACTTCCATCTCCAGATCTGACAGTTCTAGTTTTACACTGTCGAGGTTTACTGCATTTTCATCCCATTCTACAGTTGTGATTAGGACCGCTGTAAAGTGATCATTAGATGGTAAACCACGTAAATGTGGCTTTTCAGTGTTTTGATATAATAAGTGTCATTCACTGAGGAACTAAATATTGTAAAGGAACCAAGGGAAAGAAATGCAACTGTTTGGCACTAGACCCTAACCACTAGGTGAAGTACATGACAAGCTTCAACTCTTTCCTTATTTCCTTATTTCCTTTTTATTGGCTTCTCCTGGGTCATCTTGGTGGCCACTGTTCTCTAGATCTCAGGTATTTTTTCCTTGTACTTTTCCACCATCACAATAGGGTGCACACAAAGTAAAATTTTCTAAATCTTTGCAGAATCAAAATCCCCTTGCATTTGCCCCACAATTTGGGATTTACCTGGGTGCAAAATTATAGTTTGAAAATAACTTCCCTTCAAACTAAAGGAAATATTCACTTTTCGTCTAGCATTCAATATTGCTTATGGAATGTCTGAGGCCTGTTACCACTGTAGATAACCTATTTCTTTCTTTGAACATTTTCAGGATTTTCTCTTTAACTTTAGAAAATCTGAAGTTCAACCAGGATATCTAGGTAGAGATATTTTTTCATCTACCCTAGTTCATACTGAGGACTTGCCTGTCTTCACCTCAAGGAGTTTTTCCTTTGTCATTTATTGGTGCTTTCTTCCTCTCAACTATCTGTTTCTGCTTCTAAAACTATTTAAAAATTAGAGTTCTGTATCTGTCCTCCACATCCCCTAACTTCTCTTTTTTTGTCTTTCTTTTTGGGAGATCCCTTTGACTAATTCAGATGAACAGCTTGGTTTTTAGCCCTGTTCATTCTTTTTTTAGTATTTCCAAGAAATTAAAAATGACTTAAAAGTAATTTGACTGCTTATTTTCCCAGAAATCTGTTCTTGTTTTAAAAGTGCATTACTGTCTTAAATCTGAGCACACGAATTCCTCTCTGGTCCTAAGGTGCTCATTTCTTACCAAGTCAGTTGCTCTGCTTATTTTTTCTTGCTGTTAGTTTTCCCAAAATGCAAGTAAGACTTAGTTACTGGTTTATATTTATGAATAAAGACTAAATTCATCCTAGAGGTAACTGGTATGAGTTTCTTCTGCACCAATACAGGTATTACCCCAATGGTCCTCTAACTTAATAGAGAAAACTGAAAAAGGGCACAATGTAAAGGATGGGTTATTCCATAGCAAACTTTCCATATGGCGCTGGACATGCAACAGCAGACATGGCTGAGGATCCTCACAATACAAAGTAAGGAGGTCTTTATCCTAGCGGTGGGCTGCTTTGGAAGTCCATCTGCTACTCCTCCCAGCCCCTGCTCAATGCAATGTGCACATTTGACGTTAGCTCGAGCTCTGCATCTCAATGAGCAGTAGAAATCCCACACTTAGATTGCTCTACCTTTTTTAAAAACAGGTATCTTGTTTCATCCTGAAGACTAGACATCCCCACCACTTGCAATCACCATCTGCAGCAAATGCAACTCCTACTGCCAGAAAATTCTGTTACCGAACCAACATTCCTTATCTAAAAATGCTATAAAAACGGAAATCACACACAATCATATAGCATGTACTAATACACACACACGCTTATGAAATGCACACACAACTATAAATCCAAATTTCAAAAGACATACTTTTACTTACACACTTACACACACACACACACACACACACACACACACACACACCGTTCCTTGAATTACAATCTTGCAGCTGTAACAGTGGAAAAAAATTAAACTCACAAATAGAAACTGGCAACAGCTCCAAAACTCAAACACACGAAACTTGTTACTATATAAAAGTTTAAAGCTCTATGTATTATAAGTAAATGAGAATATCAAAGCCTTATGTTTTCAAAGTAAATTAAGTATCATGAAGAGTTTGGCCACATTTTTAACTACCACTTCTCACAAGAAGTCATGTGAGAAATTCAGAATACTAATGAGAAAACCATAAGAAAGCATTTTCAAGTTTATCTAAAGAATCCCCCTTAAAAAGTGCTAAAGTCTAACTTTACTCATATTCCAAAAAATTCCTAAAATCACTATTTCACTCCCCAGATTTTTCCAGATTTCAAAAAAGGCTCAGCCACATAAGACAATCCAGACTGTACCCTGTAGCTTTCCTATCCAGAATCATGTCATTTCCTTGCTTAAAACTATTCAGAGGTCTCCCCACCATCTTAAGGTCCAGTCCAGAATCCTTAACTGCCTGAAAATCCTGCACACTCACTTCTCTAGTTTCATTTAGAGCCACTCAGTTCATGTTTTCTCCCTCTTCACTTCCCTCCATTAAACTCCCACCACATTGGTCTGCCAGTTCCTCTCACATCATGGGTCTCATCTCGCCTCAGGGCCTGTGTACATGCTGTTCCTGTGCTCTGGGCTGTTCTGCTCCCTGCCCCTCCCATAGAGTTACTTGCTTATCTCTTGATGACTCCTCAAGGTACCATATCCTTGGGAAATTATTTCCTGGCCATAGCACTCTGACTCAGGTCCATTAGCATCATCATGCTTGTTTTAAAGGAAAGGAAGAAAAAGAGCAAGAGCTGCTATACTTATAATGTTTATTGTACTAGACTGCATGCTCCAAACACCAGCCATTGAGTTTGTCTTGCCACTGTATCCTTAGTATCTAGCATTGTGCCTCACCAGCAAGTACTCAATAGATTTATGTTATGATTTAGCATTTAAATCATCTCTCTGATCAAGGCCTGGTGTTTCAAAAAAGGAGAGTCTACAAATTATTGCATAAACTAATTTATTTTGTAGAGGTCACAAATAACAGACATGAACAGTAACCAAAATAAATTTTCGCTGCCATGAAGGAAATTTAATCAATTATCAGAGTAGTATGAAAACAGTAAACAAAGTATTTGGGAGAATCTCTTGTTTTATTTTTTCCTTATTGAGGTAGGTAACAAATAGCATGTCAATTATATATTCATTATAGCAAACATTTATCCTGTCATAAGTTATTGCTTTGTTTTTTACACACTCCTCCTACACACTCCTACACACTCCTACTGGGGATCAAGCCTGCAAACCAGGCATGTGCCCTGGCCAAGAATCGAATCAGCAACTTTTTGGTGGACAGGACAATGCCCAACCAACTGAGCCACACCGGCCAGAGGAAGTTATTGCTTATTTTAATAAACACCTTCCTAATCATGATAGAAAGTCAAAATAAAAACTACCTAGAAACATATGAGGTAGAAACTGCAAATTTCATAGGAGCCCAATCTCAATTATTTGTTACTATTTGTACTAAATAACATTACCAGTAGTGAAGCAAATGCATTGGGGCTATTCTGAACATAAAAACAAAGAAAATATGTGACAGAAGCTCACAGGCATGAAATGTGACTTCTATTTCCCGCATATGGGACTAATAGCAAATGTCAAGAGAACCTGTCTCTACACAAAAATTTCAGTATGGTTCCAGATTACTTTTCCAATGAGAAAGGGAATCCTTTACAAAGCTTACCTAAAATGAACTGCACAGACCAACTTTCAATTTTGTGCTCCAAATGTGACAGAGTACCTCAAGACTGGAAACATGAACTGATGGAGATAACATCTTGGGCCACGCAAGGAGAGACTGGACAGGTTCCAGGAGACAGACACTTAACAAGCTTCTTAATGTCTCAGTTCAATCTGTGTGGCTTTTACAAATGAAAAGGTCACCTTCAGAGCACTGGATTAGCCAACCACTTTCCACTTCATTGGCTAAATTTAGAGAGAAATACTCCATCATAACAACTGAAACACGAATGGAACAGGTATCATGAAGATTTAAGAAAAACTCAATAAAGAAGTAATAACCATTCACACTTGCTTAGCATAATCCCAGAGGAGATGAGACACAGTCATAGGGAAACATGACCCAAGATAGTAATTGTGCAGGGCTACACTATTTGTGAAAACTATACCCACACTCCTCAAATGTGACCTGTCCTGATTCAATAGTTATGGACATTCAAGTATCTTAAGGCAAGATAAGCTTTTATTAACTGGCCCAAATTAACTGAACCACATATTGGGTGTTTCAAATTACTTAGATAAGCTTTTTGATCATTACTTGGTTATTTAACATCCCAGCCTCATGACCTGGACTTAGCTCAGACTCTAGTCTCATTCCAATGTAGGGTATCATGTGAGCTAACACTGTCCATGAAAGTTCTGTGAGTGTTTGTTATTTACATTCTAAAGGGGTAGGGGAAGTGGGGAAGAATATAGAAAAGCATGTCAGAAATGGAATACACATCGATCTAAGAAGAAACAGAAGAAAAGAAATAGACTAACAAGGTTGTGTCTTGAATGTTTTACTATTCTTGAATAAACTACACTCATTAAAACTTTCAATTTGAGATTTCTAACTCTAACTAATATTTTTATTTATAATTAGAGAACACAGACATCCCCAAAGGAAAAAATACTATTAGTTTTCTATAAAGTATAAATAGCTAAACAAAGAGGGTTCCCTGTATTTTGGGGTTCATTTTCTGAATAACTGCATATACATATAAAGCACTTCATATTTTTCAAAGTAATTTCACATTCAACATTTCCTGAAATCTTTCTAATAGCTCTGTGAAACCTATTCAATGTCCCCACTTAGTTAGCAAAACACTAGAAACAAGTGGCATGCTTGTAGTCATACAGTTCAATTAGGGATGAGGCATTACCAGCACTAAGTCTAACTACTAGGTCAAAACTCTCCACCATAATTAGCATTCAACACCCACAATGTGATAGGAACTATTCCAGGCACTGAGAGGGGGGGAGCGATGAACAAAACAAACTCAAATCTCCACCCTCAGACTAGCATTTTAATGAGCACCACTATGTGATTTTTCTTCTTGGCGTGGCTACTCAGATACCATTTATAACACCAAATGTTCAATTACTTTCTTTGTTCATCTAAGGAACTTAAATATAGTCAAATTAATAAATCACAAAAACCAAACATTCGGAACTTAAAACTTGTTTGAAAGGTTATTAAGCATTGGCAATTCAGAATAAAATTGAGAAGTAGGCCCCTATCCTCAGATACTTCCAAAAAGAAAATAACAAATGTTAGGACCATTTTCCAAAGAGAAGAAAACAACCAAAATTTTGAGTTTTGTCTAATATTGCACATTCAAATGAGGGTTCAGTGTTGTTGTTGTTGTTGTTGTTTTGGGGGGGGGGGGAATATCATTCTAGGCTTTCTTAGTTAATTTTATACCAATGGGCTGCAGATTTAGAAGTACCAAAAGATTTAACTTTATAAATTATAAAATTTCCACATTAAAAAAAAAACAGTTTGGAAAAGGGAAAGTAAGTTTTAGTTCCACAATAAAAAATTTCAGTTGATTTAATTAATGTTCAATTAATTTGCCCTATGAGAATTTAAGGGTAATTAATACATATCAGTCATCTGTAAGAATATATATATATACCTTCCACCAAAAATAATTATCCCATTGTGACTTATACACACTCACACATACAAATACACACACACACAGTTAACCAATTGCAAAATTGGAACTGTGAAGACAAACTTCACTTAGCAATATCTTAAAACAATTATAATACCCTTGTTATCACCCTATAAAATTAAATATTACAAAACATGACTTACTTTCCCTCATTTTGTTCAGAAAAACAAACTTTCATAACATTTTTCTCACAACTTCAAGACAAAACTTGAACACTTCTATACACTCTCCTGTAACACAGATCCAGTCACAATGATGTCGGATAGAGCAAGACTAGCTAAGATCTCCCAAATAAAAAATGTAGGTAGCAAAAGGAGAGCTAGAGGTCCTTCAAGAAGTTACCATTAGCAATGACAGAATTAGAGATAATCTTGGGAGAAATGCTGCCTAATGTATCTACATAAACTGAGCTTGGCAAACCCTTACTACAATGTGTTCTAGGAGATACTTCCTTCTTAAGCAGGAAAGACAGATAATTTGTAATCAAGAAAACAGCAGAGGCTAAGTTCTAGAGTATAGGAGGGAATAAGAAAAGAATGGGATGGGATGCAAGACCAAGGAACCAGAGGGTATATAAGGTCCACCCACTAGATACACTATGGCTCCTCCTAGCTATGGCCCCTCTACACATGTTCTACAGGGAATTAACCTTTAATTTATGAGTAATTTTCTCCCCCTAAAATCAGGGGCAAATATCTAAAACAGGGGTCCTCAAACTTTTTAAACAGGGGGCCAGTTCACTGTCCCTCAGACCGTTGGAGGGCCGGACTATAGTTTAAAAAAAAAAAACTATGAACAAATTCCTATGCACACTGCACATATCTTATTTTGAAGTAAAAAAACAAAACAGGAACAAATACAATATTTGTATTTGCATGTGGCCCATGGGCCGTAGTTTGAGGACCCCTGATCTAAAATATATGCTAAGAAGCAGCATCTTATCTGAAGCCCCAGGCTAATATTAAAAAAGATTTACCCATCCCTTGGTAAAAGAGTGAGTGTGTATAAAGAGAGACAGAGCCCAGCCGAAGTGGCCCAGTTGGTTGAGCGTCATCCTGGGCACCAGGAGGTTGCCCATTCAATTTACAGTCAGGGCATATACCTGGGTTGCAGGTTCGATCCCCAGTTGGGGCATATACAGAAGGCAACCAATCAATGTTCCTCTCTCACATCCATGTTTCTCTCCCTGCCTCTCTCTCTCTCTGCCTCTCTAAGCTTGTCCTCAGGTGAGAATTTAAAGGAAAGAGAAAGAGAAAGAGAGAGAGAGAGAGAGAGAGAAAGAGAGAGAGAGAGAGAGAAAGAGAGAGAGAGCGCCAGCCAGAGACTAAAAGGATGAGTTTACCCTTTCTTCAAATCTAATCCCTAATTGCTCCTTGTCATGGCAGTGGATGGTTTTACCAAATTGTCTTTAAATTCATGGGAATGTATACAACTACTGATCATTTTGCAACAAAATGCAGTAAAATAAGTAAAAACTGATTATTTAAAATTAAACATGCCGGTGAGTGGGAAAACAATGCCACAAGCTGATACTTCAAGTGACGCCAGACTTTCTTTTGGAAGAAAGAGATGGCTAGTACGGAAAGTGGTGCAAAGACTCCACCCCATCTTAAAATATTCAAAACCCAAACTGAAATCGTAACAGTAGTCATTGTGACATTGGGTTCAGAAAGAAATAAAAATTCATTTATTTTAGCAACAGCCTATAGGATAGGCCAGGTTCCCTTCTATGTGGTGTGACCCTGTCCTTGAGCAATTTATACTCAAATGAAGAGTCCTGGTCTCAAAGAAAATGCTCAATAATATTTGTTCCCTGAAAATGCTGAGTGTTCAAGAGAGAAATTAAGCCTAAATAAAAAAGAAAACGCTTCATTAGAGTTACTTGAAACTTCTAAAATATAGAATGTTCACATTATTTCAATTAAATATTTATACTAATTATTAACATTTAAGTAAACTGTAATTTGTGATATGTTAATTAGCTATCATTGACAAAGGACCCCCTAAATTGAAAGCCAGTAAGAATTCTTCAATATGAAGGACAAAATATGAGTTCTTATTTATTCTCTTACAAACCTACACTAGAATGGCAACTAAACTAAAAGTCTTCTAAACCCAGATGAAAGACAATAGGGGCGGAGGCCCCATCAGGCTAAGTCAAGTCATTTCATTCAGAAGTGAGACAACAGATGAACATCAGGTAACAGACTTCCGTTTCAGCACTCACTGCTCTGAGGGCCCACAGTGGGGGATAAGCCAACAAGGACCTGGGAGGGTTCAGGAATTGAAGGTTCCAGGTACCACAGAGGGTAGGGATTCTAGGATGAAACCAAAACAGGACAACTGTTTCAAAGTCTATAGCAAAGTACTGAAACCCTTGGGCTCCCTCCCTTGCTTTCCTCAAAGATGGCTTTTATTATGTAAACTGAAACAGAAAGCTGCTATATTTAAGTTACATTACACAAATAAGAGTATCTTACACAAAAACAGGAGGAGTAAGTGTAAAGTCAGTACACACCAGAAGGTAAAAAATTCAGTGAGCACAGGGACTTAACATCAGTTTTGATCACTGCTGTATCCCCATAACCTACAATGGTCCCTGACACACAGAAGATACTTAATAAATATGCAGCAAAGAGTGTAGAAGAGGTTTTTTAAAAAAATCTCCAAGAAAGTAGGAAAAAAAATCGATAAGAGAGAGAGAGAGAGAGAGAGAGAGAGAGAGAGAGAGAGAAATGGGAACAGGAATCCAGGAGATTTGAGATTTGATAAAAGGAGTATCTGGAAAGAAAGAACAGAGAAAACTGGAGGGGAGGGGAGAATTATAAAGAAGTAATGCTTAAAATTTTGCCCAACTTGAGTTTCCAGGTTGAATTACACACTGACTGTCTAGCACAAAAATGAAATTTCAAAATATCAGAAAGAAAATATTCTAAAATACCTAGTGTATTTTAAATAGAAAGGTCACAAGAATCAGAAACAAGAAAGGAACAGGACTTCAAAAGCAATCCTGAAGCTAAAATATAATGGACTAATGCCTTCTAAACTCTGTTGGAAAGGTTTCTATACTGAGAAACCATAGAATTCCATACCGAGTCCAAAAACCAATCCAGTGTAAGAGTGAGGGTACAACCAAGGCACTTCCAGACATATGAGGCTCTCCCATGGATCCTCTATTCTCTCCTACTCCCCCAAAAAGCAACAGGAGAATATATTTTACTAAAATGGAATATAAGGAAAAGGAATTCTCTCCAGCAAGGAGTCAGGTGATACAGCACTGAAGAGAGAAGAAGGAAGGCCCACCGTGACAGCTGTGCACAGGGCCACAGGGAGCCAGTTCAGTCTGGAGTAAGAGAACACAGGACACTACCAGGAGGAACAGTTGTTTTAAAAATAATTGGCTTTGCCCTAGTTGGTTTGGCTCAATGGATAGAGCATCGGCCTGCGGACTGAAGGGTCCCAGATTCAGTTCTGTCCAAGAGCACATGCTTGGGTTGTGGTCTTGATCCCCAGTAGGGGACATGCAGGAGGCAGCCAATCAATGATTCTCTCTCATTATTGATGTTTCTATCTCTCTCTCCCTTCCTCTCTAAAATCATTAAATATATTTAATAAACAAACAAACAAACAAACAAACAAACTTGGCTTCTAAATATATTTAATAAATAAACAAACAAACAAACAAACAAACAAACTTGGCTTTATATGTCCAACTGTACAAAGGATGGCTCATTTGGAGAGTCTGGGGATAAATTAATGACAAAGACCAAAAAAATCAAGTAAGTGTCTTTTTACAATTAACTTTAGGAAAAACAGAAAGTTAGATGAGAAAAGAAACATAATGATAAAATATTGTGTGGCTTAGATGTGACTATTTCTATCATAATCAATTGATGCATCCTAAAATTAGTAAAAAGCTACATGGGAGGATATGTTAAAAAAAAAAAAAGTACCATATTGGGCGGGAGAGGGGGGAATTGTTAAAAAATATTAAACCTTCACCACCCAAAGCAGAAAGCCAATGGATAATGTTTAAAATTTACAACTCAAGCAATAGCCATATAGGCATGGAATTTATAAAGAGAGGCAAACAACAAAATAAAAACAAATAGCTTTTATTGTTAATTCTAACTGGAAGATTGTTTCCCCCATTGCATTTCAGAGAGAGAGTGGAAGGTGGGGAAGGGGGGGAGGAAGAGAGGAAGAGTAGAAGAGAGAGAGAGAGAGAGAGAGAGAGAGAGAGAGAGAGAGAGAGAGAGAGATGTGAGAGAGACATCGATTGGTTGCCTCCCACACCCACCCCAACTGATACTTGCAACCCAGGAGAGGTAGGTGCCCTTTACCAGGCATTGAACCTTCAACCCTTCAGTGCACAGGCTTATGCTCTAACCAGTGAGCAACACTGGCCAGGGCCAAATAGTTTTTGTTAAGTAATTATACCTAGGTAATAAAACGGAATGGGAGGATGGGGTAGGAATTTGCTATTTTTCTTAAATTACCCATAAGACTAATATTTCTAAACTACAGACATAATGCTTTATAAAATATAAGTTTCAAAAATAGAAATTCAACCAATGATTACCTGTTCTATAGGGTTACTTCTTATCTCATATTGGGATTATGGATCTTTGGAACAAAAGCATTTAGTCTTAGAGCAAAAGAGGATTTACAAATTTAGCAAAAGACTAATTTTGGTTTTGAAATGCTAGTTCTCTGCTTAACTTCTATTACACAAAATTTAAATAAGTAACATCATAAATAAAACTCCAGCTTTCAGTTCATTTCCCCATGACCTCACAATTCTGCTTTAGCCCCTAGTCAATGAGTGGAAAATCAGATAATCAGGCACTTAGTCTAAATTCTCAAAAGCCCCCAGCAATCAGGATTATTTACATCAAATTTAACAAAAGCCTCTCCCCTATTGGAAAAAAAAAAAAGAGTATATGTCAATGTACCCTATATGCAAATGGTCTGAAGGGCCCAAATCCAATCTGCCTGTTTAATACCCACCAGCTAAGAATGGTTTTAACACTTTTTAATGCTTTAAAAAAATAAAAATATTATTTTGTGACACATGAAAAAAAAATCACATGAAATTCAAATCTCAATGTCAGAAGGTAAACAACAAAAACAGCCATGTTCATTAATGTCTGCATCTATGGCTGCTTTCTAGTGATGGCAAGGATTGTGGGGCTGCAAAGCCTAACCTATTACTATCCGGTCCCTTTCAGAAAAGTCTGTGACCCCTGAGCTAAAGAACTCTAGTTCTAAATTTTATTTTAAATAAAGTTAAGACACATTCATGTATTTAAAAAATGTACATCTAAAAAGTCCTTGAATCAAGGATAAAGAAATTTAGAGATGAGCTAAACAACCTTGAAAGGGAAACATCCAGAGGGATTAAATGGTGGCTTAGGGTCATGCAGGTAAAAGGGAACAGAATCAAGATTATTCTTCTGACTCTGAGAGCTGCTCTCTTAGATAAGCATCTGTTGCCAAAGTTTTAACCCCAATACTCCTTTGTTCCTATTCCACTCTTCAACTTTCTATTACTAAATAACTTATTTCACTTTAAAATGTTAATAAAACATGCTTTTTAAATTTGATCTTCCCCAAATATTTAAAACAGACTGAAATTTACTAATGACTGTGCCAAAAAACAAACAAAAAACACAGTTGAGAATACTGGTTAAGGACAGTCTTCGGCACTGGGGACATCCAGGCTCTTATCTCTGCCCCCAGGGTATCACTCTGGCCTCATAATCCCCCAAATTTCTCTAAACTTCACTTTTCTCACCTCTAAAAGTGAGGATAGTACCAACCGCAGTTGAGTGGGGTGAGACTGAATAAAATAAAGGATATGAAAAACTTAATGTTCTATCACAGAATTAAGAGCTCAAGAAATGTTACCTATTATACTTTGTCTTATCACGTCCAAATATTTTTATAATCATTCATTATCCCTGAAGAGCTTCATAGGCACTGTTCTCAAACTGCAGTGCCCATAAGAGCCACACTTGTGAGCTTGTGGATGCCGATTCCCTTGGCGCTACTCCCAGCTACACTGATTGTTTAGTCTGGAAGAGGCAGGAATCTGCATTTTCTTTCTTTTTAATTGATTTCAGAGAGGAAGGGAGAAGGAAAGAGAGCTAGAAAACACCAATGATGAGAGAAAATCATTGACTGGCTGCCTTGCACACTCCACACTGGGGATCAAGCTGGCAGCCTGAGTATGTGCCCTGACCAGGAATCGAACTGTGATCTCCTGGTTCATAGGTGGATGCTCAACCACTGAGCCATGCTGGCCAGGCAGAAATCTGCATTTTCAAACTCAAGTTGACAACTGGAGGCAGGTAGTCCATGGGATAGAAATAGTGTTCCTAGATAATGAATCAGATACTGAGAAGTTAAGAGACAATCAAAAGCCTAAATAATCACAGCTTTAATTAAGTAGTCTACTTAATCAAAGGAGCTGAGTACTACTCATTTCTTTTGCCATTTTTCTTTTTACAACAGTCCTAATTTTTTTTTAATTTAAACTTGTGTTGGGCTCCATAAGTTAATTAATGCTACATATAATACAAGATTATTTTCCTATTTATGAAGGTTAGTACTTCCAGTTATACAATCAACTAAACAGTTAAGGAACTTAAAATGGTCAGTACTCACATCCAATGAATCTTCAGTTTTCTATCTTGGAATTCAGCCACACAACCTTGTTACTATCCCCAGAGAATTTAAGACTGACCCGTTTTAGTTATAGCATATTTGCAAACAGAAAGAAAAAAAATGTATTCCTACTGTACAATACAAACTAATACAAGCTAGAAATCTGGCTAAAAAATAAGCACAAAACTAAATATGTTCTATATTAAAAACTAAATATGTTCTATATTAATAACTAAATATGTTCTATATTAAGAACCCCTGATGTGTAATACATGTGAAGTGAAGTGCATGCAACAGCCACACCTCAGGGCAAGGCTTTTCCATTTAAGTATCTATTCCAAAATCAGCAAAAACAGAGTTGACAGTGTCAAGAGTCTGAGAATGTAAAGGTATCAGTTTGCAATTACCTTGCTCCAGTCTATGGCACAGGGAGCGCCTTGCTGCTTCCATCTCCGGAGTCGGGTTATCTAGGACGTGTCTACACCACTGCAAAGGGCTCAGGGATTTTTCTGATGATGAGAATGTCTTTGAAGACCCAACGTATAACCTTAAAAAGAGAAATCTACATTATAGGTATTATATAGGTATGTAGAGATTACCTGTCTTCTAGAGAAAATAACACGTATTTATTAACAATTTCTACCAAAACAGAACTCACATTTGATTAGTTTAAGTACCCAAACTACTTTTTAACAGACAAACATCCCCAAGTAGAATGGGGATGCAGCTTGGTGGGAAGGACTCCAAAAACTCTGAAAATATATCTCAGAGTCAGAGATTGGAGGCTTTTGTTATTGAACTGACCTTGAACAGATACCAGGATGATCTGACTACCTCACTTTTCTAGAAAGAAACATTTTCATCTCTTTCTTGGCAATAGAATCTTACATGAACTTGAGCTAATGTACATAAGCATGACATAGCAAACAAAGCAAATTTTATGTCCTTTTTACAAGTGAATGTCAGTTGTTTATTCATGCTCTCAACCTTCAAATAATCAGATACTTCTCTAGTCAAAGTCTATTCTAAATTTGGTAAGTGCTTCTTTCTTATTAAAGCCAAACAAACAGCTTTTGAATGTATTTTAGGAAGAGTTCCCTTCCAGCATCTATACCATCCTATATAATAAAAGGCTAATATGGAAATCAACCGAACAGCAGAATGACTGGTTGCTATGACACGCACTAACCTCCAGGGAGAAGACACTCAATGCAGAAGCTGCCCCCTGGTGGTCAGTGCTCTCCCACAGGGGGAGCGCCGCTCAGCCAGAAGCCCTAAGGCCGGGCTCACGGCAGGTGAGCACAGCGGTGGTGGCGGGAGCTTCTCCGACCTCTGCGGCAGCGCTAAGGATGTCTGACTAACGGCTTGTCTGAGGGCACCCAGACTGCAAGAGGGCGCAGGCTGGGCTGAGGGACCCCACCACCAAGTGCACGAATTTCATGCACCGGGCCTCTAGTTACATAATAATGGGTAGGTTCAAAATAACAAGGAGGCACTGTAAGTTAAAACAAAGATTTCCTATCATTGATATACGGTGCTAAGGTAAATTTTAGAATTTCAGTGATAAGGTTATATAAAAAGTTTTATCTTGAGGATTAACCAATAGTTAACTTAAAAAAGAAAGAAAATTATATAATCACTAATAATTGACCTTATTTTGTAAAGCTGCTTCTAATTACAAATCTCATTAAAGTAATATTCCTTCAAAGTTACCATAATTCTAATGAGTGCACTTTCTTGAAATAACACTTCATTATTCACTCTTTTACTGTTTATAGTCAGGACTCCCACCTACTAGAGTAATTTATCAGTTATCCAGGATGGTTGGGGAATATACTGTTCATTGGTAAATTATTCTTTTAAGTCAGGGATGGGCAAACTTTTTCTGTAAAGGGCCAGCTAGTAAGTATTTAGGCTTTGTGGGCCAGGCTCTGTCACAACCACTCGACTCTACTATTGCAGTCCAAAGACATCATAGATGATATGCAAATGAATAAGTTCCTATAAACTTTACCCATACTCATTAAAAGCTGATTTTCAGATGTCATGAAATAGGATTCTTTTGATTTTTTTTAACTATTTAGTAATATAACAAATATTATTTAGTCAGTCCCCAGGCCGACACTGGCAAGGATGTGGAGAAAAGGGAACCCTAGTGCACTGTTGGTGGGAATGTAGGTTGGCGTAGCCATTGTGGAAAACAGTGTGGAGTTTCCTTAAAAAATAAAAAATAGAACTGCCTTTTTACCCAGCAATCCCACTTCTGATTATATATCCTAAGAATCCCGAAATACCAGTCAGAAAAAATATATGCACCCCTATGTTCATAGCAGCATTATTTACAATGGCCAAGATCTGGAAACTGCTTAAGTGCCCATCAGTGGCTTAGTGGTTGAGTGTTAAACCAGGAGGTAAAGGTTTGATTCCTGATCAGGACACATGCCTGGGTTTCAGGCTCCATCCCCAGTCGGGGGTGTGTAGGGGACAGCTAACCAATTATTCTCTCTCTTCATTGATTTTCTATCCCTCTCCCTCTCCATCCTCTCTCTGAAATCAATAAAAACATATTTTAAAATACATATTTTAAAAATCGGTGGTACATTTACACAATGGACCAACTACGCTGCTATAAAAAAGAAGGAACTCTTACCCTTTAAGACAACCTGGATGGACCTGGAGATTATTATGCTAAGCAAAATAAGCCAGCCAGAGAAAGACAAATACCATATGATCTCACTAATATATGGAATCTAACAAACAAAACAAACTGATGAACAATATAGAATCAGAGGCATGGATACATGGAACAGACTGGCAAATGTCAGAGGGGAGGAAGGTGAGGGAGACTGGATCAAGAAAGGTGAAGGAATTAGCTGAAGAACACATATGCATAGCCCATGGACACAGACAACAGTGCGGTGAGGTTCAAAGGAGGGGAAGGGGACAGGAGCTGGATAGAGGTGGGCAAAGGAGGGGAGAGGGATGGGAGACATCTGCAATAGTGTCAACAATAAAAATTTTAAATAAAAAAAGTGAGTTTCTTGTAGGCAGTATAAAAAAATAATAATGTAAAAATTTAGCTGACCAGCCATATAAACCAGGCAGCAGGCCCAATGTACCAGTAGGATACAATCTGCTAACTCCTATTGCAAATGAGGATTCTAAAATATCTGTTTGAATCGATTTAATAGTAATCCCAATATATCATCATTCCCTGAGAATGTGGACAATCCTGCCTTCATCAAGAGTATATTGATTAGTTAAAAATTTATATTCCTGGGCCCCACCTCCGTCTACTGGGACAAGATTATCACCTACCTATGTAAATCCATCCCATTCACCCTCCCCTGCTAAAGAACTCCTGAACTGTCCAGAACCGGGTAGCTCTCTAGACCCCCAGAAAAGGTTATTCTAGGCCAGTTGTTCTCAATCTTTGGTGCATTGAAATCTCTAAGAGGGCTTGTTGAAACAAAACTTGCTAAGACCTGATTACAGGCAAGTCTACCTGATTCAGTAGGTTTGGAGATGGGGTCTAAGAACTCGGAATGTCTAACCAGTTCCCAGGGGATACTGATACAGCTGTCTGGAGACACACTGAGGATGGGTGCACTGCGCTAAGCCAATCATAGTAATCCCATTGTTCCTGTTTGCCCAGTGACTGGTTTAGGCACAAGCCCTGGACACAATCCTAACCAATAAAAACTAAGGGGAAATATTCTGATGGGTATGTGGACAATATTCTCCTCATTTTCGAAGGGGTCACAAACGACCCAATTACATGCTGCCTACAACATTTACACTTTAAATATAAACACGCAGGCTAAAAGGATAGAAAATTACAAAAACCTACCCACAAAAAAAGTCCAGACCCAGAAGTTTTCACCACTGAATTCTATCTAATATATAAAAAGAATACCAATTCTTGACAAACTCGACAAAAAAAAAGAGAAACACATCCTAACACATCTTATGACATCAGTGTTACTGATACTGAAACCAGACTCAGACCTTATAATGAAGGAAATTAAAGATCAATATCCCTCATGAACATAGAAGCAAAAATTCTAAATAGTTTAGCAAATTGAGTTCAACCATATATAAAAGGCATACTTCATCATTACCAAGTAGGGTTTATCTCAGGAATGAAAGGTTGGCTTCCCAGTCAAACATAAATGTAACTTATCATATGCACTAAAATAGAAAAACCATATAATAATCTCAAAGACTAAAGCATAATGCATCCATTCCTGACAAAAGCTCTCAGCAAGTTAGGAATAGAAGGAAACATCCTTGATCACTTTAAACACGTGTACAAAAACAGCATCTGTAATGGTGAAGCACCATGAATGCTTTTCCCCTAATATTAGAACAAGACGAGGGCTGGAGGTTCTAGCCAGTGCAATCAGACAATAAATAAAAACAGTTACACTGGAAAGAAAGAAGTAAAACTGTCTACTCACAGATGACATGATTATCTATATTTAAAAAATCTGAGGAATCTACACAAAAGGTACTAGAACTAATAAGGGAGTTTTCTAGCAAGACAATAGGATACCACCAGATCAATGTATAAAAGTTAATTGTATTTCTATATAGTAGTAGCAACAATCAGTATTTTTGAAATTTCACTTTCCACTACAGTACCATAAAACACACACACACACACTGCCTAAGGATAAATCTGACAAAGGATGCCAAGACCTATACACTGAAAGCTACAAAATACTCTGAGATAAATTAAAGATATAAATAAATGGAGAGACAATAGTTATGGGTCAGGGCCTGGCCAGTGTGGCTCAGTTGGTTAGGCATCAGCCCATGCACCAAAAGGTTGCTGGTTTGATTCCCGGTCAGGGCACATGCCTGAGTTTTGGGCTCAAACCCCAGTGGGGGGTGTACAAGAGGCAACCGATAAATGTTTCACTTTCACATCTATTTCTCTCTGTCTCTCTGTCTCCCTCCCTCCCTCTCCCACTAAAAATCAATAAAATATTTATGGGTCAGAAGATTAAATATTAAGATGTCAATTATTCTTAAGTTGAGCTATCTATTTAACACAAAATCCCAATCAAAATCTCAGAAGGCTTTTTGCAAGAATGTAACAGCTGACTCTATAATTCACATGGAAATGCAAAGATCCCAGAATAGCCAAAATAACCTTTAGAAAATAACAAAGTTAGACAGCTACTGCTGACTGAGACTCATACAAAGCTATAGTAATGAAGACAGCTTCAATGTGGCATGAAGATAAATAGATCAATGGACAAAAAGAGATGGTCCAGAAACAGAGCTACACATAGATGGAATGCTGATTCTTGGCAAATTACAAAGACAATTCCATGCAGAAAAGATCATCTTTTGAACAAATGCTGCTGGAACAAATGGATATCCATATGCAAAAATGAACTTTGATTGATACTTCCCACAATATCCAAAGTTAACACAAAACAGATGACAGACAAAAATGTAAAACCCGAAAATACAAAATTTTTAGAAGAAAACACAGGTGAAAGTCTTTGTATCCTTGGGTTGGCAAATATTTAATCTTAGATATAAAGATTAAATATTTATGCTTATACCGAAAGCATAATCCGTAAAAGAAAAAATTATCAATTAAACTTCAAAGTTAAAACTTTGCTCTTTGAAAAGACACTGTTAAAAGAACAAATGATGAACCATAGAGTGGAAGAAAATATTTACAAATCATATATCTAATTTAAAAAACTTGTATGTAGACTATATATAAGCAACCCAATTTTTAAAAATGGACAGAAGATTTGAGCAAACATTTCACCAAAGAAAATCTATGGATGGCAAACGGCAAATAGAAAATATGCTTGTCATTAGGGAAATGCAAACTAGAACAACAATGAGGTTGTTGCAAATGCAAACTAGAACTACTATACATCCATCAGATGGCTAAAATGAATAAGACCAGTCACAGCAAATACTGATGATGTGGAGCAACTGAAACTGATACACCACTGGTAGAAATGTAAAATGGCACAACCACTTTGGAAAAGATTATGGCAGCTTCTTAAAAAGTTAACATACCCCTACTCTCCATTTCAGCCATTCAAACATCACTAAGTAGCCTATAAAGACATGAATGCATGTGTCCATAACAAAGACTTGCTTGTAATAGCCAAAAACTGAAAACAACCCAACTGTTCATTAAAAGATGAACAGATGCCCTAGCCGGTTTGTCTCAGTGGATAGAGAGTTGGCCTGGGTACTGAAGGGTCCCAGGTTCAATTCTAGTCAAGGGCACATGACCAGGTTGTGGGCTCGAACCTCAGTAGGGCGTGGGCAAGAGGCAGCCAATCAACGATTCTCTCATATCACTGATGTTTCTATTTCTCTCTCCCACTCCCTCTCTGAAATCAATACAATATATTTTAAAAAAAAGATAACTAGATAAACCGTTGTTATGTCCATACAATTAAATAGCTCTCACGATGAAAAGGAATGAACTATATATTTTGATTCAAGGAACAACACAGATGAATTTAAAAATAATTATTTTGATTGTGAAAAGCCAAACGAACACAAATAAATGAAAAAGAATACATACTATATGATTTCATGCCTCTAACAGTGTAAGAAATGCCAACCAATCCAGACTGAAATAAAACAGATCACTGGTTGCCTGGGTTTGAGAAGTGAGCAGGATCAGGAGAGAGGGAATACAAAAGGCCACAAAGAAACTTGGTGTGGGGCATAGCCACTTTTTGATTGTGGTGACAGTTCGTGGTGGAACACATATCGAAACCTATCCAATAGTGCATTTTAAGTATATGCAGTTTACATTTCCCCTTAATTAAGCTTTTAAAATAAAAGTCATGAGATAGGAACTGTCCCTCAATATTCTTGAGACTTGAGACTCAAGTAGCCATCTACCACACAGGTGAGTCAGAGAGGAGCAGGTGCCACAGCCCTGACATAAATGAGCCCTGACTAAATTAGTCAAGTGAGAAACCTCCTTATCTTTAGGCTTTCAGTTAATAAAATGTCCTCACTGTTTAATAAACCTACAAATCATGTCACTGTCTGAACCTTTGCTTCTTCTCAAATCCTTCTCAGCTGCCATGTGAAGCTACTCTCTGAAGCACTTTCTGCCCATTACCTCTAGAATCACGAGGGGCAAAAGCTCCTATCTTCTGCTACTAGGAAGCTTCCATCAACCAGCTTGCCTCAGAACTTCAGATACTCACACCATTTTTTTTGGTAGAGGTTTTTGTTTTTTTTTTTGTTTTTTTTTGTGTGTGTGTGTGTGTTTTTTTTTGCTTGTAGGGGAACTCCACAGGAAGGTTTCCTTCATCTCTTAGAGCCTATGTAATATAGTTCTTTCGTTTCACCACACAGCCTCACAGCAAATTCAAAAGCAATGCTCACTTTCCACAGGCACATTTGATTACTATGTGACTCACTCTGCCATATTTATTTATGGGAATTTCTGTCGTTCATACTCTATTTCCACCCATGCTATTTGTCTGACTCCCACCCTGAAGTTCATAGAACATAGATCATGTGACTGAAAGCAGGGAATTCAGTTGAAAGTCTGCATAAGGAACAACTGGAACCCAAGAGCCCCTACTCTACCCAATAACAGCCAGGCCCACCTCCGCTTCTCCATCACAACCTAAGACCAGAGGCTTACTATGTGGATAGGCTGAGCCAGAGAAGCTCTGACGTCAGGCACATCAAATTTAGTTTAAGGAGGGATGCAGAACCTTCCTGAAGCGGAGTATCTAAATGAGAGTTAGAACCCTTTACATCCCTAGACCTGACTGCCTTACTTATAACTTCCAGGAGTATGGAAGGTTTATGTCTCGAAAAATAGAAAAGCCCACGAGAAGACTCAAAGATACTGAAACTTGAACTGCTACCCACCCAATCACTTAGTAAAGTATACCAGTCAAAAAGCTCCACCCCTGCAGAATTTTAGATCAATTTCAACACCTCCTTTGGGTATGAACAGAAAACCAATGAGCCTGGCTTCTGGCTGAGCAGCGCTCCCCCTGTGGGAGTGCACTTTCCACCAGAGGGAAGATCCTGCAATGAGCAGATCAGGCCAAAACAGGCTCTCTGACATCCCCTGAGGGGTTCCGGATTGTGAGAGGGTGCAGGCCAGGCCAAGGGACCCCACCAGTGCATGATCAAGGCTGGGGAGGGACCGAGGGAGGGTTTCAGGGCATATCCTGCCTGTCTCACTCAGTCCTGATTGGCCGGACCCCAGCAGCAAGCTAACCTACCAGTTGGAGCGTCTATCCCCTGGTGTTCAGTGCATGTCATAGTGACTGGTCAACCAGTCAACTGTCTGCCCCCTGGTGGTCAGTGCACATCATAGGGAGCAGTTGCGCGGCCTTAGCATAGCATTAGCATATTATGCTTTGATTGGTTGAACGGACGACCGGACACTTAGCATATTAGGCTTTTATTATATAGGATCATCTGAGAGAAAATGTTGCATTCATAAAACAAAAACAGGATATTAAAAAGAAATAGTTTCTTCATTCTTGGAAAATGAAACTATTATATTCAGTAAGTCAGTTTGGAAAGGCAAGTTGAAGAAGTCTCCCAGAAGCAAAACAAAGACACAGATTTACAATGGAGATAAAATTAAATGGCTGCACCAGGTGGACCAGACCTGATTACAAGTTCTAAAACACGTGCGCGCGCACACATACACATACATACACATACATACATACATACACACACACACACACACACACACACACACACACAGAAGGTTATGGGGGGGAAGAAGCGAAAATTTCTGAGGGCTAAAGGTAGGCCATTGAGTTACAGTGAAAGTACCACAAATGTCCAGTACAATAAATGAGTAAAGAGGCCCATACCAAGGTACAATGTGATATTATAGAATACTAGGGATAAAGAAAGCTGGAAAAAAAAAAGGTCAGGAAGGATTATATATCCAAACCACAGTGCACTTCAGTATCTAGAAAATAATAAAAATAACAAAATGTAAGAATGCCTTCACACATGAGGGGAAAACGATTGTCTTTTATACGCAGCCCAATTATGAATCTTGTACGAGAAGAGAATAAAGACATTCCCAAATATGCAGGATTTCAAAGTGTACTTTTCATACATGTGCCCTTTCTCAGAAAGTTAATGGAGGCTGTGCCCCACCTGCAAGAATAAATGAAATAGGAAAATAATTTAAGAAATAGGAGATCCTATACAGGAATGAAAGCTAAGGAATTCGCATGACAATACTGGGCACCCAGCCTAAGGAGCAAACACTAAAGACTGGAGCAATGGGCTTAAGAGTTCCAGAAGGAATGGCACTACAAAATACTTTTTTTAAAATATATTTTTATTGATTTCAGAGAGGGAGAGAGAGATAGAAGCATCAATGATGAGAGAATCATTGATCGGCTGCCTCCTGTACCCCCCCTTACTGGAGATCGAGCCCACAACCTGGGCATGTGCCCTTGACTAGAATCGAACCTGGGACCTTTCACTCCACAGGCATTCTATCCATTGAGCCAAACCGCCTACATTTTTAAAGACAGGTTTACAAGATTATCATATGTGTTTGGGCTTACTGAGGAATTTAATGGCTCCAGTAGTATTTGGATAAATAATAATAGGTTAAAAAAAAGTGAAGAGGAAAAAAGAGAGACCATTATTAACTCTTGGAGGAACAAAGGGATTAGAGACAATAAATGTAAGATACAATTAACAGGGTTCAGCTAATAACAGTTATAATCATAATACAGGCATTATAATGATTTCATACAAAAATTATAAAAAAACATGAGAAGGGGGAAAGGAGATATGGTGGTTTGGGGGTGAGGGGAAGAGAGGTCCTTCCAAAACAAGTCTACAGATGTCTAAGTTCATATTGTATAAAGACTTGAGAAGTAAAGAACAAAAGAAACAGGTAGAAGAGTATAAAGTGATGCCCGTGTGAAGGACTCGAAGGCAGGAATGAGTAGAGGACTGCTGCTTTCTGTAATGAGCCTTGCTATAGGTGAGTTCTGAACTTCGTACATCCTATTTATTGTATTACTTCGATAAAACTTTTGAAGTACTATGTAAATATATGGTATTAAGACAAGTGCTTATTTTCAGAGTTAGTCTCCAAACAATGTAGCCCAGATAGCCTCAAGCCTACTCTTTCTATAGCTAAGGACTACAGCTGAATTCAAATAAAGAAGAAAAAAGACAGAGAGATCCTGTAGCTACAAACTCCTTGAGTACAATATGTCTCTATAATTGGATAAATAAAGAAAAACCTGAATTTCTCCTCACTGGTCTAATCTTCTAAAAAGTCATTTTAAAAATTGCCTTATTCATTGTCATTACAATTCCAGCAACATTTTCAATATCCTATTTTGCCATCATTAATACAACATACCTCCTAGTTGAAACTACTCTTTCAACTTCTATTGTTTAATTGATGGTATTAATTGAGTCTGGCAAGAATATTTGAAATGTCCCACTCTGGTTTTCTCTAACTTTACTTCAATAACTTCCAAAAGCACATGAGTAGAAATTGATCCTTCTCATAAACTATCTTCTTTTCCCTATATGACCCTAGACTTAATTCATGTGCTAACACTGGGAGATGAGAAGTAACACAAAGCCCATCATAATGCTTCAAATAAAATACTACTACTGTCCAGAAAAAAATCTTTATTATTCTGAAGTAAATGTTTTAGTTCTAAAGTCATCCTTCTCCAGATAATAGAAAAGCAATATCTATTTAACTATCTACCTATATCTATCAATCTATAGATTGATATAGATATACCTATATCTATATTATATCTCTTACACACACACACACACACACACACACACACACACACACACACACCTGTCTCTAAAAAGTAATATGTAGCAATTTTCAAAGTAATTTTAAGAGACTTCAATCACAAGTTTTAAGGAAAGCTAAACCATCAGCACTAATAAGCAAAATCAATCAATCCCTAGTCAAATTAAACAGTGTTCAATTAACAAGCACCTGGCTAGGGTCAAACTGATCAGCCATTGCAAAAGAAAGGTACTACCACACTAAGCTATAAAAGGATATATGACATCTAAATTTTAGTTACTGAACTGTTCTATAGCAGACTCTCTCCTCTCCATCCACAGTTAAGTCTAAACTTCTATTTCAGTGTCTCCCTGAAGTATTTCGAAGTTACTCATTTCAAAGACACATCAGCACATATTTCAGTCAACTCCTTTTGGCTCCTAGAAAACACTGCTGTTTTCAATTAGCATTGTCAGAAAGTGAAGCACCCTCTGGTCTTTTCACTGAAAATCAATTATGGAAAAAAAACAGTTTAGGTGGTCTAATTTAGCCGTGCCATATGTATAGTACAAGGTGTTCAACAGCTTTGATGAAAAATTGGCAAGGATTTTAGCCAGCTGTCTGAGGTCTTGGTGTTACACATGGAAGATGAATATTCATTCATTAAATTTTCTTCACTTTGTATACATAACATTTTTTCCTTCTAGAATTATGAACTTTCCTCCTGTCCTTTCCAGTTGGACAAGGTTAAAATCCCTTTACACAAGTCTCAATATTCTGCTGATTACCACTCCACTAAAATAACGGCCCCGTTTTATGACTACATAGCATGTATTAGCCGGCATGTTTTTATTTTGGCATTTTCTGAATATAGACTTACCTTCCTGGTTGAGGTGTGCAAGAACTGACTTTCCCCAGTGCTACACTATCTTGAGAGAGCTCTGCTTTCCCACCTGTTTTCTCCAAGTTCATTTTGCTTTCAAACAGTAGAAATGGGGAGTTTTTCTAACTCTGACCATAATGCACAAATACATTTACTATTTCAACCCAGGTCGCACACGTGTAAAACTAAAATAAGTTTACCCAAGACAAGTTTGTATTGTAAGATATAATGCACTCTGATTTTATATTCTACTGCACTTCATTTAAAAAAAAATGCTGACAATCCACTAAACTGACTTTATAGCCCACTAATGGGTCACATCAAAGCTGAGGGAAATTCTCAATGGTTTAAACACTTCTGAATTTGTGAAAACAATCTGGATTGTGGTCTTAATTCTTTCAGTACATAACTGGAGGAGCTTACATAAATCATTTAAGAACTTCAGTCCCTTAACAGTGAAATAAGGGAGCTGACACTATGGTATGGGACTATAATAACTGGACTTAAGAATTAAGGTTCTGGAACTACAGTCAACTTTAATTTTCTGAGACATTTCATTCTAGCAGCACTGTGCTAAGATAACTAGGTGATATTATGGCAAAATTAAATATTTAAATTCAACTGAGATAAATATTTGAAGAAATAAGACAACTGTTTTGTTTCAAATCTTTTCATCAAAATGAAAAGCAAAACACATCGTTCTTCTTACATTAAAATTTTGTGTTGTTTTGTTATAGATAGAAAATACATATAGGTTAAGTAATCGTTTGGAAAAAAAGACCTAAGTCGAGACCACAAAACAGGGACATACAGTTTGCAGTGATGACAGAACCTTAGAGAGCTTTGCAAGCATTAACAAACGGCGATTATTTATTCATCAAAAGGCCCAAATATTGCAATCAAGCATTAACAAATGGGTTAAACCCTGGCGATTATTTATTCATCAAAAGGCCCAAATATTGCAATACAAAAATATCTCAATGCATAAATGCTATGATAGAAAGTTTCCTGTAAATCAGGTGACCTTAAATGTTTACATCCATCCCACTAAGATTAATGATCCCTCCCTGTTTTTCCACCTGGGATTCTATTCCTAGGTTTGTTTTGAAGAAGATAGAGTACTCTATAAATACTATGCCATTTGTCTGTAAAAACATTTGTAGTGTCAAGGCAAGATTTACCTATTCACCTATATACTTGAGTACATTGGTAGAACCTGCTACAATTTAAATTTGCTTCAAACCATCTAAAGTGCTGCTAGGCTAATCCAACTAAGTAGGTGATTTTTTTTAAAGTTATTTCAATGCTATTTCGATTAAAAATAAACTACAAAAGGAAAGTCTAGATATCAAGTACTAGCAACAGTTGGATGATAACTAATTATGGTAGAAATCCATTCAAAAGAGAAAATATTAAAAGCATATTAGTTATGTACATACTATCACCAATCTAATATACTTATAAAATAGTAATAGCATAATAATTTTTAAATGCTAATATTTTAAGGCACATAATTAATCTCCATCAAAAAATACAAACAAGTTCCCTTCCATGACTTAGGTACATATCTTCAGAAAAGGTCAAATGGGGACTAAATCAACCCAAAATAATATGAGAGTGGCATAAGGTCTTATAGTTAGTGATAACCTAAGAACCACCAACAGAGCATTTTCCAGTACCATATTCAGGCTGAAACTGAGCTTACAATACACTTGGGTTCCAAAAAATAAAAGTGCAGCTTCTAAAAAGAATGGCTTAAAGTTCCAGAAAGTAACAAGTTGTGTTGATTTTTACAGCTTGGAGCTACCACCAAAGAGTAAAGTATTGACAAGGAGGATGAATGCCTTACATATGAAGATGCTCCATGCATTTTGGTTCTCAAAGGCAAACCGATTAGTGAACGCACTTTACAGAGTTCTCACGTCAGAATAAGGGAAAAGGAACAACACGGTCCCCAAAAGGAAACTAGTAAGGTTCTCCATTTCCAAGTCCCTTCTGTGCAATCATGCAATGGGAAAACAAAGAAAGCCAGGAAAGCCGGCTTGCAAAAGTAGGAAGGGTCTTAGATTTTAAAAACCAAGATAAAAGAGGGATTGCAGCTCTTCTTCAGGCCACTGCTGTGTGGAGGAGAGCGCTGTTCATGTTCCCTGGCATGAACCTAAGTCCCACCCTATCCGAAGCTTCTACTCACCTGACCGTACCCCACCACCTCTAGTGACTGAAGAAAGCATACTAGTATTACTCCGTGAGCAAGTTGCATGAAAAATAAACAATAAAAGAATTAGAACCCCTCCGAAGTGGCTCACTGATGGAAAGCAGAAAGAGCTAACCAGATTTCAACTGAAAAATAAATTCTGCCAGCCTCACATTTTTTGATAACTGAAACTTTCTGAAAAATAAAAAAATAAGTTCCTCTAAGCTCACTTTTCTTCAACAGTTTAATTTTAAAAATTAAAGGAAGTTCTTTGGTTGCTAGGCAATAAAGTGTCTTCAAGCTGCCCACTCCATTCCCTAAAAAGCCCCCATTTTTTACAACATGATTGATAGGATAGGAAAGCCACCTTTTAAAAAAGCAAAGTCAGTCTCTGAAATGAGGAGCTACCAATGAAAACGCAGGGAATGGACGTAGGGCTGCACAGCTGAGTGCAGGAGCACTCTGTGAGGAGAGCAGCTCCATCGCTAAGCAGCCTGGTACGCCACGGGAGGAGGGACCACCCGCGAACCCCATCCAGCCTTCGTGTGGGAAGAAAGAACAGAAACAGTCACAGGCTGAGGCCAACCCCTCCCCATCCCCCGTCACTACCGAAAAAAGACGGGGAAAAGGAGCAAGCCCGAGTAACAAAAGGACAAAATAGCATGGGTTTTTCAATGAACGCGAACGAGGCTTGGGACCCCAAAATCAGCAGAGAGCAGAATGCAAGGAGATGGAGGGACCAGTTCATCCCCTTCTGCATGGCGGGAGCTCGTGGAAGGAAGCAGGTTTCCGCCCTCAAGTTAAGCCTCCTTTCAGCGCCCAAGTTGGCACCTGCCAGGCCACCACGTCCGGGGGCCCCGGCGAACCCGCCCGCCCCCCTCTTGCAG
>NW_005363468.1:374853-385885 GCF_000412655.1 Myotis brandtii
CACCGGTGGGCGGGGCCTGGGTGGAGGACCGGCCTGGGGTGCGAGGCTTCAATGGGACGGGGCCTCTGCTCCGCCCAGGCTACCTAATCCCAGGTGTCTGATTGGACCTTGACGGAACTTTCCCGCCAGAGGCACATCCTCCCGCCCCTGGGAGGAGGGCGCAGTGCGAGCCTCCCCGAGCCGGGGGCGGGGTCCCAAAGAATCCGCTGCTGCAGGTGCGAGCCCTTAGAGGCATGCACCTTGCGCCCTCTGTTTTGCTACCTTCCAAAAACAGTTAGGCTTAGCGACATGATCTGCTAGCCACTAGCTAATGAAACCCGTAGAAAATCAAAAGGCAAGGGAATGTTGCTCTAAGAACCGAAAAGTAAATGCAGGGAACAGAAAGGCTTTGAAACGATGCTGTCAATCCACTAACGGGTGGATACAGAAGCAAAATGGTGGGAGAGGGGAGGCCGAGGAGAAAGAAGAGATCCCCTCACTAGGAGAGGGAGAGTGGCCAACTGCTAAAGAGACAAACGTTCACTTCAGTTTATTCAAAAATAGTCTAATTTGAACTATTCTATTACCACCAATGTTTGCCCCGATAAAACGGTCGTTTTTCCATACCATATATAGTCATATATTCATTAAACAAAAAACAGCACCCACTCTGCGCCTGACACCTTTGTAAGACTTGGCCATACAAGCAGTGAGTAAAACAGATGAAAGTCATTATGCGAGACCCATGAGTAAAATTGGGTAGCGCTCCACCTGTTCAGTAATTTACAAGCTATTAAGGTCAGACTTGCTGGGGGACAGAAAGAAAAACAGAAAACCTCAGAACTCTACCCCTAACTCACCTGTTTCTTACATCTTGTGGAAAACAGGAGTAAAATTGGGTAGCGCTCCTGTTCAGTAATCTACAAGCTATTAAGGTCGGACTTGCTGGGGGACAGAAAAAAAAAAACAGAAAACCTCAGAACGCTACCCCTAACTCACCTGTTTCTTACATCTTGTGGAAAACATCCGCAAACCTGCTTTAAGACGAGGAAGGAGAGGCTTTAAACGCAGGAGAATTGACTCCAGTTTTCTTCAATTACTGTTGACTTAGCATTTTGAACGTCTAATACAATCAGACAGAAGTCATAGATTTTATTCTGAGAAAAGTCCACACAACTGGTTCTCATCCTCTGATATCTTGTGAAGGGCTGACTCAGGGACTTTACACACCGATCTGTGTGACAATGTGCCACATGGCTCTGGAACACAAACACATTGTATTAGTTGGTCTTAGATGTGGCTCTGTGCCTACCTGCTCAGAAACACTTGTGTCTTCTCCGTTGTCAAACTCTATCTCTAGCTTCTGTGTGAAGTGGGTGTTCTGTACTTAACTTGCTTGGTGAGAGCTTCAATAAATTAGATAAATGTGTGTGTATAATTACCCAGAACCTTCCTTCCCGCTGGCCACACCACCACCAAACCACCTGTATCACCCATCACCTTTCCAAGTTTCGGTTTATCTTCTGGATATTGTGGTTATTACTAAAACCTGGAGAAGTGGAGTAAGACTACTGAAAAGTCCTAAGTAAAGAATCTATTGAAGGATTTTTTTCCGCATGCTCAGTGGCAGATGCGGGTAGCAGTATCCCTGCAACACAAAGAAAGGGAGACGACAGACACAATGAGAACAAAGAGCTGCTGAGTTCCACATTAGAAAGGAAATTGGGAATAGGCACAGGCTAGTGAAGACAACAAGAATTAACATGTAAAGAAAAGCAGTCGCTGTAGTGCAAAAGGTATACACTCTAGAGGAGAGGAATAAACAGCCGGTTCCTCCCCCATTCACCCCATATGGTCTATAGCATACATCCAAACAACCAGTAGTCAAGCTTTAGAACTGTGTTTTCTAAGTAACACTTATAAAAGTCTTTGTTTCTTAAAAAGAATGCATTCATTGAAATTTAGACCTAAAAGAGAGATAAAACATTCTGGCCTAAATTTCTATTCTGCAAATAGAAATGTGCCCTCTTCCTGTTTTAAAAGTGTGAAGTGACTTGTGTCTAGAGAAATTTTAAATCATTTCTTTCCTTCCTCTTTTTACCCCTTCTGTGAATTACACATGTATACACACCAGAGACACGAAAAATGCATACTGGTTTTAAGTTGGTATCCCCAGGATGCCAGTATCTTTAACACGTACATAATTAAAAGAGGTTGATGGTGTCAAGGTTTTAATTAAGCAGACTTGAATTTTTTTTATTTTGATGCAAATGTGTAGGCTTTGTGTTTTGAAAGAAATTTCACACATAGTTGCTCGATTTTAATTTTTTTCATTTTAAATGAAATACACAAGGTGACTTCAGAGGTTTACAAAGCAGATATGAAAAATATCTACATGTCTCATTAAAAACGTTATGCTTTACAGATATGTTTGAAACACCATAAACTGATGAGAAACATCCATATGCCACGTGTTCTTTTAAGAGAGAAAGTAAACTTATTTTGACTTGTAGTTTTCACATCCATCTCTAATGATCTATGGACATCCAATTGATGCAGCCACAGAATTGCAAAATAGCATAGTTTCTTCTTGAATTTGTAAATTGAATTCTCCAAGGAAACCTAGGAACAGCTGATTATTTATTATCCCAATTTTATAGATGACCTAACAAGGTTAGGTTACTTGCCCAAGTTAAATCATGAAAATGACAATCCACAGGAGTTTCTAGTGGTCCAACCACTCCTTTCCTTATATCATCGTCTTAGAGTACAATTCCTCTCGGAGTAAGTGCCATGTTTGAAATGTGCATTTTCAATCAGTGCAGTGGACATACCTTAATATGAGCATCACATTCATTCAAGTTGATAGATCCAGTTACTGCAAGAGAAAGTCACCGAATGTGTTAAACTGAGATCAAAGGTCCCTGACTGTGTTTTCATGTGGATTCAGCCCAGACTACAGTGTTTGCTTTTTTTTGGGGGGGGGCATCTTAATGGACATTCCTGTTTATCCACACATAATAGACTTGAATACTGTGACATCCCACTGCCATTGTGCAGTGCCTAGCACAGTGTTTAGCACATAACAAAGAAACATTGAAATAGGTTTTTAAAGAATAGATGAATACATAAAAACTCTCCAAGTTCTAGTTGAAATTTAGACAAGAACCTAATTATTTCCATAAAACTCATTTACCAAATGGTAACAACACAGGAGGATCAAAAGGCTTTTTACAGACCCCATAATAATCAATTATTTCTCATCTCACCCAGTTAAAAGGTAGAAAAACACATGCATCTACTAGTAATTAGTGCATTTTCATGTAAGGGGATAATGCAGAGAGAAAACAAAAGAAAACATGACGCCAGAATTTGTGTAAATACAGGCATTCCTCATTTTATGTGCTTCGCTTTATTGCACTCCACAGATGTTGCTTTGCTTTTTTTTTATTTTTATTTTTTTTTTATTGAAAGCAAGGTTACGTGTCACTTCATTGCTGTGGCCTGGAACTGAACGCGCAATCGCTATCACTGGGATAAGGCTCTATTCCTCCTCTGTTCTGACCCCACCCAACTCTACTACTCTACTACCCATGTAATTATATCCTATAAAGTCCCGCGCAATCGATATCACTGGGATAAGGCTCTAGTCCTCCTCTGTTCTGACCCCACCCAACTCACTACTCTACTACCCATGTAATTATATCCTATAAAGTCACATGCAGCAGTAGTAGTTATAATAATAATAGTAATAATAACAATTCTGTTTATTTGGCAAGCTATACTTGTCGGAGCCCTTTATAATAAACAGTTATTACATGTCTATTACATTCAAGTCACAATGCTAGATGGTATTTTAAGAGTGAGTAAAACAGTGTCTCTGCCACCAAGACCTTATCTGGTTGGAGAAAAAGAGCATATGAGAAACTAACTATAGTACAAGACTTGGTGTGATGAGTATCATGATGAAAACAACAGGGAGCAGACTGACAGCTGTCAGAGGGGAGGGCGGTTGGGAGGAACCCCACATACAGCAGTATGGTGATTGCCAGAGGGGGAAGAGGCCAAAGGGGAGATAAAGAGTGCTGGAAAGAGACTTGACTTTGGGTGGTGAGTGCATGATGAAGTATATAGATGATGTGTTATGGAATTGTACACTTGAAACCTGTATGGTCCTATTAACCTATGTCACCCCAATAAATTCAATGTTTTGAAAAAGATAATTAAAAAGGAAAATACAACTTAACGGCATCAGGAATGCCCTAGAAGGAACAATTAATTTGGGGAAGACTTCATGTAGAAAGCATACATTATTTCATCTGGATCTCTTTATCCTGCTGCGAGCCTTTGGGGCAAGTGTGGTAGTCACCATTAGATAGGCTACAGAATATATTAAAGCAAGGATAGAACTAGGATACAGCACCCAGTTCTAATTCCTAGCTAGTATTATTTCCTCCGTGGTCAAATCGCTTTGTTTTTACCCAATGCTACTCCCATTAAAATGAAACTTTTACAAGTTTATCTTTATAGTAGCTATTGGTGCGTAGTAAATGCCAGCAACTATTCTAAGCCTATTACTTGTATTAACTCATTTACTCATCAAACAACCCTTTGAGGTAGTTTCTATTGTTATCCTTATTTTATAAATGAAGAAATGGAGGCAGAGACAGGCCAAACAATCTGCCCAAAGTTACCCAGCCAGTAAGTGGCAGAGCCCGGATTTGAAGCTAGGCAGCCTGGACTCAGAGTTCAAGCTCATAAATTGCAATATCTCTTTTCTGGTCTTAGGCAGCACCCAGCAAAATACCCTGCTCTGGTCTTAGTGACTTATCAATAAAAGCTATTAACTAATGCAAAATCAATAGTCAGGAATGCCTGGAACAAAGTCTGATTCATTAGCAAGCAAATATTATTGAAACTTTAAAAGTCACCAAGTACAGATTAGAAAACAGTAGGTTTCCAAGATCAACAAAGTTGCCAGGGCTGGAACAACATTACAATGGCTATTCATTCAATACTTATTTCTGCTCAGATGACGAAAGAGCATAAACCATCACTTCTTTGTTTTGCATTTCTAGCCATTTGGATTCTTCAAATGCCAGTAACCTCTCTCACAGCCTATGTTGGGCCTGAACAGATCCCAAAATGGTTTTGGAGGTATTTTAAAATTTAAAAATGTAATAAATAAATTCGTAAAGGTTTTCAAAACCTGAAACATTTTTTACCCAAAACAGATAGACATTTTTGAACAATAAGCATGTAAGACTGCTTAAACCTGGAAGAATAACCTCATACTTAAAAGTATCTTTATTTTTTTTTAATTTCCTCAAAGAGAAAAGTGAATCTGGTATGACTTGAGTCTTGCCAGAAAAAAATTGGTAATTTAAACTGCCATCACACTTGGGGTCTACTCTAGATCTTTTGAAAATATTTGGATTTTCTTGTTTTCCCCAAATATTTTATCATAAGTACCAATGTGGTAGAGTTTTCTTTCTTCAATTCAAAGAATTTTCTTTGATAATTTCCAGAGCTTTTGTAAAACTCCCTTGCAAAAAATTGCAATCACCCTGGAGTGTTTACAAACCAAAGTCAGAAATCATTTGAAAGTCTGTGTGACAGAACAGTGCAAGGAGCCTTCCTATGACAACGGGTCCTTCAGTTCTCCTTCAAGGGACCAGCACAGTTGGCAAAGCCATGACTGTTGGAATCTCAGTTAATGGCACTGGAAGGCAGCGTACAGAGAATAGTGCAGCATTCTCATGGGCAAGTCATCATATCTAGAAGTCATAAGCCAGCCTCAAAGAAGTTGCCGCAAGTTTATTCAAAACAAATCGTCAGTGAGCACCTCATCATAGTCTGTGCACATAATTAATTTTCAGAAAAGAATGATAATTCTATCATAAAGGGTGATCTGTGTTTTCAACTGTAATATCTTGTTCTAGATCCTTCACAGAAACAATGATTATAATTGTGTCACAAAAGGATTTGTCATAATGATTACAGTTAGGTTCTTATTTCTTATCTTTGGAGATATTTTTCTTGTTTGTTTTCTGAAAGGAAGATATGTGTCAACTAGCAGAAAATGCTTTTATTAAAGATATGATGGCTTTCACCAAAACAGAATGCAAAAGCTTCAAAGATGAATGAACTCTGGTATCTAAGGAAGTGTCAAATGGGCAGGAGGGGGGAATTAACTCCTGGGATACTTTTTCAGCTTTCTAACCAGCTT
This sequence comes from Myotis brandtii, assembly GCF_000412655.1. Lineage (NCBI taxonomy): Eukaryota > Metazoa > Chordata > Mammalia > Chiroptera > Vespertilionidae > Myotis > Myotis brandtii. The sequence continues at coordinate 381,062 of NW_005363468.1, forward strand.
AAAGCCTGTTTTCAGACTCAGAGCTTTATTTGATTGTATTTGTAAGCATTTTTTATTAGTCTGTGGAAAACAGTGTCTGAAAGCGCTCCCAGGTTACTAATGAACTGGAGGCAGAAAAAAACAAACACAAAAACAATAAAACATGATTTTAAAAGATCAGGCTCATTAGATGATTAGGCCAAGAGATTGCAGATGCATCTCTAAAAATAAAAAAAATCTAAAATAATGTATCTTGGAGAAGACAGAAATCCAGGTAATAACTGTGGAAACCTAACTTGGAAACGAGATGGTGGCATTCTGTCACCATGAAGATGCAGTGCTCATGTGGACAAACAGGAAGACAGAGCTGGCTTGGGAGACTGTCATCCTTCCTCAGGTTCCTAGGCTCAGGGAGGCTCCATCTCCCTGCTTCCCTAATCGCCAGGGTAAGAACAAAGGGTCTGGCCAACTGTGTACTAGCTTATAAAGTCCCTGCCTAACACTGGCACAAAATCCTTCTACTCATTTCATTGACCAAAGCAAGTCATTGGCTACACATAACTTCAAGGCAGCATATGACCAGAAGAATAAGAAATATTTAGTGTTGGTACTGCCTACTAAATATACTTCTATGTGAACTATTTCTGCTACTATATAAAGGGTAAGATTTACCTTAAAGATTTTGGCTGAGCCCTGGCTGGTTTTGCTCAGTGGATAGAGTGTTGGCCTGCCAACTGAAGGGTCCCGGGTTCCATTCTGGTCAAGGGCACATGCCCAGGTTTCTGGCTTGATCCCCTGTAGGGGGCATGCAGAAGGCAGCCAATCAATGATTCTCATCATTGCTGTTTCCATCTCTCTCTTTCCTTCTCCCTTCCTCTCTGAAATGCTGTTGTGGTTGTTTGGCTGTAATTTTATTGTTATTGTATTGTTGGCTCATTTGTAATTTAGAAAATATAATTTTACTTGCTTGTATATATTTTCATCATCTTTTACTACATAAATCTGATTCATTGATATTTGATGAGACAACCTTTGTGCCCTAGTACACAGTCAATACTTGAAAATGTTGCATGTGTGCATAAATAGTATGTATCTATTTTACTTGTTAGGTGTAGGATACATGCACACATATAATTTATATACATAGAAATATATAACATTTATCTAAACTTACAATATTTATGAAAATATACATGATTGAAATCATGTTGCTTATTTATGTTATTCAAATCTTGATTATCCAAGTTTAGAGTTTATTCAGCTTACTGAGTTTTAGAAATTATATTTTTTGCATAACTGTCCACTTCTTTGGAATGATACTATTCCTTTCTGTATCACCTTGATAACTCTATACATACTAATCTTAAAGGCTTTTTAAGTTGGCACATTTATTTTCATTTTATCTAGATTGATTTCATTTCCCAATATTTTATATGACTTGCTATCTTTCTTGGTGTTAATTTTGTTTGTATGTTTGGGAATTTTGGTTTGTAGATCACTTGAGTTGGTGTGACTTTTCTTTCTCTCCCTCTTCCTCCTCTCTATTTAGAAATTTTGTGGTTGCCTCAGTCCAGACTCAAAGACCCATAGTCCAAAACCATTTCTTTTCTTGCTGCTCCGTGTTCTTATTCCACCACCAGGTTAGGGATGGTTTAAAGTCAAATGATAAATCAACTAGGCTTGGTCATGACGGCTGAGTGTCCTGGCATCTACCTTGGCTCTTGGATTCCTACAAGCTGTAGCTCCAGGGCAGCACCTTTTCCTGTCTCTGTTGCCAGAATGGCGGAGAGGAAGGTGGATGGCGGGGAGTGACTTGCCACCCCATCCCACTTGTCCATGGCCTTGGGAAACTGAATCCCTCTGTCTCTGCCACACTGGGACTGAGAATGGCAGTCTTGTGGCTTCCATCTCACATTTTGTCTCCGGTTCTTGGTCCATTAAATGGATTTTTTTCTTCCATTGTTATATGGTTGGATGTGGAGTCTGTGGTGACTCAAAGCATGAACTTCGAATCACTGCCTACTAAATATACTTCTGTGTGAACTATTTCTGTGGAGTCTGTGGTGACTCAAAGCATGAACTTCGAATGCCATTTTGATAAGAAGTCTACACTTTTTTATTATCTACCTTTAAAAAACCCAAATCTAAACAGGACATCATACCCCCACTCCACAGGAGATGGCTGACTGTGTGCAGGTTACAGCTCCAGTTCCAGCAGCTCCTAGTGCACCCTACTGGGAGCACCATTCATCTGCAAGCCCAGCGCTGTCAGAGAATGAAAGAAAGTTCTACATGGTTTTAAACTCTCTTACATGAAAACTAAAAGGCACATTATATAAAACACTTTCTCATAGAAATTAAGATTAGAAAGTGTCACTTTCGTCCCGGTACAGTGATATGACGTCTGGTACCAGTCTGAGGAGTCCACTGGGCATGGCAGCAGCTCACCTCTCGGCGGCACCACCTCCTAGAATGTGTGGCCTCAGTAACTCTTGTTCCCACATACTGGTCATCAGCTGACAGAAAATGAGGCACTGGCTTACAAAACACACACAACACTGTTTAATATGAGTTGTAATGGATTTTGAAATCTACAATAAATGATACTCTTAAAATAAACATCTCAGAATCACACTTGAGATGTTTTTCTCCCCCTTTTTTTGGCAAAGAGTGGAATGGAGAAGAGGAGGGAGGTTTACATTTGGATTTGTTTTAAATTTTAAAAGCTGTCCTTTTAAATTTACCATCTGTTACTGCAGTGCTTCAAAGCGGTTGTGGTAAGCGTTCAGGGATACCAGACAGAAGCATGGTGTAATCGGGTATGGCTCGACCCCTCCTGTGCCTTTCTCGTGGAGGGAGACCAACTCATTGTGAGTCTTGTCACATCACTAGAGAGTTTCTCTGCAAATAAGTTAGCCCTCTGGTTAATGCACAGCAGAAACGAGAAGTAGCTATGGACATTCTTGTGACTCATTTGGATTACCAGGTGCTAATTCTGAGCAGAAAATTGTACCGTCCTCCTCAGACGGACTTCCACACATATTGAACTTCAGTGCTTTCATACAGATCTTAAATAACACCAATAAATATGTTTAAGCCATGCATTTCGTGTTTGCTTAAGAAAGAATGACCCATACTGCCAGTTTTAGAGACCGGCCCTTTCCTAGAGAACTTTTTTTAAAATATATTTTATTGATTTTTTTACAGAGAGGAAGGGAGAGGGGTAGATAGCTAGAAACATAGATGAGAGAGAAACATCGATCAGCTGCCTCCTGCACACCCCCTACTGGGGATGTGCCTGAAACCAAGGTACATGCCCTTGACTGGAATCGAACCTGGGACCCTTCAGTCCGTAGGCTGACGCTCTATCCACTGAGCCTAACCCGTTAGGGCTCCTAGAGAACTTTTGAATTGAAAAAATAACTAAAAATATACTGTTGATACTGATGCTCATAGGTTATTTTGAGACTGTGTATAAAGCAAATAAAAGGTTTGCTTCACTATGAACTGGTATTAATGGCACGGAAGAAAAAAGATATCCACTAGGTTAATGAGTTTAACCTTATTATAATCCTGACTTGAATTGACTGGAATATCAGTGCAAACTCATTTACACTTTTAGCAAGAAAAAATAATTCTTTCAGCACTATACACTGGAATGGCCTAGAGATATTGACCAGCACAATAGCAACGATTTACCCTAGTGACTAGATTTTGGTTTCTAAATACCATTTTTCATAAAAAGAATCCAGGGGTCTTAGAAAAAAGTGCTGATTGCAGGTCTAAGGTAGGAAGGTAATGTACTAGGCGAGCCTGGACCTTCTTATCAAAGCTGGTAGGAGTGTGTCAGAAGGACTTAGGAACCAATGGGAAGTAAGTTCCCACTGTACAAAAATTAGACTTCTTAAGTGTCAAGAAGAATAATAACTCCCATGGATTGAAACACACAAAATATGTTGAAATGTATTAGTTCAAAGTAGATTTAAAAAATAAATTGCTAAGCACAAAATGAAAGGCATCATGTGCCTCCAATAAAAGCACCCATGATCATTTACATAGACTTTGCACACACACATACACACACACCACCACACCATCACTACCCAACTGAATCTGATTGAGTCTCACAATATAGAAATACAAGGGCCAAGAAACATGTATAAAACAAAACAAAATAAAACTGCAGGAAACTATGAGACAATTACTCAGCTTCTCTTTCCCCTTTCCTTCCTGATCTCTTCTCCTTCCCCTTCTCCTTCTTCTTCTACAACAACATAATTGCAAAGGAGGGAGAGAGATGGGGAAAGTATCTATCGTATATAATAAAAGCCTAATGTGCTAAGTGTCCGGTCGGCCGGTCAGCCATTCAACCAATCAAAGCATAATATGCTAATGATATGCTAAGGCTGCTCAATTGCTCGCTATGATGTGCACTGACCACCAGGGGGCAGACGCTCTGACCAATAGGTTGCTTGCTGCTGGGGTCCGGCCGATCAGGACTGAGCGAGATGGGCTGGACATGCCTTGGAGCCCTCCTGTGATTCCTCCCCAGCTGGCCAACCTCCCATGTCCCTCTCCAGCCCCATTCATGCACCAGTGGGGTCCCTCAGCATGGCCTGCACCCTTTCGCAATCAGGGACCCCTTGGGGGATGTCAGAGAGCCAGTTTTGGCCCTATCCCGCAGGCCGAGGGACCCCACTGGTGCACGAATTCATGCACCGGGCCTCCAGTCCTATCTAATAATAGACAAACATGGTAATTAACCGTACCTCTGACACGCTTCCCATTGGCTAATCAGCAGGATATGCAAATTAACTGCCAACCAAGATGGTGGCCAGCAGCCAG
>NW_005363468.1:386691-400466 GCF_000412655.1 Myotis brandtii
AGGGCTGCTGGGCTGCCAGAGGGATGTCTGATTGCCATCTAGGGCCCAATCCCCTGGGGAGCGGGCCTAAGCTAGCAGGTGGTCATCCCCTGAGGGGTCCTAGACTGCGAGAACGGCACAGGAAGGCTGAGGGCCCCCCCATCCCCCCGAGTGCACAAATTTTTGTGCACCGGGCCTCTAGTATAATATAAAAGACAAGAGCGTATTAATCAAATGCAATGTACAGAGCTTTTTAAATCATGGTTCAAACAGACTTAAATATAGAGAGAACATTGATAACATAATTTGGGAAGTGTGAGCACTGCCTGGATATTTGAGGAGATTAAAGAATTATAGCTGATTAGGGAGATACATTGATGATATTGTGTTGTGTTTTTTTAATGTAAGCATAGTAAGTGTTATACAGCAAGCATGCTGTATTAACTACCGTTGAACCAATCTCCTAGAGGTAAGTGGGAGTAGGGTGGGGATGAAAGAGTGAAGGTGGAAAAGGAAAATTTGTTACTTACTTTTGCCAGTGGAATAAGTTACAAATCACATTTCAAATTTGGTTTTAATTCATCCTGAAACATGTATATGAGCAAATGATTTGATGATACCATTAAAGCACATATATAATAGAAAAAGTTTTTCTCTAGTTCATTTTTCTCTACTAAAGAGAGTGTAATGAATCTAGCAGTGGTTTGCGGGACCTCTTGAATTACTATAGTATTTCTTGAATAATTTTTCAGGCACTTAACTATTGAAATTTTTCCTAGGTTGTGACAATTTCTGAAAAGGCGAGACACAGAAACCTGTGTTTAAAGTGCCTAAAACACAGTTGGTGAGTGGAAGTTATTGTGCAAGAAACAAATGAGTAATATTGGTATACTAGAGGCCTGGTGCATGGATTCGTGCACTGGTGGGGCCCCTCAGTGTGGCCTGCGGGAATAGGGCTGAAACCAGCAGTCCGATATCTCCCAAGGGATGTAGTAATGCACGAAGTGGCAGGCAGCAGGGGAGGACTCTGAGCCTGGGCTGGGTGCCATGCTGCTCCCATTCATCCCCGCCTCGCTGCGCCTGCCACCGCTCGGCAGGCTCACTGCTGCTCCACTGCGGTCTCTGTGTACATCCTAGGGTGATACTGGCATGCCCATGACTGAGAAGTGGCCGCGGGCTCAGGCCCAGTCAGTCCTGTAGCTGGTACCAATCCCAGCCCTGGTGTAGATGGGGGAGGGACGTGCAGGAGGAGTGTTCGTGGGAGAGGCTTGCACTGCTGCAGCTGCGCTTGCCAGCCATGAGCCCGGTGTCTGGTGCCCTTCGATCAACTGAGCTTTTCTCCCGCTGTGGGAGTGCACTGACCACTAGGGGGCAGCTCCTGAATTGAGCATCTGCCCCCTGGTGGTCAGTGTGCATCATAGCAACCGGTCAAGTGGTTGCTTAGGCTTTTATATATATTGATGATTTGATTTTCCCCATTTCCGCATTGGAGTAAATTACAATCTAACTTTTTTACAACAGTGGTAAATATAGTAAATTAGGGGAGGGGCAGCATATGATGGACATAATACATATTCACTTTAGTAAAAAATTTTATTTAGTATCAGGGTTTGACTTTATAAAGCATCTCATGTTAAATGGGATTCAAGGGGACTGTAAATTCAACAAATTCAATAGTGACACATACAGAGTACAAAAAGTAACTGGTGAAAGAAGAAATTTATAGAAATGCAAGCTAAAACAGAGCTTATTTTGCAAATGATATATTTACACCATGGAATAATACTCAGACATGACAATGAAGGAAATCTTACCTTCTGTAACTGCAAGAATGGACCTGGAGGTTATTATGTCAAGGGAAATAAGCCAGTCGGAGATAGACAAATACCGTGTGATCTCAGTTACATGTGGACTCTAACATAATAAACTAACAAAGTAGAAACAGAGGCATGGATACATGGAACAGACTGTTAGAGAGGAAGGAGGTGGGGGGATTGGATGAAAGAAAGTAAAGGGATTAAGAAATATATATAGCACGGAGACACAGACAACAATGTGGTGGTAGCCAGAGGGAAAAGGGGGTGGAGGTAGGTGGAGGTGAGCAAAGGGGGGAAAATGGGGACAGAAAGAGACTGCTTTGGGCGATGGGCACACAATGCAGTGTGCAGATGTTTTGCTGAGATCTGTATGGTTTTGTGAACCAATGTCACCCAAAAAATTCAATAAAAAATTTTTTAAAAATTAATCCAGATTCATAAAAACCACAAGTTAAGTAGGAGTTAGCAGTGTGTCACAGAAATTTTAAAAGTTAATGAAATCCTGAATTATCTAAATAAGAGAATGGCATGTGAGGCTAAGTCTGTTGCTGTGTTCTGTTCTGACAAGATCATTTTGCCATTTATTGTACTCATTTAAAAACCCCGTAGTTAGTGAAAGAGACTCCAGGGTGCTGGTTTCCAGCCCTAGTGTTGCCTCTGATAAACTGGCTGTATTACGGAACTGTTCAGGGACCCAGGTCCCTGATTCTCTTTATCCGCAGATCCTGTAAGTTGAGGGCATCAGGCCAGCATCATTCTCAAATGGCCACACAGATTTCAAATCCTTTGTTCCTCAGGAAAGACATGTTAGCAATGAATGGAGGGTCTCATCACCATGTCTTTGTATACACAAAGAGACGTTTTATAGGAGACCCTGAGCTACCATCCACTGATAAGCCATCACCCGGATGGGTCAGGAACCCTGAGACTTCAATCTGCTCCCACAATCCACTTCTCCATTTTCCTTTAGAAATAGGAACCTCAACATGTGTGAGCAGACACAGGACTAGGAGCAGCATTTCACAACCTCCCTCCCAGTTAGGTGTGGCCACTGGGACATGTGTATCAGGAGCAGGGGCAGCTTCGAGTCCTTTCTTTCTTCCCTCAGGCAGGGGCACAGTTATGGAGCTGGTGGGCCGCCTTTGATCATGAGATACTAGGACAGTGGTTCTCAACCTTCCTAATGCCTCGACCCTTTAATACAGTTCCTCAGGTTGTGGTGACCCCCAACCATAAAATTATTTTCGTTGCTACTTCATAACTGTAATTTTGCTACTGTTATGAATCGTAATGTAAATATCTGATATGCAGGATGTGTTTTCATTGTTACAAATTGAACATAATTAAAGCATAGTGATTAATCACAAAAACAATTTGTAATTATATATGTGTTTTCCGATGGTCTTAGGCGACCCCTGTGAAAGGGTCGTTCAACCCCCAAAGGGGTCGTGACCCAGAGGTTGAGAACCGCTGTACTAAGAGGTGGCAGCACAACTTCATGAGCAGAGAGACTACTTCTGTTTTGCTATGACAAAGAGAAAAATAATGTCTGTCTGTTTGAGCCACTGTATTTTAGTGGTTCTTTGTCCTAACCACTTGGTTGTGCCCTAACTTATTTGGAAACTGGTGCTAGAACTAATGTGCTATCATACAAAAGCTGAAAATACATGGTATTGGCTAATTGCTTGTGAATATGGAATAAGAAAATAAATTCTGCAGACTGGAAATCTGATGACCCTAGTTATGCCATGGTAAAATATTTGGCCAAGTTCTCTTACCTTAGCTATGGAGCCCATCATTCAGAATATTAGGTATATGTTAGCTGCTTCTTTATTTAGCAAGATACCTTGAGAGAGATGAAAGGCCTAAATTAGCCAGTTAGCAAACATAAATGTTTAAACATTATAGTTCGGCTCTGTCAGGACCTGTAATCTAAATGGACTGAGAAGCTAGTGATAGAGGGCTTAACCAAGCTAGAAAAACCAATGGTAATTTTAATGCAAAGAGCAAGAGATAACATTGTCTCAGAAATTGTAACAGGGTCTTCCATTAAATGTTCTTCCTCAGAAAATAGGAATCAAGACAATTGCAAAGGTCACTTAATTCAGGGGTGGGGAACCTTTTATTTCTGCCAAAGGCCATTTGGATATTTATAACATCACTCGAGGGCCTTACAAAATTATCAGCTTAAAAATTAGCCTGCTATAGTTGTTCAAACATTTAATTAACTCACCTCTAATGCCTTGGCAGGGCCAGACCAAATGAATCTGCAGGCCTTAGATGGCCCGTGGGCCCAACGTTCCCCATCCCTGATTTAATTGAAGGAGAGAGGGACAAGCCAAGCACAGAAGCCAGTAAATAAGAGAATCAGCAGACAGAAATAGGACCACCCAAGGCCTTTGCTAAGGTCACTTTCACATAGAACAAACTAGAAGCAAATAGACTGGAAGCCTTTAGTAAGACTGTTTTAAGCATTTGTAATACAGTTGAATTTATATGTGACATTCTGCATTCCATCCTTGGATCCCCTGCCCCTGACCATCTAAATGTGATTTTTAAGATTTGCATATATCAAGGTTCCCTCTTTGTACTGTAAAGTTTGATGGGTTTTGACAAATGCAAAATGTTATCTATTCACCATTATGGTACCATACAGAATAGTTCAATTGTGCTAAAAAAAAATTCCCTATGCTTAACTCTCCATCTCTCTGAGCCCTCAGCAATCACTTGTCTGTTTGAATGTGCAGGCTTTGCCTTTCCAGCATGTCATATAAGTGAAATTATACATTATAGAGCCCCTTTTCAGATTGGCTTTATTCATTTAACAATATACATTTAAGAAGTATCCATGGCCCTAACCGGTTTGGCTCAGTGGATAGAGCGTCAGCCTCCGGAATGAATGGTCCCAGGTTCGATTGCGGTCAAGGGCATGTACCTTGGTTGCGGGCACATCCCCAGTAGGGAGTGTACAGGAGGCAGCTGATAGATGTTTCTCTCTCATCGATGTTTCTAACTCTCTATCCCTCTCCCTTCCTCTCTGTAAAAAAATCAATAAAATATATATATTTTTAAAAAAAGAAGTATCCATGTTTCTGCAGATTTGATAGGTCATTCTTTTTTATTGCTGGATATTACTCCATTACATGAATGTACCACTGTTTGTTGAGACAATTGTTTATTGAAGGACATCTTGGTTTCTTACAGTTTTGATGATTATAAATAAAACTGATATAAACATTCAGCTTTTTGAATGGACATGTTTTCAAATTCACTGGGTAAATACCTAGGAGCAAAATGGCTGAATCCTATGGTAAGACTATGTTTAAGTTTGTTAGAAACTGTCCAACTGTCTTCCAAAGTGGCTGTACCCTCTTGCATTCCCACTAGCAATGCAGGAGAGTTCCTGTTTCTCTGAATCCTGGCCAGCAATTGGTATTCTCAGTTTTTAGTTTTCAGTCATTTTAATAAACATAATGTAGTTATCTCATTGTTATTTACAAATGATGTTGAGCATCTTTCATATGCTTATTTGCCATTTATAGATCTTTGGTTATGTGTCTTTAAGATTTTTTGCCCATTTTTAATTTTTTTTTTGTTTTCTTATTGTTTAGTGTTAAGTTATTCATATATGGGGGACAAGTTCTTTATAAGATACTAGTAGCCCAGTGCACAAAATTTGTGCATGGGGCAGGGGGGTGGTCCCTCAGCCTGGCCTGCACCCTCTCCAAACTGGGACCCCTTGGGGGGAATGTCTGACTGCCAGTTTAGGCCCGATCTCTGTGGGATGAGGCCTAAACCAGCAGTCGGACATCCCTCTCATAATCCAGGACCACTGGCTCCTAACCGCTCACCTGCCTGCCTGCCTGATCGCCTCTAACCACTCTGCCTGCCAGCCTGATCACCCCCAACTGCCCTCCCCTCCTGGCCTGATCGCCCCTAGCCCCTCCCCTCCAAGCCTTCCTGCCCGCTCTCTGGCCGGTTCTGTGGCTCTGGCCGGTGCCGCCATCTTTGTCATGTCAATTTGCATATTCCCACCTCATTGGCTGTGGGTGCTGCCATCTTTATCGCTAAGTGATGGTTAATTTGCATATTACTCTTTTATTAGATAGGATGTGGTTTGCAAATATTTTCTCACAGTATGTGGCTACCTTTTCATTCTCTTAACATTGTCTTTCACAGAGCACAGTTTCTTAACTTTAATAAAGTTGAACTTTTCATGTTTTCTTTTATAAATTGTGCTTTTTGTGTTGTATCTAAAAATTATTTACCAAGCTCAAGGCCATATTGATTTCCTTCTAGAAATTTTATAGTTGTATATTATACATTTAAATCTACAATCCATCTTGAGATAATTGTTACTTTTTTTAAAGATGGATATAAGGTCTGTGCTGATTTTCTTTTCCTTTTTTTCTCTTCTTTCCTTTTTATTTCTTTTTTCTTTTTTGTTTTTTTGGGTTTTTTTTTTTTTTTTATATGGGTATCAAATTGTTCTAGCCCAATTTTTGTATATGTTGAAGACTATATATTGAATTGCTTGACTTTCTTTTCTTTTCCTTTTTTTCTCTTCTTTCCTTTTTCTTTCTTTTTTCTTTTTTGTTTTTTTGGGTTTTTGTTTTTTTTGCATATGGGTATCAAATTGTTCTAGCCAAATTTTTGTATATGTTGAAGACTATATATTGAATTGCCTTTGTGCTTCTCCTAATCAGTAGACTATATTTGTCTCAACGTAATGTAAACTGTTCATGAAATTAAAAATATTCAATGACTTTTTAAATATATTTTATTGGTTTTTTACAGAGAGGAAGGGAGAGGGATAGAGAGCTAGAAACATCTATGAGAGATTCATCTATCAGCTGCCTCCTGCACACCCCCTACTGGGGATGTGCCTGCAACCAAGGTACATGCCCTTGACCAGAATCGAACCTGGGACCTTTTAGTCCACAGGCTGATGCTCTATCCACTGAGCCAAACCAGTTAGGGCTCAATGACATTTTAATGACACAAATATAAAACGTATAAATTCTACTAAATGCCAACATTCATTTGATGATGTAGATTTTTAATGATCCATTATGAAGGACACTGCCATGACCTGTCTCCTGCCTGCTTCTTCAACCTCCTCTCTCCATGTTCACTAATTCCAGCCCCCTGGCGTCTTTCTATTCCTAAACCACACCAAACTTGCCGTTGCCTTGGGCCTAAACACTTTCCTGTGGGAGACTTTCAATCCAATTTGCCTTTGTGGGCCAGAAGGGCTCTTGAAACTCATGAACTTTCCTTTTCTCTTGGGAGAGAATGTAAAATTAATAAATTGTAACTATCAAAAAAGTTATACCATGATCTGAATGTTCCTTTCCACCAGATACATTAGTCATATTGCAACAAGAGAACAATGTAATGTTTATATGAAATTCCTAGGAGAAGTTTCTCCTCATCTGAAATGATGCTGCCCAATCTTCTAATGTTTCTATTTGGAACACAGAAAGGGACTTGATTCTTAATGCCTTAAAAGAAGTGAGGAAACCATACCCGCCCGCTGATTCCACTCCAGATTGGGGCTGGTTCAGACCCAGCTCTGAGGCAGTCAGCAGAGCATGCCTGGGGGCTCCTGCAGCTAAGTGGGTGACTTTAGTCTGAGGTCCAAGAGGAAGCAGCCATTTGGTGTAACTCTCCCCAGGGCAGAGAGTTGAAAGCTATGTAAGAGATATCTGGATATTGTCTTGCATGAGGAATAGAGAAAATTCTCTCACTGGTCTCTGTCTCCTGGCATCTTTGAACTTCCATCTCATTTTTTTTTTTAAAGAAGCAAGGACAAGGTTAGTCCAGAAAATGGTCTGGTTTTGACCATTATTGTTCACCACATTACTTTTAAACTCCCCCTTCACCTAACCACTGTATTTTATTTTCTTCATGGGTCTTATTACTTTCAGAAATTGTTGTGTTGGTCTTCTGTCTTTCAAACTCCTCCTCCACTCTCTCTTTAGAATGTAAACTCCATGAGGGCAGGAGCCTTGGTATTGATCTGCACTAAGGTCTGGAATATTGGTTCTAAATGAAGGTTTTTAAGTTATTGAATAATAGATGAATGAATGCATGAATGATGGTAGATTATAAACCAGGCTTTTTAAAATACAGAGCCTGGCACAATTGGGCATTTCAATGTATTAATGAGAAGAATGTATCAAAACGAATACAGAGGCAAAGAAGTAAAACATCTTTCCCAGATGGCATTTATAACACAATGATGATGTTGAGTTTCCGCTCATAGCACAAAACTGAAACCATTACCTAATTCATGCACTTGAACATTTCAGTAATATCTCTCAGAAACCATACCTCTCAAATGGCAGGACAAAGACACAGTAAATAAAATTCAGAACGGTGTCCAATTTTGCATTGTGATAAAGTTAACATGCAATTCTAAATTACATACACAACACCAGACAGCTCTTAGGCACCTAGCAAGAGAGACCATCTAAGAATGGGGTAGGGTAGAAAGCCAATAATCTAAGCCTTGCATTTGAAATAGCAGGGAATAGACCCATTAGGGAAATAGCCTGCCCACATTAATGCAGATATTTATGGGTGCCTCTGGGAATTATTGAGTAACATGGAATAGGTGAAACTCTAAAAGCCATTTATTTACATTGTACCAAAATAACCAGTAAATTCAGTAGTACCAAAAAATTTTCATTGTCAGTTTGCCATGTTGTAGACCAAACAGTCCCCTGTTTTGGTAGAGCTCTGAATCGGGAAAATGTGCCAAACCCTCCAGATTTTCTGTTGTAGGAAACAACTCGGTGAGTGAACCACAGTGAGAGCTGGCCATTCCCCACTCAGACCTAGTTGTAAAAGTGACTGCAATCAAACAGCTAGGGATGCACAGGTGACTTCTTGAATACAGTTTTATTTCTTGGCCTTATTTTTTTTTTTTAAAAAGGATACTATTTTAACAAATTCTATTTCTGAGATTATTACATTTCTGCCATTTTGCTTTTTAGAAGGATATTGTCCTATGAAGCGATTCATTCTCTTTCAGGGACATCTCTTAATTGGCTGCAATATAAAGAGACCTTCCAAATTGTTTTAAGAATCGGTCATTCCTATGGTGTGAATAAGCCCAGACATGATGAAGCTGACTAGGTGAATCAGAAGCCCTTCTCTCTCCACTCCGTATTTATTCCATTTTTACAACAGCTTTTGGCTTAATTGAATACATTATAGTGGGAGACAGGGCCCATTAAACAGCTTCAGAAAAGTGAGAAATATGTTCCTTTTAGGGTTTTTTTTTAAATGAAGCATTATAAAGTAGACTACTTTAAAAATGGCATTCAAATGATTTTTAATTACTACAAATGCATTGAGATGTTAATACACTTTACATAAAAGGCAGGGATACTATTCCATCCATCCTTTTCTGCCACGAATTCCCAACGCTAAGAAAATGATTTCTTTTGATCCACTCTGATAGCATGTAATTAAGGAACAATAAAACATATGGCTCAATTACCACTGCTTCTCATCAAGCATGAATTAATGAATATCAAATTATTATTAATTGTTTTTTCCTGGCTCCTTTTTACAGGACAACAATTATACATTGCTGAATTTTGATAAGCATTTTGTGTTTAAAACCACGGACTAGTCTCTAAGAAGAGCAGATGCTTGAAATCATCATACAGAAGACGAATTCTTTAAATTTATCAACATTTGAAAAATACATGATTATCTTTTTTAATCTCCCTAATTTATGTCAGTTGATTACAACTGCTTTAAACTTCCCCCAAATGACACCCTCTCCTCATTGTTCCATAAGCCTTCCTTCAAGAAGCAGTTGCTATGTACACATAAAATAGTTTATAAGTTCAATTTCTCAATTTTAACAATAGTCTAAGTTCCTCACATATGATTACTGGATTTTCAATTCCTTGAAGAAAAGCTCTTTGAAAGTAAAAGCTATAGCTTTAGAAGCTAAATAATTAAGTTAACCAGTGTGGTATAGAATATAATAAATTGTGATCACTGTAATTGACAAAATCAATGCCAATGAATGATATTTATAGACACACCACAAAATGATTTCGGTATCACTGATAGTTCATTTTATTTGCATAAGCCATCTGTAAATATAAAGTGCTATGTAATATGAATAGATGTAACATGCTAAAGAATAAGTCTTTTGTAGTCCATAACCATTATTTCCTCATAGATTATTTATATAAGCAGATTTTGAAACACATGCAAAAAATTAACAAATTATAATATGTAAAATACATGTCATATAATTTTACCCATTACCCATAAGCCAATGTTTTTCTGTTTTTAAAAATTATATCTGCAATAAAATGAATAATGACATGAAAGTTAAGCTGTTCAGATGTCCTCTCCAGTTCAAAATGATTAACAAACACATATTCAGATATATTTCTAAAGAGCAAACAAAAACTTGCTTTAGAATAATTTGAGGAGCAGAAAGGGGCCTTTGGGACAGTTTTCAATGCCCCTCATATGATAGATAAAAAAGAGAGACCAGAAAGTTCAAATGACTTTCTGAGGTCCATATGACTTTATGTTATTATTGGCCAAACTGTATAAGAAAATTTCTATCAACATTTCTTTTGCACATGAAGGAAACATATCTTGCTTTCTTGACAGTTTGTCAATAATGCCCACAAATCCAAATTCTTAGGCAAACAAAGGTGAGACAATGAGAAATGTGTTTATAATAGAAATCATGATGCACAGCTTAATGGAGCAGGGGTGGACCTGCTTGGGGTGACGATGCTCACAGCCATCAGGAGCATCATTCCTTTGACATTGGTAACTGAAACCACTTGAATTTTTGATGACTGAATCTATCCAGTTAACAGATGGTTCCCTTTATGTATATGACCTTTTTGAAGGCAATTATGTTATTTATGCAATAGCAGAATTGTTTATTGTATACAAAAGTCAATCTCCAGAGTAAAAGCTTTTCTAAATTACATATTCTTAAAATAAAATTTTTTAATTCCTTAATGAATGCTTTTATCTTGGTTTCCATGTGCCAGAATTATTGAATCCACTTTGCTGAAATTTTAAAAGAAAATAACAGTTAGATATGCAAATTCAGTACAAAAGTAATTCTATAACTAAAATTCTTTAAATAATCATTCATCAAGGGGGTCATGGTAGATTCAGTATTTTACATTTTCTTTCTGCTTCATTCATCACTATGGCTTTGGGTCACACCATAAATTTGAAGGACTGTTGCCTGGTACTCATATTTAGGAGATGTCTGAGAGTTATGTTTTGAAAACTTAAATTTACTATAAGAATGCAAAGCTGCCCTGGCTGGTATGGCTCAGTTGGTTAGAGACTTGTCCAAAAGGTTGCAGGTTCGATTCCTGGTCAGGGCATATACTAGGGGCGGGGAGGCTAGGGGGGGCGTGTACGGGAGGCAACCAATCAATGTTTCTCTCTCATATCGATGTTTTTCTCTCTCTCTCTCCCATGCTCTCTCTCTAAGATCAGTAAAAACATATCCTCAGGAGAGGATTTTTAAAAAAATGCACTGCCTATGTACACATAGACAGGAAGGAAGGCACAATGACTTCTGAGTCTTTTGGTGGCCACACCTCCTCCTAAGCTATATCATGGATTTCTGGGAGGCTGGAAGTTTTAGAGCCGCTACCATATCATCAAGGCTCTTGATATAATATTGGATCATGAAAAGGCTGCTAAATTAGAAAGAAAGTAGAATATGAGAACTGGCTGGGGAGAGCAGAAAATAAAAGGCAAAGTATGAATATCATTAGGTTTGTTCTTGTTACTGATTCTGCAGCCTGATGAAAAGGGGATTTCTTAATATTTTTCAGAGCATTTTCCACATTTGTCACTAAATTCCATATTTTGGATCCCAGGTAAGAGTCACAAATGTTCCCCTTTCATTCACCACTGAAACATCAGGAACCCAGCCGGCCATACAATGCTTTGACCAGCTCCCCAATATTATCTTGGTTATTATATCTATTTACTATGAATTAAAAATAAAATGTTGATACTGGCTTTAAAAAAATGAATCAAGTTTTATAGGACTTTCGTTTCCTAACTTACTGGGCGCTGTGCATGTCTTTTAAATAAACTTTTAAAGCTTTCATGATAAATTTACAGGAAATGTGAGCTAAAAATGCAGGTCATTAATGTTTGCTTCTCACATCATTTATGCTAATGAAAAGCCCAAATTATAGTAATGTTGATTTTAAACTGATAAATATACTTACATGCTATATTTAATACAGGATTTAATATTTAATTACATATAATTAACTTTAAATTTTCCATGAAAAACATTACAAGGCATTTAGCATAATAACCAAATTAGGTAGGAAAGTATATTTCAGTGCAAATGTAAAAGGTAATTCACAGATATGAACTTCAATTTCAATTATTTGAGCAGAGAAGATCTATTTTTGTTTAGAAAAAACGGGAAAATGTTCTATAATAAATAATCTCTTTTTTTAGTTGTACCTATGCCGGGTCTGATATCAAAGACAATATAAATGTTGACTGATTTTATACCATAAAACAAAATACTACCATACTATCTACAACTGAATTCTTAACTAAATATAATTAATAAAATGTTTTTTGCTTTATTAAAATCCTTCATTTTCAACAATATTAAATGCTCATTAATATTAGCAAAAGTAACAGTTTCTTACAGAGCTTAACACTTACCCACTACTTTGGAGTAGCAAGGTTCACAGTGTATTGTCCGTTGATAAATCCAAATACTATCTCCCGCTCTCAGGTTTTCCAAAGGCCGTTGGCATATTTCACACTAAAGGAAAAGGCAATATATAAAGTTTACATTACAAATAAAGTCTAGATTCTTAGTGTAACGGGATAAAAAGCCCTTTCAATTCAGTCAGTACAGTTCTCGATATTAGCACTCAGGTGCAGCCTCATGAGAACCCACAGAGAAGGTGAGAGTGTACTTGTCTATAATCCACACACAGAACTGTGCATTTCAGGGCATATCTACCATTAAAGTTTCTACTTAACTCACTATAGAGTAGATATAAATTTTCAAAAATTGGTTATGCTAAGCACAAGATCACCAGTTGATATGTTAAACAGAAACACGAAGCATAGTTTCTGTTTGCTTATTAAGGAGACCTATGCAATCCAGAGTTCAGGCATACACACAGGACATTAAGCAAACATTAAGCAAAACAAATTTCTGTTTGTTTCCCTATACCCTTAAGAGGGTATAGGGAAAAGCTTGTTTTGAGTTGTGTTGGTTAGCTTGCTTTAGATCTATGTTCATGAAACAAATCCACTGTCCATTGGCTGACTTTCAAGCATGAAGCTGTCATTGATTGGTTGGCTCTCAGAGACCAGTTCGTTGAAGCAAATTGGCATTGATTAATTCATCTTGTTTAAACCAGTCTACATGGTTCTCTATTATCATGGCTATAGAATAATCCATCTTTTTCTAGGAGTGTGGAGACGTTTTTATTCTTAGTAGAATTTTATAATTATGTTGAAAATGAAAATAAATAATCCAAAATACAACAAATGGGAATTATTTGTATTTACCAAAACCAACAACCAGGAGAATTTCCTTATTTTAAAATTTTTTTCTGCATACTAATTTTAAATAAAGAACTATAATCTTTTTTTACTGAGTAAATTTTAATAACTAAAAGAAAATTCCATTTTCTCACAATTAAACAATTATAAAATTTTCAGAATATATTTTATATAGTACTAGAGGCCTGGTGCACAAAAATTTGTGCACTGGGGGGGGGGGGGGGGGGGGCCCCCCCCCCCGCCCCCGCCTCTCCTCATCTTCCTCTTCCTCGCTGTCCCGAGCTGGCCTGGCAAAGGGTCAGTTCAGTTTAGCAGGTCCTGACTCCTTGGGCCAATGGTCAGGGGCTGTGCGGAGGGCGGGGCTGTGTGTGTGGGGCGGGGCTTGCGGAGGGCGTGGCTTGC
>NW_005363468.1:403291-421832 GCF_000412655.1 Myotis brandtii
TTAATATAAAATTTTAACTCTCAAAACATTCAATAGGACAAAATAGAACTTCATTCAAGAGTGTGTTGGTAAATTAATAAATGATAGATCCTTAGTACCCTAGGGTCTAGGGGTCTAGTCATCAAAATGCTCTCCTATGACACTACGCTTGGTATCATTAAAAGACAGAATACTGGGCTACATTCGATGACAAAATTTATATTCTCCAATATGATATAAGACCCCTGCACACACAAATTTGATGAAGAAAAGAGAGTTTTATTATTTGCTTTGGAAAAATAATGTTTAATAATAAATGAACTGTACATATTTAATCAGCAAGTCCAAAAAGTCCTTGGGTCACAGCAGAGCCTTAAGAAAAGCCAATAATTATGTGATGCTTTTCCTTTTGGAAGGTCTCAGGACTGCCTTAAATAGCACCTTGAGGACTTCACTAGTTTCAGGGTTGTTGGCATGCAGGCCTGAAATTTTCAGAGCTGGTAAATAATGGAGTGGTGAAATAAAAACAGCCAATACTTATATAGTGCTAATATGCTTAATAGGTACAGTACATTTTCCATGCACTTTGCTTATTTAAACTCAGTTATTCTTCACATTTCTGAGAAGCAGATGCTATTCTTTTTATCATCATTTTACAGAAGAGTAAACTGAGGCACAGAGGGTGCCTGCCAGACAGTGAGTGAGTAGCAGAGGTAGGGTTTGAGCAAGGCTGCATGGCCCCAGGGTCCCTGTGCTACCTTTGGGCCTGCCCATGAGGACTGCTGGGCTCACATTGTTGACATGAATGAGTCATACCCAAGAGCCAGGATGATCCTGTCATCTAGCCCAGGACTAGAAGCAGAGAAGAGGGAAATGAAAGGGAGGAGGAGGTGGAGAGGAAAGGGATTGGAGTAGATAAGATTGTCTGGCTTTACACGTTCAGCCAGTCAAATAACCTCTTCCTAGCCCTTATGTATAAAAATAACAACTTCCTCTTACATCTCACTCTATAGCTACTTGCTTATATAATCCTCGCAAATATTTTCCTATGGACTCTACACATATGTACACACACTTCATGTCCCATGCAAGCCCTTCAAGAGTAGAAGACAGGCACACTCTATCATTCACCCATTCCAGAGGCACTGAGCTAGGAGCTGGGAATATAAAGAAGAGTGAGACAGTCTCTTCCAACCAGAAGCTTCTTGTCCCCTGGGGTAGCCAGGTGTGTGACTAGATGATGGCAGCATATTATAGACGTGTGGAAAGGGTTCGGAGAGAACAGCCAAGGGAGCAGCTACTCCCAGGTGATGGCAGGAAAGGCTTGTGGAAAAGTGTCATGTGACTTACAGCTTGAAGAAGAAGGAGCCCTCTAGGTGCGCTCAGTGAGGTGGGGAGGGGCATGATGGGGGATTCGAAGCAGAGTGACCAGGCTGAACCAAAGTGCTACTCAATGAGGGTGTCTGGAGTGATCGAACAGTAGTCAATATGCAGGAGCAGGTTCTGAAGGCCATAAATTACGTGCAGAGGAGTTTGTCTTAATCCTGTGAAGTGGGAAGCCGCTTTAAGTGGGATTAATGTGCTTCGATAAGAACTGTGGGGACATGGCTCATGTCACACAATAATCAACATAAAAAGTTGCTGGACTGACTGGTCTTAATAGAAAATTGACTTCTGCTTTCATGACTAAGAAAAATCTCAAGGGCCACTTGAGAACCAGGACTGAAATTCTTCATATTAAGAGCAATACTCCTATGAAGAATATTTTCCTTCCTTAAGTTAACACTAAAGATATGAGCCCAGGGAAAGCTCCAGTGTTGGTACTGTCCTTATTAAAATCACACGGTTAGTCAAAGGTGTTTTCTAAGTATGTGAGTGACAGTTAATTTGCATAAGGATATGCTGATTAGCCGATGGGAAGGGTAGCGGTCATACGCTAATTACCATGTTTCTCTTTTATTAGTGTAGATTCTATATAGTATGGCCTAAAGTTAGATTTATTTTTGCTCATAACTAGTCATCATATTTCTGATTGCTATGTATCACTGATGCTACTTGGAGGAGAAACAATTACAAAACAAGTTGTCAAAGTATTGCAGCTACTTGACTGAGTTAATTTCCATCAACTCATAGAATGTCAGCACAAAAAGAACCGATAGAGTCAGGCAAATAGTTCTCAAACTGGCTGCCCATTAGATCTACCAATGCCCAGAAATCATCTCTGAGAGTCTTGATTTAATTAGTACTGGTCCCAAGCATTCTATTTTTCTTCTAACTTCCCAGATGATTTTAATGTGCAGTCATTAGTCTAGTCAGCTTCTTAATTTTTACAGATGACAAAACTGAGGCCAAGTTAAGTTAGGTGACTGTCCCAAAGTCACACAGCCATAGTTAGTGACAGAGTTAGAAAACTTGAACTCAGATCTTTAGATTCCAGTTGAGTGCTCATCCAGTTACACAAAAAACTAAGACGTTGACCTACTCAATATTATTTTGAGAAATAAAAGCAATGAAATATGAAAATATAAACTGTGAAGCATTCTACTATGTAAGCTTTAATGCTATTATACTGACCACAATTAACTATCGTTAATCGTGCTCTCAAAAGCAGACTGAGTTTCAACTGCTGTTAAGCTTATCATCCTAACTGATAGCACTCATAAAGAGCTGCTAGCTTTCTTCTCAACAGCTTTCGCACTTCATTATATATTTTATGCAATGCATGATTTATTAAAATGTTGCAAAAACTTTTATAAAGAAAACAAGTGTTTATCTTTTCGTAGGTTTAAATCTCTAGGGTAGGAGGAATAAATGTTTCAGTAATCAACTCTAAGCCTAACGCCAAGCCAGTAATTATAAACCTTTGAGGTTAGGCTAAAGAACTCTGAGAAATACTTAAGCAATGCATTATTAATGTGGATGAGAGTGTTTCTGAAAGCTTTAACTTCATCTCATGTATTTCATTACATAATTATTTTTATTCCAGTCATTATGCAATTTTACATTTAGTTAAATACAATAAACATATCCTTACCTTGAAGCAAGTGGAATGGCAGCAAATTTGTAATTCATCTAAAATCATTTTGGTTTTTGTGCCCAAGGGCTTTCGGCAGTAGGTGCACATATCTCTTTCAATGACAGACCTAGAGAGATATTAGCAATTAAGAATAAATTTGTCATCACACAAAAGACAGATGTATTCCCCATAAAGTCATGTGGAAATGATGTTAATTTTGTTGATACTTTAGGAAATGGTAAAAATTGAGGAAAGTTTGAGATTTTACTTATTTTAGTGATAGAATTGATTCTTCTAGTTACCTTAAAATAATACCAAAGAATTAACAGAAAGGAAGATCTCAAATTATTAATTCATTAGCAATCAAAAGTGCATCTGGACAGGGCAAAGATAATTACAGTTTCCTAATATGACAAAATTTATATTCTCCAATATGATATAATACCCCTGCACACACAAATTTGATGAAGAAAAGAGAGTTTTATTATTTGCTTTGGAAAAATAATGTTTAATAATAAATGAACTGTACATATTTAATCAGCAAGTCCAAAAAGACCTTGGGTCACAGCAGAGCCTTAAGAAAAGCCAATAATTATGTGATGCTTTTCCTTTTGGAAGGTCTCAGGACTGCCTTAAATAGCACCTTGAGGACTTCACTAGTTTCAGGGTTGTTGGCATGCAGGCCTGAAATTTTCAGAGCTGGTAAATAATGGAGTGGTGAAATAAAAACAGCCAATACTTATATAGTGCTAATATGCTTAATAGGTACAGTACATTTTCCATGCACTTTGCTTATTTAAACTCAGTTATTCTTCACATCTCTGAGAAGCAGATGCTATTCTTTTTATCATCATTTTACAGAAGAGTAAACTGAGGCACAGAGGGTGCCTGCCAGACAGTGAGTGAGTAGCAGAGGTAGGGTTTGAGCAAGGCTGCATGGCCCCAGGGTCCCTGTGCTACCTTTGGGCCTGCCCATGAGGACTGCTGGGCTCACATTGTGGACATGAATGAGTCATACCCAAGAGCCAGGATGATCCTGTCATCTAGCCCAGGACTAGAAGCAGAGAAGAGGGAAATGAAAGGGAGGAGGAGGTGGAGAGGAAAGGGATTGGAGTAGATAAGATTGTCTGGCTTTACACGTTCAGCCAGTCAAATAACCTCTTCCTAGCCCTTATGTATAAAAATAACAACTTCCTCTTACATCTCACTCTATAGCTACTTGCTTATATAATCCTCGCAAATATTTTCCTATGGACTCTACACATATGTACACACACTTCATGTCCCATGCAAGCCCTTCAAGAGTAGAAGACAGGCACACTCTATCATTCACCCATTCCAGAGGCACTGAGCTAGGAGCTGGGAATATAAAGAAGAGTGAGACAGTCTCTTCCAACCAGAAGCTTCTTGTCCCCTGGGGTAGCCAGGTGTGTGACTAGATGATGGCAGCATATTATAGACGTGTGGAAAGGGTTCGGAGAGAACAGCCAAGGGAGCAGCTACTCCCAGGTGATGGCAGGAAAGGCTTGTGGAAAAGTGTCATGTGACTTACAGCTTGAAGAAGAAGGAGCCCTCTAGGTGCGCTCAGTGAGGTGGGGAGGGGCATGATGGGGGATTCGAAGCAGAGTGACCAGGCTGAACCAAAGTGCTACTCAATGAGGGTGTCTGGAGTGATCGAACAGTAGTCAATATGCAGGAGCAGGTTCTGAAGGCCATAAATTACGTGCAGAGGAGTTTGTCTTAATCCTGTGAAGTGGGAAGCCGCTTTAAGTGGGATTAATGTGCTTCGATAAGAACTGTGGGGACATGGCTCATGTCACACAATAATCAACATAAAAAGTTGCTGGACTGACTGGTCTTAATAGAAAATTGACTTCTGCTTTCATGACTAAGAAAAATCTCAAGGGCCACTTGAGAACCAGGACTGAAATTCTTCATATTAAGAGCAATACTTCTATGAAGAATATTTTCCTTCCTTAAGTTAACACTAAAGATATGAGCCCAGGGAAAGCTCCAGTGTTGGTATTGTCCTTATTAAAATCACACGGTTAGTCAAAGGTGTTTTCTAAGTATGTGAGGGATCCAGCTCTGGTATTTGGTCACCTAGGCAGTATCTATATCTCACGCTTGTGTAGATGACTTCACCCCTCAAAGAGCAATGACTTAAAGTTAAGACACTGAGAGCATTAGTAATGGGCAAAATTTTATAAAAGTGACAGAGGGGATATAATATCTGTTTTGTTGTTAATCCTCACCCAAGGACATTTTTCCATTAATTTTTAGAGAGAGTGGAAGGGAGGGGGAGAGACAGAGAGAGAAACATCTACGTGAGAGAGATACATCAATTGGTTGCCTCCCACAAGCTTCCCGACCAGGGCTGGGGATTGAGCCGTCAATTGAGGTCCGTGCCCTTAACTGGAACTGAACTCAGGACCCTTCGATTCACGGGCCAACAACACTCTACCTACTGAACCAAACTTACCTCAGCGAGATACATCAATTGGTTGCCTCCCAAAAGCTTCCCGACCAGGGCTGGGGATTGAGCTGTCAACTGAGGTCCATGCCCTTGACTGAAACTGAACTCAGGACCCTTCGGTTCACGGGCCAACAACACTCTACCTACTGAACCAAACTGGCTAGAGCAGGAGATACAATTTTGATGCCTGGTCCATCCATATTTTCCTTAGCAAACAGAACATAGGTTCATGTTTTTCAGAAAACATTTATTGCCCTTGCCAGTTTGGCTCAGTGGATAGAGTGTTGGCCTGCGGAACGAAAGGTCCTGGGTTCAAATCTGGTCAAGGGCATGTACCTTGGTTGTAGACTCCTCCCCGGCCCCAGTCAGGGCTCCTGCAAGAGGCAGCCAATAGATATGTTTCTCTCACATGGACGTTTCTCTCTGTTTTTCCCTCTCTCTTCCTCTCTCCCTAAAAACCAGTCAGGGCTCCTACAAGAGGCAGCCAATAGATGTGTTTCTCTCACATGGACGTTTCTCTCTGTTTTTCACTCTCTTCCACTCTCCCTAAAAATCAATGGAAAAATATCCTCGGGTGAGGATCAACAAAACAAAACAAAACAGAAAACATTTATTGAGTAACTGGTCATGCCAAGCAACTCATTATGAATCAAGGTTGTGCATAAAAATTAGATAAGTCTTTACTCACAACAAGCCTTATTCCCAGGCTCTTCTATAGAGAAACACTGTCAGTAGAACATCGGACATTTGCATTACAGCTGGTTTCTAGTGGTTGGGATAAAATGCTAATTATTTATTTTCATTTCTTCCACTGGCAATCTGCTGGCCACACTCTCATGAGTGTCATCTATGTGCCCCACTGAGCATTAAATGTTAAAGGGTGATCACTAACAGCAAAAACCTGGGGTCGGTTTACCAGCACAAAATTGATACTCATTGTAACCCCTCCTGGGAACGGAGTGTGGGCCCAGAGTGGGTCATGGCAGCATATCCACCCAGCTGTTTGTAAGGTGAGATGGCTTTAGAAAACCGCGGCGAGGGAGGGCTGAGGGCACAGTCTAGTGATGCAATGAGACCTAGACTCTCATAATGTGGTGGTACTGGGGCTCCTGGGAATCAGCAAAGCAGAGGGGCTGTCCTGCGGGCAGCTTTAAGGCACAGAAGCTCTATTGGAATAAAATGCATAAGCAGCAGCCCAGAAGCCAAGGAACAAATTCATGGGTGCAGAGGTTGTAGTACTTCACACACAGGCTGGGGCCAAAGTAGTTTCACAGATGTTCGTATGGGAAATAATACAAATATTAATAAGTAATAATATAAGAATAAATTCTGTTTCACATACTCAAAACTATAACCTACCTTGGCCCCACCCTGTATATAATAATCACCATCAGGAGCACCATCTCCAAGTACAACAAACAACAAGAATGTATTAGTATGTACATAGATGTGTGTGCATAGAATTTTATGTATGGGTAACCTACCTTGGCCCCACCCTGTATATAACAATCACCATCAGGAGCACCATCTCCAAGTACAAAAAACAACAAGAATGTATGTGTATAAAATGTACATAGATGTGTGTGCATAGAATTTTATGTATGGAAATATAGACATACTCACCTATCTGAAGTTGAATAAACAGTCTGTATGTATTTTCCAGAAATGTTCTCCTGGTAGCCATCCTTTGGTGATTTACTACAAACAACACATATGGACATGTGAGAACTGGGCTGTTTCCCTAGTGTTAATGTATATACCTGTAGACAGGTGAGAAAGCACACACACCTCCTCATGCTGCCTTATTATTATATTCTTTGTGATGTTACAAGCCAGGATAATATACTAATAGCCTTTTTTCAATCTGGAGAAATATTGCTACACAGCCATCTCCAAGTTCACACAGATAATGAGGCAAGAGGGAACAGCAAAAAATGTCATTTTTCATGAAATTTATGCTTGCACCTCCCTCATTTATTTACCATAAGAAAGGTACATGTAGTCTAACATAAAGGAAATGCACAAAGTGAGAACCAGTGCAAGCACAGGTACATGTACATCGCTCACATGGAGAACTAAAGACCCTTCAACTTTTACACAAGCTATAGAAGATTTTATTTTTACTTGAATACATCTAATAAAGATTAGTTTAGTGTGAAAGCAAAAGAAAAGTGCATAATTTTTAAAAGTCCTCCATGTTTCATTTCTTAGGTGGCTCCAGTTTGTAATGTCACTGTTTCCTAGAAACAAATGAAATCTGTAATGCACCAACCAACTGGCTGCTCATAATTGCTTGCCAGGTACATATGTTACCTGGGCATATATTAGGAATGGAAGCAATATGCTCCTAGTGTGAGCAATACACCACTGCCCTCCCTTGAGATTTTTTAATGAGAAAACTCACTTTCCCTCCCAATTGCCTGTAGGCAGACTGCTGTCAGAAATAGACTCTATATTATGGAACACATAACCCACGATGCTAAATAGGAGTTTGCACATATTTTTGCATGACACGTATATCATTACTCCCATTTTAATGAGGGGGAAACTGAGACTTGAAGTGGTTAAGCAGCTTTGCCGAGGCACACAGTCAGTAAATGACAAAGATTCAATCCCAAGTCTGATTCCAGGGCCTCGGCACTGCACTGCACCATCAGTGTAGACTTTAGGGAGAATTGGATTCAGCGGAAAAATCAAATTCGGGGGCTGCATTTTATAACATAAATTATGTGTGGGGTTTAGAAACTTTTTTGGATGGTTGTTCACCTTCTGACACTGAATGGACTGAATTTCCTTGAGTCTCCTCCCCTCAGAAGCCCTCCCAGATGCTCTGCTCTTTGGTTTCTTTGAAATGGGCTCTGATTAACATATGTCACCTATATCTGCATTTGCATGCCCCGCCGTCACATTACCCCACAATCAGACTAACTCTCGTTTTTATTCTCCTTGAAAATCAAATGCACACTTCCCTGGCCTTGATTGATGTTTTCCTCACATCCATCACACACCCAGCAGATTTTGTGGGACAACAATTCCCTGGAATTTGGGCCAGAGTATATCTACCAAAAGGTATACCCCGTATTTCAGATAAGTGGCAAACAACAGTGGATACTACCATTTAATTAAAGTGCAAGTCCAAATTAGCATAGACATTCTTGTGTGATTTTATAAAGCTAATTATACATATATAGTCATGTTCTCACATAAACATATATGAACTTTCAAATGGCTATCCTGTTATGTATGCATGTGCTATATTAAATTATTAGTCTACCGAATGACTTTTTATGATTATTTGATAACTACTTAATATTGGAAACATCATGAAAAATTTTATACCTAGAATCCAATGTACTCTTAAATGGTCTTCTCTTTGAAAAAAAATATATAAGTATACTTTAAAATAATATCATTTCTTCTTAAACATAGATCATTTCAAAATTGTAAGTATAGAGAAATATTTTAAATAAATTTCCAGCACCTGTTCTCCACATATGTTCTCGTGTACACTTAGTCTACCGAATGACTTTTTATGATTGTTTGATAACTACTTAATATTGGAAACATTATGAAGAATATTATACCTAGAATCCAACGTACTCTTAAATGGTCTTCTATTTGAAAAAAAAAATACAAGTACACTCTAAAATAATACCATTTCTTCCTAAACATAGATGATTTCAAAATTGTAAGTATAGAAAAATATTTTAAGTAAACTTCCAGCACCTGTTCTCCACATATGTTCTCGTGTACACAACAGTATCCTTTGGTCCTGCAGGCCCGCTGTCAGCATTGGAACTGGGGAAAAACATTGAGTTTATATTTAAAGTTTATGTACAAGAATAATAAAAAATAACAAGGCTATTATTCAATCCAATGCAAAAAAATACTATATTACTTCTAAGCTATTACCTTTGAAATATAAACATTAAAGTGGTATTAATTTATTTCTGCAAAATTTCCTATGTCTCCCATTTTATTCCTGCCTTCCACTGGCTTGGCCTACTTCTAGAATACTAATATGAAAATTGGTCACTCACTAAATCTGCTGTAGAGCATGAAGATTATTTTGAGTATTTGTGCACTATGTTTTAGTGTCTTTAATGGGACATTTAGTTTCCCTGATGTCCCATTCATATTTCCAAACCATACTTGTCCCCCCAAATCTCAAACAAAAATGGACCTTAACTAAACATAACATCTGACTTTAATGAAACTTTTAAATCTAGCTAAAGAATGTCAACGCCAATGTCACAATCATGCTTTAAATAAAATAACAACAACAAAAAGCACACCATACTGTAAACTTTTTAGAGAAAAGTTACATTTTACACCTTCTTATCCATATGTCCCAATTTACCAAGGACCAAGTTGCTAACTCAACACCTTTGTGTAAGCCTGTTTAGCCACTAATAAAATGAGAAATTTCTGCATTTGAAAAGAAGGGTCAGGTTGTATATGTGATGTTTATTAAAAAAAGAGGAAGAATAGTCCTGTCATTTGTTTTATAATTGACCAAGATACTACCTGAAATTCTTCCTAGCTTCATAAGAATGGGTAGTCGTTCTGGTGGACCGGTTGTTGGGAGCATCAGTCAATCCATTGACTTGGCCTTCTAGTCTGAGAAAGCAAACAAATATTTGCCACTTAAAAATCAGAGCCACTTGGAATTTTTTTTATCTTAAATTTTTTTTCATTTTATTAAAATTCTGTTCAAGTAACAGGAACCCGTTTACGTTTGCTGGGTTTCTGCACAGGTACACAAGCAGAATACATGTCCTATTTTACTTATTCACAGAAACCACCTTTAAGAATAATCTTTAGGCATATGACACATTATCTAGTACTAGGATGGAATACTTTTTATCAAGGGCAGGGACCACCTGAACTTGGTCCTGGTAACATTTTCACAGCAGCAGTGCCATTTTAGAAAGCTTTTCATGTACAATGTATCTGAGAGTTCATCAATTTAATGAAAATTATCCAGAGGTTGCTTGGAGAAATTCCAGTTTTCATTTTCTTTTTAATGGAAAGCAATTCTTTGAATATTGTAGAAGTACTTTGACATAGATTTCTGCTAATCTCAAAAATGTCACTATGCTTAACAAAGTCTAGGCATATTTGCTTTTTCCTATGAAACAGAGAAAAATTCTAAAGCAAAAATAGTGAAAGGTTTAGCTCATTATTATCCTCCATGTTAGTAAACTCAAATATAGAAATGACATGAAAACCAAAAGGAAAGTTTAGCTGCCTCCTGCACGCCTCACACTGGGGGTTGAGCCTGCAACCTGGACATGTGCCCAGACCAGAAATCGAACCGCGACCTCCTGGTTCATAGGTCAATGCTCAACCACAGATCCATGCTGGCCAGGTGATGTGATTGAAAATTTACTCTTTCATTTTATCAAAGGTTTTCTTAATACAAGAAGAAGGAGGAGGAGGAGGAGGAGGAGGAGGAGGAGGAGGGAGATGATTTGGGGAGCTAAGAGAACAGAAAGAAACTACCTGTTAGATCTATTAGATGCAAGAGCCTTCTATACAATTTGGGAGGGGAGGGGATGGAATAAGTAACCTACCTCTTTTCCTGATTTTCTATTCTCTGCACAAAATATCAACAATATCACTTCTTTAGATTAAAAAAACTTTTTAACAGAAAAGGCAGCTGCACCTTAGGAAGATAGAAAATAGGACCCTATTGTTTTCCCGGTTCCCTCTATATATATGGGGGAAACGAATTGCTACCATGGAATAATTTTTTATTCTTTCCTGTTTCAGTCTGTAACAACAATAAAGGATAGTTTCTACCCAAACCTTCCTATAAAAGCAACCAAGGTACAATAGTTTTAAAGCCATTATACTGTGTGGTATAAAGAAATTTCAAAATTAGGTCCTGTTTTGTGGCTGTGGTGAATTTGTGTATTCTTTTAGCACCAGGCATCCAAGGAAAATATTCTCAGTGTGTTTTCTGCACCACTGAAAATCTACCAAGCAACAGTAAGTAAAAATAAGTCTTCACAGGCCAAGTGCAGAAATTTGAATTGTCATGATGCCTTTTATACTAAGCAATAGAACAGCAGGCTTTTAGTCAGAAATTTTAACAGAATTTGAATTTTAATAATTTTTTCCTATATCAGCTTATTAATCACCTTGTACATTGTTCTGTGTTGAGATAGTATTTATACTTAAATACCATACTATAGTGCAATTCCTTAGAAAACATTTCAAGTTTACATGATTTATGCAGGATCAGATAGAATTCATAAAATAAAAGTAAATTAAATTAAGCCTTACCTTCCATTCTTATTTTTGGGTACATTAGAATTTACTTCAATTAAATTTTCCAGGTCCCGATCTCTATAGAAAAAAAATAAATTATATACATATATATTTTTAGTTACAATTTTTAGGAAAATTATCTAGGATAAGCACTGTATTATTTCATTTAGGAAATAAAAAAAACAGAATAAAATCAGTACACAACCTTAGACATAGATATTGTGGTATAAAGCTATGGGACATTAAAAATCTGACATTGAGCTGTTGATCTATACAACTCAAGGATGAGAGCATGATGTTATGAGACAAAGAACTAATCTTTGGAAGGTTTGAGAGATCTGGTCTGGAAAGAAACAACTGATTGATATTCACATTCAGTGAATATTCAATGAGCACCACTTTGTGTCACAAAGTACTAATTGCATATTTCCATATGGATTATCTCATTCGGATCTCACAAAATCTTGCAGGACAGCATCTGGGGCTCAGAAAGGCTAAGTGAATTTTCCAAGGTCAATTAACTAATTTGTAAAAGAGTCAAGATTTGAGGGTGAGCCACCTGTCCATCTGAAATCAATTCTTGGATATTTAATTAGAGACTTCATTCCAGTTTTTTGGATTACAGGAACATGAAAAATCAACACAAAATTTGAATCAATAATTCATAATGTACAGGATAAATGGGACAATTAGACTCTTAAATTTTGGGCTACATTTATGATTTGACACACTTTCATAAGTTACAATAAATATCCTGTGGTATGTGATTTATATATTAGTTATTTATAGTATATCTTTGCTAGAACACTGATAGTTCCTGATTTTTCCCCCCATGAGTTTGAAAAAGCCATTGTCATGAACTTTGTTGGTTAGGAACATAGTTTAAGAGTTTGAGTGGCCTGGCCAGTGTGGTTCTGAGCATTGACCTATGAAGCAAGAAGTCATGGTCAGATTCCCAGTCAGGTCACATGCCTGGGTTGCAGGCTCGATCCCAGTGTGGGGTGTGCAGGATTCAGCCAATCAATGATTCTCTCTTATCATTGATGTTTCTATCTCTCCCTCTCCCTTCCTCTCGAAACTCAATTATATATATATATATTTTTTTTTAAGAGTCAAAGTGAGGCCATATATTCCCCTATTTCCTTGGGCAAGTTTGACAACCTATCTAAGCTTCCTTTTGTAAAGGAGGATAATAAAATCTAATCTTATAGGGTTGTAGTGAAAACAAATGAGTTAATGTAAATAAAATTTGTGGGCACAATGACTACAATTGTAGATGAACTGAATAAGCATAGATAAATGATAGTTAAGAGAATTGTAGTTATTTACAGTATATCTGTGCTATAACACTGATAGTAGGCGCGATTGATTCCAAAATTTTGAGGGTCTACTGTTTCATTTTTCTCTCTTTCTTTTAAATTTTAACATCCTTAGAATTTCAGTTTTTGTAAATCTCCCTTCTGATCCTGAATAGTAGACTTAAATAAGGTTATTTTACATGGAATCAGTATAAGGACTCTCACTCACAAAATTAATATTTATATGGATGAAAAATAATATTCAAAATTATCTTATATATGAAATAAGATTTGATATTCTTTTTATAACACCCAACCATTGATAATTGATAAATCTGCAAGTTAGTCAACATTCCTTAGCTACACTTACTCCTCACATTTAAAATACTAGCTGCACACTTTTAGTAGGAAATATGCCAATCAATATATGTAAAATGTATAGGATTTCAACAGAAATCTCTCAGAAGTATCAAAATCATTTGACTCTGCAGCCTGAATATGTAAAATTCAAAAAAATGGCTTCCTCAACGTAACTGCTAGAACTGTATAAGGAAACCTCCTAGATTACATCCTTCAAATTCAGCAATGGAGATGGAAGGCTTTGCATTTGCCTAACCCCTGATGGTCCCTCACTACTCCCTAATGCCATGTTATTGGCCTCCGGGGCCACTGTACTATCTTAATAGCCTAGGCATGAAGTGATTCTGCCCTTAACATTTTTTAAAATATATATTTTATTGATTTTTTACAGAGAGGAAGGGAGAGGGATAGAGAGTTAGAAACATCGATGAGAGAGAAACATCGATCAGCTGCCTCCTGCACACCCCCTACTGGGGATGTGCCCGCAACCAAGGTACATGCCCTTGATTGGAATCGAACCTGGGACCCCTCAGTCCCCAGGCCGATGCTCTATCCAGTGAGCCAAACCAGCTAGGGCTGCCCTTAACATTTTTAAATAACATTTCACTAAATACTTGGGGATAATGGAATAAAAAAAGTGGAGTATCATGGTATTCCATAATCCAGCTTCCTACGAATGCCAAACTAGGGAACACCATAGTAAGTAGTGAGAGATCACCAGGAAATGTGAATCTTGAGAAATTAAAATTTTGTCCCAGAAAGTGATTCTCTGCTAACCCTGGATGAACTGAGAACCTTTTTCATTGCAACTTGAGAGTAGAGACACATGGCCATGACCTTATTCCTTATTTTGGGATGTTGTTATAAGTTGGATAATACCCCACCACCACCACCACCACATTCATATGTTGAAATCCGAATGACATTATGTCAGAATGTGACTTTATTTGGAGATAGGGTCTTTACAAAGGTAATCAAGTTCAAATGAGGTATTAGGATGGGCCCTAATTCAGTATGACTGGTGTCCTTATAAGAAGGGAAAATTTAGACTCAGACACACACAGATGGAAGACACTGTGAAGACACAGGTTGAAGACAGCCTTCTATAAGCCAAGGAGAGGGACCTAGAACAGATCCTTCACTCACGGCCTTCAGAAGGAACCAACCCTACTGACACCTTGATCCTGGACTTCCAGCCTCCAAAACTGTGAGAAAATAAATTTCTGTTTTAAGCTATGTAGTCTGTGGTTCTGGTTACAGCAGCCCTAGCAAACTAATACAGATCTGCTTCTGCCCTCACAACATGATTAGGTTTAGTTCCTCAGCCCAATGGTGGGCATCCTCACTTCCTCCAGCATGTTTTACTCCTGCCTGTTGCAGGTACTGTGTTTTCTTCTCCACCCCCACTCCCCACTGCCACTTCCTCCACCCGCTCCTACACTTTTCCCATTCCCTGCCCCCCAAGTCTTTTTGGACCTTAGCTATTTTGAGGGAGAATGGGAATGGATTTGAACCTGAGGAAAGAGAAGAAACTAGAATCTGACAAATGCAATAATTACAGATAGATAATTCAAAATTGGAACCTATGCATGCCTTCAAAGAAGAACATTCCCAAAGTGGCCTCAGAGTGAATCATCGAATAAACCATATTATTAGTGGAGTTTTCAATAAACAGTGTCACATATCAATTTGGTAGGGGGGATTATAAGATTTAATTCTGAATAGTCTACACTAATATTTAAAGCAAAATGAAAAGTTCTAGATTATGTAAAGTATAAAATGTGTATCTGCTTTGGTTGTTCATCCTGACTGGTGTCATTAGCTAGATTTGAAGATCCAGTAAAAGAAGTTCAGATTGCCCATAAACTTCTCAAGCTGAAGGATATAAAAATAAATTTCATTCTCTAATTAAGACCACATCTATTGTATCCTGTCTTTTACACTGTGGTAGAAGATAAAAAGCTGTGATTCAAAGTGTGAAAAAAAGATTTTTATAGAAGCCTAGCCAAGTGCTTCAGGGTTGAGCAAAGGCTTAATTCTAAACCCTTTCTGTGTCAGTTGCACCTTATAATTGTATAGTTTATGAGCAGCTGGAATTAACTCAAAGAAAAACCATCACTTCTCTGTGGATACAGTGAGAAATGCTAAAAAGAAATTTTGTTAACCATAGCAACTAATAATGCTTTTCTTTATGTAGATTTCAAAATGTTTGGGAGAAAATATTAGTTGTTATGTAGAACCATAGCATAAATTTTATATATAATCATTTATCTGTGTTCTCCTTATGTAATTTATTTTCCACTGTCCTTTACAGAGCAGATTAAAGAGAAAATAGAGATTTGGGGGACCATGGTATTATTGTCTCATTTTATAAATTAAATTTATTGGCGTAACATTATTTAATAACATAATACAATTTTCAAGTATAAATTCTATAATTCATCATCTGTATATTGCATTGTGTGCTCACCACCCAAAGTCTAGCCTCCTTCCATCACCATATATTTGATCCCCTTTAATTATGGCCTCTTATTAAACAGTTTTTTCTAGGATAAGCATTGTATGAGAGAAAGTTATCAGCTCACTCCCAACTGCTCTTCCTCTCCCATGAGATGTGGGAGGTAGTTATTAAAAGCCTCAATATGTTTCTCTCTCTTCAGCTTACTTAAAGTGCTTTCGTAGAGTATCAAACACATTTGCAAAATTAAGAGTCTCCATATAAAAGTTTTACTATGGTACTTCTTTCATGCCAAGAACTAAATCTGAGGCTTTAACTTTAGTGCAAAAGGAAAATTTGTCTCTCTGAAAGGAGTATAGAATACAGTGAGATAACCATATAATTCTTCAACTCTGTTGACACCCCCAAATGGGCCCAGCTTTATATATTTTTATAACTCTTTTCAATGATGGAGTCATAAAGATTATATATTAAAGAAATTGACAGTTCCATAAAGAAATCGGAAATTTTAGATATTTTAAATATAAGATGTGACCAAGAATGCTAATGGTTCTAATTCACCATGGTTCACTGGGATTATGCCATGACCAGGAGATGATCACTGGCTAAAGGAGACCACTTAGAAGACACCAGATTCTTCATTCTGGTTTCACTCATGGGGCTCAGAATGTTAGAGCTGGAAAGCAATAGACTTTATCTAGGAGGATGATTATAGGGACTTGGTTAGTTTGAGATTTAGCCGCTAATCCACAGAATATTTATTAAGCACCTAATATGAGCCATGAATTGTACAATGTACTGTAGATAAAGAAGTGAACAAGACACTCAATATTACCATTAAAAATCCTCTAGTTGAAGAGAGATGATTAAGTAACCATTTCCTCTAAGAGACAAATGCTATGGGACAGAAAGGATGGAGAATTTGAGAACACCTAGAAGGACTGATACAGATGTGATGGCATGGGGTGGGGCCTTCCGGAGCCCGAGAGATTGACGCCTAAAATGAGACCTGGAGGATAAGCAAAAGTTAACCACACATTAGCCCTGAAGGAGGCCTGAGGAGTGTGGGTAAGTTAGGGTATGTGGGTGGAACATAATAGAGGATGTGGTGAGAAGGCCTGTGGAGGCAGGATGAGGTGGGCTTTGGAAAGCAGGTGAAGAAGTGTGGACATTATCCAATGGCAATGGCAATGGGAAGCCATTTAATCAGAAGAATGAGGTGATCAGATTGGTGTTTTAGAAAAATCACTCTACAATGTGGCCAATGGACTGCAGGGTAGAAAGTACGACAGGCGGCTGAGGAATTAGTTAGGAGACTGTCCAGTCATCTAGACTATAGTAGTCATGGGGCTGAGGAAATACCTCAGTTCCTGAGATAATTACAAGCATCCAAGTGACCTATTGATTACGGGGATAAAGCAATGGAGAGTCAGTGTCACCCTCTCCCCCACCCTCTAGCTTTCTGACTTGAGCAGAAATATGGGAAATGTAAAATAGGAAGGAGCTCTTGTTGGAATACTGAAAACTCGGAGGTATGTCTCAGCAAATGGGAAGACCTTAAAACGATGGAAGGATAATACTTCCAATAGTTCAGAGTATTTTTCTACTTCAGATAAAGGATGCGCTTT
Source organism: Myotis brandtii (assembly GCF_000412655.1). Taxonomy (NCBI): domain Eukaryota; kingdom Metazoa; phylum Chordata; class Mammalia; order Chiroptera; family Vespertilionidae; genus Myotis; species Myotis brandtii. The sequence continues at coordinate 420,783 of NW_005363468.1, forward strand.
CCAACTGTAACGGCCTAAATGTCACGAGATGCTTCCCAACCTTCATTTGGGAGCAGCAGTTTACAGGCTACAAATAATTGAATATCTCCCTTTAGTGTCTCTTATTTCATGAAGATACAAAACTGTCACTGCCAAGAGCCTGCCGTTTCTCCTTGAATAGATGAAAATTCTGGGCACATCTGCATTTGTTTGGGTTGCTGTGTTCTTGGAAGGAGCTCAGGGACACCTGCTTACATTCTGATCAATGGCTGAAGTTTATTCTGCCCCTAACTGCGAATGAAATATACAGCTGCTGGAAATGTCAGCAAAGTCCCATAAAGAAAACCCCGATTCGCTGCTGTTACACTATTAAATAATCAGTGTTCACGTCACATTGAATTGGATGTAAAAGTGCCTTGTGGCTGTTATTCCCACTGGGAGGCACTTTAAAATGACCCCTCTCCCTTTACCTCCTGAAATCAAGCAGCCAGCATAAACACATTATAGATACAGTGGCTGAACCAACGGAAGGAAATCACTTTTTTTTCAAATAGGCAGCTTAGTCTTTCTTGCTCAGCTGTTTTGAGAAAATTCTTGAACATCCAAGCTGATTATCATCAAATCTGGTGTAAATACTAAAGAATCATCAGATATCAGGTTACATCTGTGGACAAAGCTGCCATTTGAAAACAACATGAAGGCCAATATTTTTTTTTTAAATTATAGAAATCCTATCTGTGTAAGAAAAATGTCTCCTTTTTATAGATATTTGTTATCAGGAGTTGCTGATAGAAAACATATTTTTATAAAATTAGCCTCTTCTACTAAAAGGCAAAACTCTCATGAGAAAGTTACCATGGTCTGCCAACATAGCACATTTGCTAGAGGGAGGGAAGGAAGGACAAGAAAGTTAGAAGGAGGTGGTGAGGGATGGAGGGAGGGAGGGAGAGAGGAGGAGGGAGGAAGGAGAAGGGGGAAGGGAGGGAAAGAGGGAGGGAGGGAAGGAGGGAAGGAGGGAGAAAAGGAGGGAGGGAGAGAGGGGGAGAGAGAGAGAGAGAGAGAGGGAGAGAG
>NW_005363468.1:421919-435687 GCF_000412655.1 Myotis brandtii
AGGGAAAGAGAACATTTTATGGAATGGTCCACTGAGAGAAGAGTTTGCTATAGTAGCCACATGTGGTTATTAAACCTAATCACTCCAAAAACTGTTACTAATAAAAAGGAAATCTGCCCCAACCAGTACACTATGAAGAAATGGTTCTACTTAATAAAGATATTTTCATATGATTTTCAGTGGCAGAAGCAACACCAAAATTCTGCTGGTATTTCAGCTGCTAGAAAAACTCTATGAGACAGTACTTTCTCTTCTCCCTCTCATTTTAACAATAACTTTCTAGAATTAATGTTTCTGGTTGTAGTTTTTTTTAATTGCAGAGGTGGGGGGATAGAAGGGAAGGGACTGTACAGAGTGTAAAGAATTAAAAGAGAAGGAGAATCTGAGCTGTTTTAGCCACAGAACTTTTGTTTTTCTTGCCGATAGTGATGTCACAAGGACCTGAGTTTAGGTCAAGAATGTGTTTTCACATCTTTGAGCTATAGCTTCCTCTTTTATAACATAGGGTGAATGAATATATTTCTCATGGGTTTGTTGTGAGGATTAAATATGTGTAAACTGCCAGTTACATGACAGGTGCCCAATAAATGCTACTGTCTAAGTAGCAACTGCCTTTGTACCTTCCTGCTTCAGAAGCCCCTACAACAGATAAAAACATACAGACAGAAAAGTGGAAAAAAGCATTAATGTCGAAAACAAACTAGGAGACATAAGATCTAGATCAATGAGAATATGGCCCTGTCCATCCTCTTTCTCCTGTTGGATTAAAGCACTTTTCTGTGTCCTAATTGCTTTCTTCCCTGCAGAAGATTGAGACTATGATTCCCATCTACATATTTCCTCTGATAAAATTTCATGTCAGTAGAACAGTCTGGACTTCTAATGCACTCTGGTGCATTTATCTATTAACTATTAATAAAGCCCTTTAGGTGAATGATATGACATGAAGATGATGAACAATAAGATATTTGCAGAACTCAACTGTAAGTTCAAGGCTAAAATCTGCTGTCACATTGTGAGCCTACCCTAGCTGTGGATCTGTAGTTTCAAAGACCCTGAGTAGCCTTTCCGATCTCAGGAGGTATCAATATGAACCATAAGTTTGGCTCAGTTTCCCCAAAACACTTTTTCTTACTTAATTTCGCTCATTTTTCATTTCAGTTCTGACAGTCTATTTCCTAAATACAACAAACACCACATTGTCTTGGTGCAAATAAAAAGTACAGAACTGAGTCTGAAGCACGACATTGATTCCAGAAAGGTACAACATGTTTCCTTGCTGAACAGGAGACACCGGGGTTATAGATGTGTCCCCATGTGACACTAAAGAAAAATAAAAGGCTTCAAGAAAGAAAGACAAGACGAGCAAAGAAAATAAAGAAAATACCTAACCCAGAACCTTAAGAACATGTCATGATAGTTAGGCAAAGTCACTAACCGTGCTGTGTTCCTGAGAGCGGACGGTTGCACTTTAATAAGATTGTCCAAGTCTTGGCTATTCAAAAGAGAAGAAAATAAGTTCAGGTTAGCGATGGGTTTTTGGTGGTACTCGTTCAACAAAGCAACATTTTACAAACCCGCTGCACCCTGGGACCACAGACTCATGAAAACATGATATGACAGATTTTATGTGATCACCTCTGACTGCTTCGGACCGCTGAGGGGTTCACTCTGATGAGGGTATCGAGATCCTGGTTTCTTTAGAGAAAAATAAAAAGATTGCCGATGAATGAGAAGGTTCTTTTGACAAGATCATGAGGGTTATAAATCTGTTTAGAATACTGATAAGACAAAATAGTCTTCCCGACTAAAGCAGAAAAATTAGTACAGTTCTATTACCTCTGATTGTTGGTGAGAGTTTCAGGATTCACTTTGATGAGCTTGTTGAGTTCTTGATTTCTTTAAGTGAAAAAAATGAAGGCAGCTCGGTTAGTGGTAATAAGGGTTTAAGTTGGTTGGAAATAGGAAGAAAGGATTTGTTATCTTAGCACTTAGTTTGAGACATATTGATTTGGCCCGGAACAGCCTAGAAATAAGTTTTGTTAACCAACACTCTGAAATGTATTTGTGTTTTTAATTTAAATATTTTTTTATTGACTTCAGAGAGGAAGGGAGAGGGAGAGAGAGATAGAAACATCAATGATGAGAAAGAATCATTGATTGGCTGCCTCCTGCATGCGCCCTACTGCGGGTTGAGCCCACAACCCGGGCATGGGCCCTTGATCGAAATCAAACTCAGGACCCTTCAGTCCACAGGCCAATACTCTATCCCCTGATCCAAACCAGCTAGAGCCACTCTGAAATGTTTTAACTTTATGAAGATACAAACTGATTCTAATGACCTTGCTATTTTAAAAATCATATTCATCAACTAAATATCCTATATAATAAAAGCCCAGTGACCGAATGGCAGAACAACCAGAACGACCGGGCAACCAGTCATGCACTGACCAGATGCAAACTGACCACCAGGGGGCAGACACTCAGTGCAGGAGCTGCCCCCTGGTGGTCAGTGCACTCCTACAGTGGGAGTGCCACTCAGCTGACTGGGATGAGCGGCTGCTCCTGCAGCAGGAGCAGCTGCTCAGAGGGCGGGTCCACAGCCACCAGGATAAGCCGTGCTCCCACAGCAGGCCGATCCCTGAAGGCCACACCCCCCACCAGTGCATGAATCCATGCACCAGGCTTCTAGTATATATATATATAAAAGCCTAAGCAACCATTCGACCATTAGATTGTTCAACTAGTAGCTATGATGCTCACTGACCACCAGGAGGCAGATGCTCAACGCACAGGCATGGAAACATGGAACACACTGATGAATCTCAGAGGGAAGAGGGGAGGGGGGAGGGTGAGAAGAGATTAAAAAATTTGGCTCTCAAAAGAAATTTCAATCATTGTACTGTTGATATTTGGCTCTGTTAACTAATGAGTTTGTTGACCACTGTCCTATATAATAAAAGCCCAGTGACCGAACGGCAGAACGACCAGAACAACTGGGCAACCAGTCGTGCACCAGATGCAAACTGACCACCAGGGGGCAGACACTCAGACATAAGATTTGGCAATCCATCAAAATTGAGTTTTCTTCCCTCTATGATGACTGCAAAACCAAATTAAACTCCGTTGTTCATGGTCAAATGAATAACATCCTCTGAAAATGTCCGATTTCTATTTGAGGTCCTACCAGTTTCTTTTCCCAGTCGCAGAACAATATTTGACCGGGATGAGCGGCTGCTCCTGCAGAGGGCGGGTCCACAGCCACCAGGATAAGCCTTGCTCCCACAGCAGGCCCATCCCTGAAGGCCACACCCCCCACCAGTGTATGAATCCATGCACCAGGCCTCTAGTATATATATATTTAAATATAAGCTCTAAAATTAGAATTACACTTAACATAAGATTTGGCAAAAGTGAGTTTCAGCAATCCATCAAAATTGAGTTTTCTTTCCTCTATGATGACTGCAAAACCAAATTAAACTGCGTTGTTCATGGACAAATGAATAACATCCTCTGAAAATGTCCGATTCCTATTTGAAGTCCTACCAGTTTCTTTTCCCAGTCGCAGAACAATATTTGCTTTCACATGGTTTGCCAACATTCACTGCCTCATTGTGTATAATGCCTTGTTTTAAAGGCTGGAAAGTTGTGACTTTTCAAAGTGTTCCTCTAGACTCCTTTTTAATATCTATTCAAAGAAATACAATAGCCTGCCGTGTCAAGAGGTCACAGGACTGACATCTGCTCCCAGCAGCATCTTGGACAGCAACCTGCCTGTACCGCCTTCCCTCCAACAACCCTTTTTAATCATATAAAGATAAAATATATTTTACTCATGGAAAACATTGATGTGAGGGAAGGGGAGCCTCTTAGAGGTTAATCATCAAAAAGGTCTGAGTAAGATCCCCAGGCGAGGCCTCTCCAAAGGATGTGCTTTCCACCAGCCCATGGATTCACTCAGTTGATCACCTTTCTTAGATCTCTGTGGTAGGCAGAAAGCCACTCATTGAATTTTCACTGTTTGAATTATCTTCAATAATATTATTCTCAAAAATAATCAACTGGTATCTACAATCACTATTAAAAGAATGATTAACATATGAAAAATATCCATTGCAAAAAAACCTATCAATCTGTCATAAGGCAAAACCATGCCTGAAAGATAACAATTTTTAAAATTAGGTTAATGTGACATATTAGAAGAAAAAAATACAAAGAATGAAACTTTGTAGAGGAGATAATATGCTCAAAAGCCAGAATATTTCAATGTATAAAATTAACCATAAACAGAACTTCCATTTTAACTGTTTTGCTGAACGTAGAAAATTTGATTCATCCAACTACCTAGAACAGTGATTGTGAAGCCCAATAAAGAAATTAAAAAAAGAGAAAGAAATATATTTTACATCATAACCCAATACTAAGCTCTTTATTCAGACAGACAGACACACACAATGAAACATAAATTTCATGAACTAATACCCTCACTACATAAGAACTCTCATTTTCTACTCTATTTAATTCATTTTACTTAATTAAGAAAAAATTCTGATTGCCATTCACTAAATTAATTACAAAACCCTTTACTGGGCTGCAACCCACAGTTTGAGAAATACTAACTTATAAAACATAAATGTACGCTATATTCTATTCCTAGTCCTAAAAAGACAATACTGTGTGTTAATAAAACAAGGATCTCAGTAACAGTCCTGAATTGCCTTGATTGACAGCACATGCAATTTATCTCAATGAATTGAAAACAACAAATTTATAGAGTTTTTTCAGGCCCTGGGTACCTACAACCACAGGAATCTTATATCTACCTTTTTTCGAGGAAAAATATAACATGTTTTCTACTGAGGTTACTGATTTCATTTATTTTGCCTTAAGGATGTAGTAAAGGGACACATTAGAATATTAAAACCTATTATTACTTCCATGTATTCTAAAAGCTGTAAAGTACTTGGCAGTAATCATTCTATGAAGTAATCATTCAAATGACCCTTTAAAGCAGTAAAGACACCTCCTGGCTGTCCCATGGCAAGAGCAATAATCCCAGCCTTACAGCCTCCTCTATTTCCCGAGGTTCTCAATTAACTTTCATTTATTTTAAGATCAAAGTCGGTGTGCTATGGTTTAAAGAATGGTAGTCAGGCTAAGAGTTAGGCTAGAAATTAGAAGAACTCACAGAAGACAGATTTTTGCCCCTGGCCTCAGTATTCTCATCTGTAAAATGGGGAGATTGGATGGATTGGGTCATCTCTAAGTCTCTGCCCATCTCTAATATCTTCTACTCCTTGGAATCTATGAATCTGAAATTTACCACTTGTCATGTTTATTAAGTTAGCTATTCAATGCCTTTTTTTCTTTTTAAATGTAACGCACTAAGAATGCATTCTATATCCAGCAAGCAGTACATGAGTATTCTAAAATGTAATATATTAAATTGACAACCTATTATTGTCTCGGAATAACATCTCTGGTATATAATTAGCTTTAATCTATGATAATTGCCTGCTGTTAATAGGATTCAGTATGTCTACTGGATTCTCTTTGTGGCGTTCATGGCCTATAATTATATCTCGTGTGCTACTCATGACACCTACTAGTAGTTGTAAGCTTCAAACCAGTTGGTGCTCAATAATTACTTAGAGCACAGAACTACTATCAGTCTCCCACCAGTTTTCTCTACATCCCTAGTTAAATCACCTGCCTTTTCTGAATCTTAAATTCCTCTTCTGTAATTTGATTAGGTTAAACTGAAACAGAGGTTTTCAAAATTGTTCAAACTAACTGGGATATGAGTTCCTTGAAGTTCCTTCATTTCACCTCTAAGATTTTGCAATTTTCATATGTACCAACTAAACTCAAGAAGAAAAATCATGAAAACATTGTCAAGATATAGTATATAATATATATAATAGTAATCTATAATGATATAAAGCTAATCATATAACCAGAGACAAAAAGTGAATTATATCATGTTACACATGTGTACTACTTAAAGAATTATCGAAATTTAGGGCCATAACTTTGCTGGGAGCAGCAAACCATCTAAGAAACAGTAAACATCATAAAGTTTCCACTAAGTATAGAAAAAATACTCTTCAAAAACAAGGATGAATGATATTTGCTGGCCATGAGTCTAATGAAGTGTCTGAGTGTTTTTTAAAATTATATTATTTTTTAATTAATTCAAGAGATAAAGGTATTAATATCAATTCTACAAAACAAACAGCACATAGACCAGTTATGTTCCTACTACAATCACTCTCTTCAATTGCTTTACTTGAAGCTGAAAAAAGTGAAGCCACCACATATTTTTTTCAGCTGCCTCTCTTTCTTGCTATTAACAAATAGGTAATCTAAATTTCCAGGGACATTTAAAAACTGTGATGCTTTTGCCCCAACCAGTGTTCTCAGTGGTTAGAGCGCCAGCCTGTGCACCGAATGATTGTGGGTTTGATTCCAGGTCTTGGGCAAGTACCTGGGTTGCAGGTGTGAACCCAGCCACAGTTGAGTGTGTGGGGGAGGCAACCAATCAATGTCTTTCTCACATCAATGTTTCTCTGTCTCTCTCTCTCTTTCTGTCTCCCTCTCCCTCCCTTACACGCTCTCTAAAAATCAAGGGAAAACATATCCTTGGGTGAGGGTTAACAATTAATTAATTTAAAAAGGTATGATGCTTTTAAAAGACTTATTCCATTTGTAAATAGAATGATTATAAGTCATTTATATTCTTGTTGTGTTTAGTTAAGGAGAAACAAAACATTACAAAACAACAACAACGAAAAGAAACATCCTTCTCTTACCCAGCCATTTTTTTCTGACAGCTTTGGGGCTTAGATTACTAAATGTATTAAGAACTTTTTCACTGCTAAAATAAAATAAAATAAAATATCAAATTCAAATGGAAATCAGCAAATTTTATGACTGGCATTTTTTTTCTTTTGCCACTTGAATCATTCAATGGAATCTACATAAAAAGCGATAAATCTACTGTTTCTACTTTATATACATTAGTTATCTTCTTTAAATCCTCAAAACAACCTAATAAGACGTTTACTATCACCCCTCCTTTATAAATAAAGAAACTCGACTTCAGAGAAGTTAAGACACTCGTGGGGGCCAGGTACCTAAGAAGTGACTGAGGGTGAACCAGGATTGAAACACTGTGATGCTGTTGCCCCAGCATTGAAGATTGAAACCATGGCAACTGGATCCCAAACCCCATGCTCCTTTCTGCTAACACCCTTCCCCTCTCTCTATTCATGATTCTTTACATCTGCACAGGGCTTTTCACTGACATTATCTTCCCAAGAATGAAAGGTAGCTTGGAGTTAGCTGCTCTGCTATGCTTTTCTTAACTTCTGTTCCATTGTATAATGGGTCTTAACTTCTCAAGAAGACAGAAACAAATTCAATGTCACAAAAAGTATCTTAAATATAAGAATGTTATGTTGCTGGTTTTCTTAGGAGTCATTTAAAAAATAATCCTTGGGTTTGTGAAGGAGTAGAAAGCCAATATTCTTTAATTTATTCAGTTTTATAAACTTAATATTTATTTACTGTAAATTTACAATAATAAACTAGTTTTGGTATTTTGTGTCAAAATGAATTTCTCAAGTAGCAATCTATACATATAAAACCCTGCCCTAACCGATTTGGCTCAGTGGATAGAGCATCAGCCTGCGGACTGAAGGGTCCCAGGTTCGATTCCAGTCAAGGGCATGTACCTTGGTTGTGGGCACATCCCTGGTGGGAGGTGGGTGCAGGAGGCAGCTGATCGATGTTTCTCTCTCATCGATGTTTCTAACTCTCTATCCCTCTCCCTTCCTCTCTGTAAAAAAAATCAATAAAATAATATATTTTTAAAAACAAACCCTAAGCGACCAGATGACTGACTGGTAGCTATGATGCACATTGACCACCAGTGGGGAGACGCTCAATGCAGCAGCTGCCCCCTGGTGGTCAGTGTGTTCCCACAGCCCACAGCGGGAGCGCCTCTCAGCTGACCAACAGGTGCCAGATGCTGGGCTGGGAGCACCGCTGCAGTAGTGCAAGCTTCCTCCCCGGACACTCCCTCTGCACTCCCCTCCCCCATGAGCTGGCAGGTAAGGCCGGGCTGTAGAGGTGTAGAGGTCCACTGATCCCCACAGGCCAGGCGGAGGGACCCCACTGGTGCATGAACCCATGCACTGGGCCTCTAGTTATACAGAATTAGCTTCAATATTATTATTTTAAACAATATTCTAATGAAATAAATGGAAGCAATAATAAAAAAAAATCTTTATAGCATTATTATACATCAACAAATCAATTTGCCCTAGACAGTTTGGATCAGTGGATAGATCATCTACCTGTGCACCAAAGGGTCCCGGGTTCCATTCCAGTCAAGGGCACGTATGTTGGTTGCAGACTCCTCCCCAGCCCTGGCCCTGGTCAGGGTGCATGCAGGAAGCAACCAATCAATGTGTTTCTCTCATATTGATATTTCTCTCTGTCTTTCCCTCTCCAGCACTCTCTAGAAGTCAATGGAAAAATATCCTCGGGTGAGGATTGAAAACAAAATAAAACAAAACAAAACAAAAAAGAAATTAATTTGTTCTCTTTATTTCTCATGTCCCCTTGCAAAATGTCCTTAGCCAAATAACTAATTTTATTTTTTGGCATAAATTGGAGAGTTGCTCAGGAGTCTTGAATAATCTTAATAAGCTTACCTTTTGTTTGCTGAGGGGGTCACTTTGATAAGATTGTTCAGGTCTTGGTTCCTAAAACAATGTTATAAGTTTCAATAGCTGGTAAAATCAACTAAAATCAATAATGTGCATATTTTTTCAACTCTCTCTAGAAGTCAATGGAAAAATATCCTCAGGTGAGGATTGAAAACAAAATAAAACAAAACCAAAAAAAACAAATTTATTTGTTCTCTTTATTTCTCATGTCCCCTTGCAAAATGTCCTTAGCCAAATAACTAATTTTATTTTTTGGCATAAATTGGAGAGTTGCTCAGGAGTCTTGAATAATCTTAATAAGCTTACCTTTTGTTTGCTGAGGGGGTCACTTTGATAAGATTGTTCAGGTCTTGGTTCCTAAAACAATGTTATAAGTTTCAATAGCTGGTAAAATCAACTAAAATCAATAATGTGCATATTTTTTCAACCTTAATATTTAATTAAATGATTGTTGCTAATTTAATTTTTTTATTGATTGATTTTAGGGAAAAAGATAGAGGAAGGGACAGAGAGTAATACAGATTTGTTATTCTACTTATTTATGCATTCATTGGTTGATTCTTACATGTGCCCTGACTGGGGAATCAAACCCACAACCTTGGCAGATCCGGACAACACTCTAAGCAACTGAGCTACCTGGCGAGGGCTGATTGTTGCTAATTTAAAACTTCATCATTATTTAAATTCTCTTTTTAGCCCTAGGAAAAAACAGATTGCTACTATCCATTTCTTGCATAATTTTGTACTTAGGAAAATTCATTTTCATTTTATTTTATTTCTTTAAAGGTAACCTCAAATTTAAATTACTTACAAACTCCTTATTATCCATATTATATTTTATAGTAGAACTAGAGGCCCGGTGCATGAAATTTGTACACTGGGAGGTGGGGGTCCCTCAGCCCAGCCTGCCCCTCTCACAGTCCGGGAGCCCTCAGTGGATGTCCTACTGACGGCCACAGTCTGGCAGCAGAGGCTCGGAGATGGATCGCCACGGTGACCCGGGAGCAGGCCCAGCTGGGTGCTGCCTGCTGGGGGCTGCCTGCAGGCAGCACTTTCCTGCTCATGGATCGCCACGGTGACCCGGGAGCAGGCCCAGCTGGGTGCTGCCTGCTGGGGGCTGCCTGCAGGCAGCACTTTCCTGCTCATGGATCGCCACGGTGACCCGGGAGCAGGCCCAGCTGGGTGCTGCCTGCTGGGGGCTGCCTGCAGGCAGCACTTTCCTGCTCATGGATCGCCACGGTGACCCGGGAGCAGGCCCAGCTGGGTGCTGCCTGCTGGGGGCTGCCTGCAGGCAGCACTTTCCTGCTCATGGATCGCCACGGTGACCCGGGAGCAGGCCCAGCTGGGTGCTGCCTGCTGGGGGCTGCCTGCAGGCAGCACTTTCCTGCTCATGGATCGCCACGGTGACCCGGGAGCAGGCCCAGCTGGGTGCTGCCTGCTGGGGGCTGCCTGCAGGCAGCACTTTCCTGCTCATGGATCGCCACGGTGACCCGGGAGCAGGCCCAGCTGGGTGCTGCCTGCTGGGGGCTGCCTGCAGGCAGCACTTTCCTGCTCATGGATCGCCACGGTGACCCGGGAGCAGGCCCAGCTGGGTGCTGCCTGCTGGGGGCTGCCTGCGGGCAGTAGTTTCCTGCTCATGGATCGCTGCGGTGACCCGGGAGCAGGCCCTGCTGTGTGCTGCCTGTGGGCAGCACTTTCCTGCTCCCGGATCACCATGGCCCAGGATTAGGCCCTGCTGGGGGCTGCCTGCCGCCATGCTTGCCTGCTTCAGGGCCACACAATCTGCTCACGGTCGCCGAGGCAATGCCTGCTGGGCTCACGTTACCAGGGTGACACCGCCAGTGTCCTGCCCCGCTGCTATGGGAGCCGCCATCTTTGTCGCAGAGTTACAGTTAATTTGCATATTACTCTTTTATTAGTTAGGATTAGCATTTAGAATATTTTGGAGGTTTTAATGGATAAGAGGAAAATATAAAATTGCTCATCATTTTCACGTCTTCCATATTTTTCTCCCTCTCCTCAAAAAAAAACCCAACCAACTAAACAAACATAAAAACTGAGACTTTCAAAAAAAAGTTATTTTCTGATTCTAAGGCATATAGTAATATACATAACATGAATATGTAATATTGAGGTTACTTCAAAATATAAATCAAATCACTTCAGAATCACACTTTATGCAATGCTAAATCAGAACTAGTAAGACTTCAGATTATAAAACTTGTTTTTATTCTAAACATTCAAATAGGCAATCATAACTTTAAAGGGACATTTCTGCTATTACACTGGGCTTTCATACAAACCCTAATACCAAAGAGCCTGAATAAAAACCCTAATTTGATATACTTCATTGTGGGGACAAAGTTATAGATCCTGAGGAGAAACAAAGATCAGAAAGGCTTATATAACTTAAATAATTTTTAGGATTAACCTGTAAACTCATTTTATGTACATATCTTCCCATGTGCACTATGTTGAACTATATGAAATTATCATTTGGTGGGTCAAAAATGAATATCAATCATTTTATAAGTTTCAACATAATAGGATAATTTCTTTGCTATCTTTTTTTTTAATGATTTTTTAAATTGATTTGAGAGAGAGAGAGAGAGAGAGAGAGAGAGAAACATTGATCGGTTGCTTCCTGCACGTCCCTTACTGGGGATTGATCCTGCAACCTGGGCATGTGCCCTGACTAGGAATTGAACTGGCAACCTCCTGATGCATGGGACGATGCTCAACCAACTGAGCCACATTGGCCGGGCTGCTATCTTCTTTGATTTAAGCATTGAGTAGTGCTACAAGGACCCAACAATTAAGAAAAAATAGTAACAATAACACTAATAGATAATGGCTAATAAGTACTTGAACGCTGAGTGCTTTACAAGCTCGATCTTATCTAATTTTTGTAGTAACTCACTTTACAGGTAAATAAGCTCAGGCTTAAAAGAGATTAAGCCAATTGTCAAAGATTGTATAGCTGTAGAGACTAAGTATTTTTGGAAGAGGAACAAGGGAGACCTATCTTTCACTGAATCTTAATCTGCAAAGTAAAGTATTACATAGCCTCTAAACTCAATATCTGACTCCCAGACAAAGACAATAATGTTATGTTCTTATTTGGTGAAAAGAAAAAACAACAAAAAAAACTAAGGACAATTTAGCACTAAATATTCAGATAAAATAGTGATGAAATTTTTGGGTAACCATAAAATAAATTAAAATATATGCAAAGGGTGGGGATGGGTGGGCAGTAGGCTGTGTTTGGGAAGTTACCCCAACTATATTCAGAATTCATCTTTCACACCCACATAAAATACTATCTAGTCCAGCCTGCAGTCTGGTTTTGTAAATAAAGTTTTATTGGAACACAGACACACCCATTTGTTTATAATGTACTATGTATGGCTGCCAGTTGACTAGTTAAAACAGAACTGTTTTGGACTCCCCAGACCTTAAATATTTACTGTCTAGCCTTCAAGCAAAAGTTGCTGTCTCCTGATCTAGCCTAAGACTCTTTATATGATAGCTACATAGTGTAAAAGAAGAGCATTCCTATGTGAAAAGATAGGAAATCTACCAGAAAAAAAAATATTCCTTAGTACCTTTTGTATTTAACTCATGTTCAAACTACCATGACAATAAAAGAAAAAACAACAAAAAAAACTAAGGACAATTTAGCACTAAATATTCAGATAAAATAGTGATGAAATTTTTGGGTAACCATAAAATAAATTAAAATATATGCAAAGGGTGGGGATGGGTGGGCAGTAGGCTGTGTTTGGGAAGTTACCCCAACTATATTCAGAATTCATCTTTCACACCCACATAAAATACTATCTAGTCCAGCCTGCAGTCTGGTTTTGTAAATAAAGTTTTATTGGAACACAGCCACACCCATTTGCTTATAATGTACTATGTATGGCTGCCAGTTGACTAGTTAAAACAGAACTGTTTTGGACTCCCCAGACCTTAAATATTTACTGTCTAGAACAGTGATGGCGAACCTATGACATGCGTGTCAGAGGTGACATGCGAACTCATTTTTTGGTTGATTTTTCTTTGTTAAATGGCATTTAAATATATAAAATAAATATCAAAAATATAAGTCTTTGTTTTACTATGGTTGCGAATATCAAAAAATTTCAACTACCATGACAATATATGTTTATAGCATCATGGTTTTGTCATCTTTTTGCTTACTTAACATGATGTGTCTTAGAGAAAATTCCCTCTATATAAAAGACAAATGTCATTTTTTTAAAATGTGCTTTTATTGGTTTTAGAGAGGAAGGGAGAGGGAGAGAGAGATAGAAACATCAATGATGAGAAGGAATCATCTATAGGCTGCCTTCTACATATCCCCTAGGGGGGATCGAGCCTGCAACCCAGGCAAGTTCCCTGGCTGGGAATCCAACCACGACCTCCTGATTCATGAGTCGATGCTCAACCACTGAGCAACACTGGCGAGGCAGAGAAATGTCATTTTTTATATTCCCTATTATTTCAATGAACTAAGAATAATTTTTTTAAATGACCTTCCAATTTTAGGTGTTTTTTTGTTTGTTTGTTTTTTTGGGGTTTTTTTTTTTTGGTGATAGACAGTAAGAGTAGAGGTAATAAACAAGGAAGGAAGAAGGAAGGAGAAATTTCCTTTGGGCTTGGCGGAGTGGGCTAGAAGGTGTCAATAGGAAAAAGGGGGACATGTGTAAAACTTTCAACAATAAAGATTTTTAAAAATAAAAAATAAATAAAATAAAAAACAACCTTGTTTAGAGTACTTATCTCTAGGAAATTGTTTTGGGAATCAGATGCAAGTCTGATTCATTTTGAGGGAACCCCAAGCATGGAACGCAAATCCCAAACTGATAAGAGATATTCTAAAGAATTTCCTCTCCTCCACTAAAGCTCACAGCCAGGGAGCCCTGAGCAAGGACGTAAATGCCAGATTGCTGACACGGAGCTATTGATTTTGAGTCCCATCGCTGGCTGTCTCCATGAGGGGACAATAAATTTTATCATGTTTTTAAGTT
>NW_005363468.1:436703-444770 GCF_000412655.1 Myotis brandtii
GATGCTCAACCACTGAGCAACACTGGCGAGGCAGAGAAATGTCATTTTTTATATTCCCTATTATTTCAATGAACTAAGAATAATTTTTTTAAATGACCTTCCAATTTTAGGTGTTTTTTTGTTTGTTTGTTTTTTTGGGGTTTTTTTTTTTTGGTGATAGACAGTAAGAGTAGAGGTAATAAACAAGGAAGGAAGAAGGAAGGAGAAATTTCCTTTGGGCTTGGCGGAGTGGGCTAGAAGGTGTCAATAGGAAAAAGGGGGACATGTGTAAAACTTTCAACAATAAAGATTTTTAAAAATAAAAAATAAATAAAATAAAAAACAACCTTGTTTAGAGTACTTATCTCTAGGAAATTGTTTTGGGAATCAGATGCAAGTCTGATTCATTTTGAGGGAACCCCAAGCATGGAACGCAAATCCCAAACTGATAAGAGATATTCTAAAGAATTTCCTCTCCTCCACTAAAGCTCACAGCCAGGGAGCCCTGAGCAAGGACGTAAATGCCAGATTGCTGACACGGAGCTATTGATTTTGAGTCCCATCGCTGGCTGTCTCCATGAGGGGACAATAAATTTTATCATGTTTTTAAGTTGAATAGAAAAAAGGGGGATAAGAGATAGGAGAGTTCCATGAACCTCACCTTTGGTTAGTTCTGTTTGTTTCAGGAGCCACCTTGATGAGGCTGTCAACACTTTGGCCCCTTTAAGACATTATAGAAATGATCAGATCAATGGTCAATTTATATCATGCAGTTGCAAATATTTATTAAAACTTAGGGACATTTTTATTATAAAATATTTTATTATGAAGTATTTATTATAACAGAGATATCTCAAAGGGTTAAAGTTTTTCTGTGCTGACTGTGAATATATTTATTGTGGCCCTAACTATAACTGCATAGAAATAATAAACAACAACTAAAGCTTTTAGAAAATTTGTGATGGGCCAGGCACTGTTCTAAGTGATTTACATAATTAGTGTGATTTAAACCTCACCTCAAACCCATGACAGAAGAAGAACTATCCTCCCAATTTCACGAAGGGAAAAACTGAGACACAGAAAGATTAAGATTTTCCTACATGGCTAAGGGTGGCAGGGTTGAAATTTCAAGCTAAGCAATCTAACTCCAGAGTGCATGCACTTTCCATTACTCCAACCATCTTCCTGAGACGTAGTATTGGAATTAGTGTTGGAAGTAACTAGAGCAGTTGGTCCAACTTCCTCGCTTTGAGGATGAGAAACATGAAGCTCTAACAGGGAGGAACCGACCTGGTTCACACAGTGAGTGAGGGCAGAGCCAGGCCTGGACCCACATGTGCAGGTTCCAGTCCAGTTCTCTTTCCCCTTTCCTGTGCCATCCCTCTGCTCAACAAAATAAACAAATCAATGAATAAAAGTGTCCTGTCCATCCTGGAAAAACAACTATTCACCTAATTGGCCAAAATTGTTAACATTTTAGATATAAAGTTGTGGAGGTTACAAGGCTTTTTTTGAACTCTCAAGTGCCAGTCAGCTGAAATGATGATTTAATTCTATTTTAAGCACTGGGTCAGCATGAAATGAGAAAGAAGAGCTTATTAAATCTCACCCTTGCACACTTTTGTCTGTTCTTGGATTCACTTTGATGAGGTTATCAAGGTCTTTGGAACTTTAAACCAAAAAGCAAACACATAGTAAGTAAAAATGGAATTAAATCAACTGAGTATATTAATTTAAAGAATATATGTACTCAAGATGAATTATACTATTAAATTTTGGTATTTGAATTAATACCAGTTTATACCCTTCATTTAAAAGAGAGAGAGAAAAAAAGACCTCTATGCCAATCATTGACACGCTGGCCAGTTCCTCATTTACCCTAAAATTAAACCGTAAAAGTAGGCAAGATTGATTTTTTAAAAAATATTCAGGAATTATTTAATGATTTGCCAAAAACTTTCACCTGGCCCCTCTGATGCTATAGCTGTACTCTTTTTTGTTAATGATTTACATTTATAGTGCATTTTTGCTTTAAAGGGATTTTATACCCATTATTTTTATATCCATTCTCTTAATAATCAAGTGACAAAGGTGGGAGAAACATTTTATAACTATAGAGGCCTAAGCCAGCGCATTCAAGGCACCCATGTGGCAAATAATGGAGCCCAGCCTTCCTGATTCAAACTCAGACTTTTCAACACAGCCTCTCTGAAGAGTGCCACAAATCGATGCGGCTGGGGAAGGAAGAAAGATCAGACATAATCCTCACCCTGAGTTACTTCTGCTCACTTCAGGGGTCACTCTGCTGAGATTGTCAAGACTCTGGCCCCTTTAAAACAATAAAAAATAATGAGGTTAATGAGAGATTAATAACAAGTGGGCAAAATTATTTATTAAAATTCAGAAACAGTATCAACACTTAGTGAGATCATGCCGAAGAGTTGGAGATTGGTAAAGGCGACTGCAGAAGAACGTAGGAACTTATGCATCTCTAAAACTCATGGAGACTCAGCGAGAGATTTTAATCTTGGAGCCATTACGCCAGTAGCAAATGCCATGCTAGGACTCTGTTTCTATCATGATTTATTTAATGCTATACTCTTGACCTCTGCTAGGTGCACTAAACATTTTGTAGTCCCTATATATGTCTCACGGCACATTCCAGAAGGCACCCTCTTAATAGCATACTTCAACATGCTGAGGAACTTTCAAATTAACTTTGGATAATATATATTTTGTAAATGACACTCTTTAGCAAGTTTGTTATTCACAATAATGGATTAAGATTAATATACCGGTTTGTTAATGTTCATGATATACAGCCCGGTATCTGCTTCTAGTACTTACAACTGTGTGTTAAAACTACATATTTTTACTAGTTCTGTGTTGGCAACAAACAATATAAAGATTAAAATCCATGGAGTTCTGAAAGGTAAAATATATTTACTGTAATATAAAACTCTACATAGTCCCTGAAAACATATCACGACTTCATTGTTACCCTTTAGAGCAGCGGTTCTCAACCTGTGGGTCGCGACCCCTTTGGTGGTCGAATGATCCTTTCACAGGGGTCGCCTAAGACCATCCTGCATATCAGATATTTACATTATGATTAATAACAGTAGCAACATTACAGTTGTGAAATTTTATGGTTGGGTCACAACATGAGGAACTGTATTTAAAGGGCCAGAAGGTTGAGAACCACTGCTTTAGAGTATCTGCATCTGATCTAAATGGAATTTTGCTTTTCTTACCATTTCTCCATGCCCTGTGGCCCTACTAAGATCATATCATAAAATCTCTGTGATTGCATCTATACATCAAAGATACAGATATTTGAAAGCAACCAGATGTTGACTCAAGTTTTTACTTGTATCCAAATGTCTGAGAATGTGTATACCCAGGCTAAAAGCAGCTAAAATATTTGAACCTTTTTCATACAAATAATGAAACAATTAACCCGACAGAAATAGCTATTCTACTCCAGAAAACTCCTTGTTGATTTTTCAAACACTTTGTTGGTTTTTGCTTAAACCAAATATGTGAGATTTAAATGCCAGTGACTGAAAATAAAAATTCCTAAGATTCTATGTCCACATTTGAGTACTCAAAAATAAATAAATAAATAACACAACAATAGCATTGTAACTCCTCCCTTATAATATTTGTGTTGGTTTTAAGGTTTGCTTTCATTATATTTCCAAGACTTTGATCTCTTTAAACATATTAAATAAAGTACATATTAGTGTAAGGTTATTAAAATTTCAAAGTTCATAAAGTCAATAAGGTAGGAATGAGCCTGGAATCTAAGATCGCTTTGGCTGGACTTATTGAACAAGTAAAAGACCATCACCAAGGGTTAGGATTTAATTCTATCTGAAATGTGATAATGCTGAGAGTTTTTAATAAGAAAGGGAACATAATCTTATTTTACTTAAAAAAAATCTACAGAATACTGCACACATAACCATACACACATGAATCCCCACAAACTTTTGTATGTATGTGTACACATGTCACACATAGGCATGCAGTACACACATACATACCAACATATGAAAAACAATAGGTAATGATTTGAAATAGTCTAATAAAAATTAGAAAGGAAAATGGGTATTTCTTAGAGAGTCAAAGTAAATTAAATATTTGAACACTAAATAAATTATTAAGAAAGCATAATTCACCTGATATTTATTACTGCTCACAGTTACTTGTATCTACTACGTGCTGGACATGGTAGTATTATGATTCCTATTTTGTTGATGAGTAAATTGAGGGACAGAGCACAGCTAGCCAGTGACAGAGTCAGAATTTGAGTCCCAGTCTTTTGGACTCCATGTTCCCATTCACTACCTCAAGATACCTCCCTGAACCACCCAAGTAGCCAAGGAAATCAATGCCTTCTTCTCCATCTGTTGGTTGCAAAGTTGTACAGTCTGTGGGCCTCTGACCAAGCCAGGCTGCTGAGAACAGGACGGGCTGTCAGTGAGTGCCCCAGCTTTGCCGCTGCCCCAGCCCTGGCCCTGCTCGCTGGGCCTGCAGGCATCAGTGACACATTTAGAATCTAATAATATCATGTCCTGAGTTAACTGAATGGAAACGAGTTCTACTAAAACCACATGGAACTATTTTGTACACTGTTTTCAGCAACATGCCCACAAGCTCAGTTTCAAATCTATTCCCATCTGCTTTTTAAAAAATAAAAATCAGAGGACATAAGCCTTCCAGATTTACTTGACAATTCATGGGTAGGAGACCTCTTAATGAAGTACACTTTGTTAAACTTTTCATCTTAAACACACACCATGCTTCTCGCATGTAACATACTACACACAAATACACTACACATGTGAAGACAGT
This sequence comes from Myotis brandtii, assembly GCF_000412655.1. Taxonomy (NCBI): domain Eukaryota; kingdom Metazoa; phylum Chordata; class Mammalia; order Chiroptera; family Vespertilionidae; genus Myotis; species Myotis brandtii. Next base: position 441,543 of record NW_005363468.1, read on the forward strand.
TCACATATGTACATATATACTACTTACACACCCACATACATACACTACTACTACTACACACACACACACACATACACACTACTTATATATACATACACACATATACTTCCATATGCACACATTGTGATGGTGAATTTCATGTTTCTTTTAAAAAAATATATTTTATTGATTTTTTACAGAGAGGAAGGGAGAGGGATAGAGAGTTAGAAACATCGATAAGAGAGAAACATCGATCAGCTGCTTCCTGCACGCCCCTACTGGAGATGTGCCCACAACCAAGGTACATGCCCTTGACCAGAATTGAACCCAGGACCCTTCAGTCTGCAGGCCGATGCTCTTGGACCACAGGGTGCCCAGGTATTTGGTCAAACATTATTCTGGGTGTGTCTTTGAGGTTTTGAATGAGATTAACATTTGAATGCTTAGACTGAGTAAAGCAGATAGCCTTCCCTAACATGAATAGGCCCCATCCAATCAGTTGAAGTTCTGAACAGAACAAAGTGTCTAAGAAAAAGGGGACTTCGCCTGCCCGACTGCTTAATCTGCGACATTGGTCTTCTCCTGCCCTTGGACAAGAGCTTACACCATGAGCTCTCCTGGTTCTCAGGCCTTTAGACTTGGACTAGGAGCTACAGTTTGCTAAATACAGAGCTTGAACTTCTCAGCATGAACCAATTCCTTCTAATAAAGCTCTATCTCCTGGTTCTCAGGCCTTTAGACTTGGACCAGGAGCTACAGTTTGCTAAATATAGAGCTTCAGACTTCTCAGCATGAACCAATTCCTTCTAATAAAGCTCTCCCGTTCTCTCTCCCCACCTATCTGTCTATCTATATCTATCTATATGTCCATCTATCTCCTATTCTGCTTCATTGAAGAACCCTAATTAATACATACACTTATAGACACACACTACTTATAGGTACACACATACATACGTACAGGGTGGGGCAAAAGTAGGTTTATAGTTGTGAGTATGTGAAACAGAGTTTATTCTTATATTATTAATTATTAATTATTACATTATTTTCCATATGAAAAACTATAAACCTACTTTTGTCCCACTCTGTTATACATGTACTACTTATACACACATACACACATACATACATACATACATACATACATATATACATACATAGACATCACTTAGCTCAGAAGAGCTCAGTCAAAATTCCCATTTAATATCTCAAAATCCACCTGGCAGCCAACTTTAACCAAGAATAAAATGCAAGAGATCATTTTTGTGTATGCAAAGTACAATTGCTTAATATAATGTTTCAGGAAAAGAGAGTTCTGCTTTGGCTTGATTTTCAATTTACTCTCCTGAATACAAGCACTCAGGATGCTAATATGCTTACAAAATGCCAGACAAAGGGAGGGAAAAGCTTTAAATGTCTTACCTCTTGATATTTTTATTTGTTTCAGGACTCACTTTAATTCGCCCACTGAGGTCTTGTTTTCTTTGAATAAGAAAATAAATTTTACTGAATGTTATTAAAATAAAACACTAATCAAGTGAACAATGATTGGACAAATTGAGTGATAAATGTACAAATTCTCTATCATTGTAATTGGTCAAGCTCTAAGTGCAAATAAAAATTTTCTTACATCTTGAGCTGGAGACCATTTAAGTTTCCTTTTTTTTGTTAACAAGAAACATGTTTTCTGTTCTATTCTCAAAATGCATAAGTAAATGTGAAACTTGTTATTTAACAAAATCAACTGTCCTCAGATACATCTTGTAAGAATACCCCAAATGGTCAGCATTGAAGTTAAAGTTCTATGCTGGATCCAATCAGAATATAAATTTCTACTCAATAAATCATATATAATTGCCTATTCTGTTTTTTAAATAAGAGTAATAATGTTAATAAAAACTTTAAGATATTAAAACTAATAAATATTAATAATAAATATTTTAAAATAATAAAAATATATCCTTTCATATAAACTCAACCATTCCCACAACTCAAACCTTCTAAAGATAATTGAGTTACGGTGAGTTACAAAGGCCAAAAAAAAATAACCAACCTTAAATGGTAGAAGAATTAATGACTCGCTTCTCAGAGGACATATGTTTCAATTTACTCTCCTGAATACAAGCCAATTCCTTATGAAAAAGGAATTGGCTTGTATTATGTTCCCCCCATTAAAATGCATTGATAATACCAAAAGGAGCAGAAGCTGAACCCTAAGGGACAGTAGAGGATGGCAATAGTACGTGACTGACTACTGCTGCCATGTCTACATAGCGGGACGACAAGTGGGAGGATGTCCTTAGTCCCACTGTGCGCACGTGCCCAGCCCTCCACTGGGCTGCCTTCTGAGACCACCATCCTTAGAGAAGTTAATTTTCAGAATTTTAGTCAAACCTCACTCTTGGCTATCTTTGTCACTTTGGAGATCCACTTTGAAAATATTATCTAGATTGTGCTTTCACTGGGCACAAGAAATTCAATTCAGTAACTCATCCTTAAAAACAATCAAAGTCCAAAATCTGGGAGAAAGGGCAACATTGGGACATTTCTTCAAAAATAAGTGATTTTTTTAGAGCAAGGAGGGAAGGACATGCGGCCCATTGCTATTTTCCAATTCCAGGCTAATAAAATATGTCTGTAAAGTTAAAATGCTAAATCATTTTTCTTATGAATTGTCACTTACAGAAATCAGATTTAAGGCACTAACAAGTCTTAGCTAGTGGTATTTTCACTTGCCCTGGGATTAATTTTGTTAACATTGTCAAGGTCTTCACCAGTTTTTTAAAAGTTTAAATCAGTTTCAAACAGTATTATGTGTTATACACACACACACACACACACACACACATACACTAATAAAAGAGAAAAATGGTAATTAGCGTACGACCGCTACCCTTCCCATTGGCTAATCAGCATATCCTTATGCAAATCAACTGCCAACTAAGATGGCAGTTAACCACCAACAAAGATGGCGGCTAATTTGCATACGCCCAATGATGGGAGGCGAAAAGGGAAGAACTGAAGAATGGTGATCGGCAACCCAGGTGGCAGGCAAGAGCTAGGGGGTGGGCAAAGGCCGCCTTTCCCCACCGGTGATCGCCATTGGAAAGCCGGGCAGCAAACCCGACCCCAGGGGCTGGGGTTGCCGGCTGGCCTGTGCCGAGCAATGGTGGCTATCGGAGACGTGAGGGCTGGGGCGCAGGCCATGGCGATCGGAGGGCAGGAGGGCCTGGGCACAGGCCAGCCAGC
>NW_005363468.1:445367-471278 GCF_000412655.1 Myotis brandtii
GAGAACCTTGGCTTCCTCCATCACAGGAGCAAGCAAGCCTCCTGTTTGCTTCAGCTGCCTGGCTGCCGGCCGCCATCTTGGTTGGCAGTTAATTTGCATATCGCCCTGATTAGCCAATGGGAAGCGTGTCAGAGGTACGGTTAATTACCATGTTTGTCTATTATTAGATAGGATTGCCTATAAACAATGTAGTTAAATTAATCTTTGGGATTTAGTTGGCCTATATGTAAATGTAAATTCAAACAAAATGTACTATAGAGTCTCCAAATGAAGGCCAGGGCAGTAGGGGTCAGACACAGAAGAGAGAAGACAAATTTAAAGATGTGACCCTTTCATTATCACTGAGAAGATCACACAATTAATCTGGATGAAAATAACTAAGATTGAGAAACATCAAAGCGGTTCTCATTCTCTGTTAGCTTTATCTGCCCTGGTTTTTGCTTTGATAATTGTTTCTAGATCTTGACTTCTTTAGAAAACCATGAAAACATCATGCCAGTTAAGTCACATCTGAGCTTTATCCATACAAACAAGAATGCCCCTGAAAGGGTGTCAGACATTTCCAGGGCCCGATGACCAGAAAAACTTTTGATGCAATTATCCTTAGCTTATCTTTATTAATTCCCATTGTAATACTTGCTATAAATCAGTTTAGAAAAACTTGCTCACATACCTCTGACTTTGTAATTTTGTCCTTTATATTTCTTCAGTTAAATATAACATTTGGGTCATTTTTAAATTGTTTAAGAAGATACAGAATAAGAGATTCTGTAGCAGGTTTTCCTGAATTTACTTTAATGTAACTCAAACATGTGGTCCTATGGAAGCAACATTCATCCTATTCCTTTGCCTGTTATCTCTAATAGGCCTAAAACTGCAACTTCATCTGCGACAGAGCAAAGCATAACACTCCTATTTTTATGAGTGTAAAAAGCTGACCTAAAAAAAGGGAGCCCCATCAAGTAGGAGTTTTACTTACCCTTTCTCATACTGGTCAGCCCTTTGATTAACTTCGATAAAACTCCCAAGGCCTTGGTTTCTTGATCACGTTGGGGCAGAGGTGGGTGGGCAGAGCAACAGAGACAGAGAAAGAGAGAACAATTCAATCTCTTAAGAAAATAGCAGATTTCTCACAACAGGAGTAAGATGTTATCAGTACCTAAAGCATCAAAGCATCGGAAGTCCTTAGAAATATTGAGTTCAAGGGGCTCTACTCCTGCAATATGCTGACAAGGTATAGTAACTATTTAATAGTAAGGTCCTAACCATCCTCAGTTATGATTAAATCAGCTTAAAAGTATAAGTTCCGCCCTAGCTGGTTTGGCTCAGTGGATAGAGCAACAGCCTGCAGGCTGAAAGGTCCCAAGTTTGATTCCAGTCAAGGGCACATGCCTGGGTTGTGGGCTCGATCCCCAGTAGAGGGCATGCAGGAGGCAGCCGATCAATGATTCTCTCTCATCAATGATGTTTCTATCTCTCTCTCCCTCTCCCTTCCTCTCTGAAATATATATATATAAAGTATAAGTTCCTCCAGCTCTCAGCTTTTTCTTTCTTTGTCCTTTATGGATGGGTTGGTGGGAAGTAACTTTAATATATCTGTTCAGACACTGTCTTCTTTAAACATGAACATCATTCACAACAGGGGAGAAGTCAGATAATCAACATTTTAAATCTTCTTTAAGTTGAACATTTAGAGAAGTCGTTTTAAAATAAAAAGTCCAAAGTTCTGAGTAATCTTGGAAAAGTGGAAGTGACACTATGATGGTTCTAGCATGTTATATAAATTGACCATAACCAATAAAATTTTCACATGCCAATAGCATAAAACTATTAGGAAATATAAGAACTTATCCCTTTCAAGTCCCCAATTATCCAAGCATTCCCCTTTTCTATTTTCATCCATCTCTGATTTCACTGTGATAAGACTATTGACATTTTAATTTTTTTTCAAAATAAGAAAGAAGGAAGGGAGGGAGAGAGGGAAGAATAAAAAGGAACTATGAACTCCCCCTACTATACCAACATGATCAGTCATTCCTGCATCAAAGCCCAGATGCTATTAAGCTATTGCAGATTACCAATCACTTTTGTCCTCCTTTCTAGCCCACGAAATGATTACTTGTGATGCTCACCCTACCCTACTGTTTCTCTTTTCTATTACTTTTGTGGACCTTTCTAAACTTCATTTTTTAAATATCTGAAATTCCACCTTTTCCTGCAAAGTTTATATAATCGCTTACAGAGAATTGACCAGTTTCCCACTTCATCTGTTCTCCACTTGAAAAATTAACTTGTAATAACACTTGCATATTTACATTATAATAATATATTATTAGCAAGCATCCCATGTCTGTGGGATTATTATCTCTAACACTTTTGTCAAATAGACTTTCAGTGTTCTACCTTAGAGCAAGTCGAGAGTGCATCTGCCAAGAGTGACACGGAAAGCTAGAATACCATTCTGTGCAGACTGGCAAAGATAAATAATTTTAAAAGGTAACTGAGACAAAAGAAATAATTATCACATGAGGAAGGCAAACTTAGTGACTAACCAAATACAAAGTAAACAGCCAAGCTGGGGTAAAAACAGAGCTCTCATAAATCCTTACCCTTTGTCGTTCTTGACTGTTCTGGGGTTTTCTTTAATGACACTGTCGAGAGTTTGGTTTCTTTCAACATGAAAAAATAATACCAGTAACACAAGTCAATTTTCTAATACATCAGTGAAAGTCTAGAACTATAACTTACTCCCTTAAATGCTATCAGTTCAGTAACTGATTATTCATGAACCCTTTTAATGAGACAAAATAAACAAAAGCATAGCTTTTGACTTTGAGATATTTACAAATATATTTGAAATATACATTATGAAGTGACTCAACTAAGATTTCAAATGGAAATGGCCTTAGTGTACAATAAATACATCAGTGGTGAAGGGCTGTGCTCCTAGCATTAAGTCTTATAATAAATATATTTAGTTCATAAACCAGCCTTTTGTCCACTACTTGGAGCAGCCAGATTTCTCCCATTTTTAGATTTAAAAGGAAACTTAATTGGGGATCATCTAGGTCATACCCTTCATTTTATGGGATAAGGAAACAGAGGTCTCCCGAGGTTAAGTGACGCGCTCTGGGTCACCCAGATTGATGTTGGTGCAGAGCCTGCCCTAAGATATCCACCCATCTCCTGACCCTGACTGGGCAGCCTGTTCCACCAGCCTTCTGATCCTTGTTCTGAGCAGATGGTCTCCCTCAGCAAATACAGTCTAGGACTCAACCAGAGAAGCCTGTTAGAGTCTTAATCAGGCCTTACCCTTTGCCATCTTTGTTTGGCCGGCTATTCAGAAAGAGGAGACTGTCAAGGCTTTGGGCTCTGTAAAACAAGAAGAAATTCAAATAAAAAATTGCATATGCAATAAAATTATGTGGTATCTTGAAAGGTCAACTACAATAAACATTCTTCATGAATTGCTCATTTACTCTTAGTGAACAAAAGAGCAGAAATCCTTCTGAGCAATTATGTCTGAACCAAATGTACAATGCTGAGGGCACCACCCCATCTGCTAGTACATTTTCATGCCAGAGGATCCAACTCCCTCCCAGTTAGTGTCTGACAGAATAAAACAAGCAATCTGGGAGATCACATTTTCAGGTTAGAGACAGATGCACTTACCTTTTCTCTATTTGCTCTGCCTTAGGAGTTGTTCTGAAGATGCCATCAAGACCTTGATTTCTTCAAATGTATTAAATAAAAAAACCTTGTCAGTGGTAATAACAGAAACATAGACTCTATAGAAACATAGACCAGTTTACATCTAAGGCAGGAAATAGACGCTTGTTGGGAAAGATGAGCCACATTCTTGAAATTGCTTTATTCCAAACAGATACTTTGATAGACTCAAAATTTAAATTGCAGTGGAGCTTAAAGAAAAGTTCCAAATTGGGGATATATAACCCATAACAGGTACACAGATGTATTGTTTGGGTTCATGGAGTGTTTTTTTCTTATTTTTTTTTGTATTTTTTTAAATATGTTTTTATTGATTTCTTTATAGAGAGGGAAAGTGAGATAGAAGCATTGATGAGAGATCCGCTGCCTCCCACAGGGCCCCTACTGGGAACTGAACCAGTGACCTCTTGGTGCCTCAATCAAACTCAACCACTGAGCAACATTGATGAGAGATCCGCTGCCTCCCACAGGGAATGGAGCCTGCAGCCCAGGCATGTGCCCCGACTGGGAACTGAACCAGCGACCTCTTGGTGCCTCAATCAAACTCAACCACTGAGCAACACCAGCCGGGTCATGGAGTGTTTTTTATTTTAATGTGAGCCAATATTTACAAGATGGCATGACCTATAGAAACCTGAATTTTCAGGACCTCCTGTAAATGTCCTGCAATGCTGGGCTCAGATTCTCACATGGCAATACTCAGAGGGAGCTGGGGAGCACCTGTGCTCTTTGGAAAGGACATTCCCCTCAGTTTTATACAGTCATTTACACCGGCCTGGCCTCCACAGGCCATTGAGTCTGTGATTCATGACCTCATACCTCTTTCTCATGTGGATCATTATTGTCAGAACAGAATATGAAAAATACATCTCTTGATCAATGAACTCATTTGGCATTTGCTTTTTCTCCTTTTCTTTGGTCCCTGTCTCTTCAGTATGTTAGAATGCAAAGTGACAGAGAGATAGTTTAAACTCCACACATCTCTAACACAAACCTCAATTTTTTATAATTTTTAAAGTATGCAGTTATAAATGATTCAAAATACAGAGATAATGTTACCTAAGATAATAAGTGGTTCATGTAATGGTTAAACTAACAGCAGTTAGTGATCAAACCAAACTCTGTTAATATACTAAGGTAACATTCAGGAAGAGAAATGTGATTATTTCTTTAACTGCTTTATTAAACAAATGTAATGTGAAAATCAAAGTCACTTTAATATTAGAATCTTTGCATTGTAATAACCATTCATAATAATGATGCAATGATGATTTCCATAAGCTTTATATTCAAAATTTGTAGGATACTTTTGACTAGCCCAGAATGTGGGTCCTCACACTATATAATTCAGTTATAAAGCAAAAAGTAAATGCATTGAAATCTTACCTATTCAAGCTTTTGTTCATTTTGATTATATTATCCAATTCTTCACTTTTGGAAGAAAAAGAAAATTTCACATCAGTCAAAGCCTGACCAGAATCAAAGAGCAGATTCTCCTTAAAACAACTATTTCTGAGTTTTCTGAAATACAACACGTATCCCACCTCTATCACCTATGAAGATGCTGTCTACCCTTCAAAGCTGTCCTCAGACACCTCTTTCTCAAAGAACTTCTTTCCCGTCTTCCAACTGAATAGAGTCCCTCCATGTTTGCAATCCCAGCAGCATTTTGTTTATTTGCACCTCCTCTAGGGCACTTACATGATTGCACTTAACATGGCAACTGCGACTTGTCCCATACAATTGTCCCTGCTCCTGTGCATACAAGTGTGCACACAGACATATCCCACTTAGCATTTGGAACTGTGTTTTACCTCAGATCCTCCTCAGTCTTTAATATAGTGTCTTTCATCCAGTAGATGCTTAATACCAGTTTCTAACTGAATCAATAAATATAGGTACATTGGCTAATTGTAGATCCTACTCTTGCACAATGTATTTGCACAAAGCAGCTATTCAACAACACTTGTTCATCGTTAAGTCTGACTGCTTTCTTGAATTGAGACAATACTCCCAATTTAGCCCCATCCCAGGCCAGCTAAATTTGGTAGGCTGTTTTTGTGTTTGAGTCCTGTAAAAGTCTTCACTGGCTGCTTCTTTGAGAGCAACCTGTCTAAGCGAATGCCCTGGGTTCCAGAATATCCCTTAGAAACACGAGCTTACCTCTCTGCCCCAAGAAGGCAACCTCAGTGGGTTTCATGGCCCTCTTCCCTCCTCAGGTGTATCCTTTCCTTGTAGGTCCACCCTCTTCACCACCATTTCTCTGGTGTTCCTCATTCATTTTTTCAATTAAAAAATTTTGGTTCTCTCTACTTCCTGATCTAGAACCACATGTTTTTCATACTTTCTCAATGTTTCTCTTTTTTCTTGATTCATTACTGGTGTTTACCAGGAGGCTGTGAGGCCCAGTAACTTGATTGTTACACATTCAGGCTCCCAAGTGAGGAATACCTGGATACCTGGAATCCAGTGCAGGATTCACCACGTACAGAGTTGGCGACTCTGGGTGAGCTACCTAACCTCTGCCTTGACTTCTCCATCTGTACAATAAGAATACGAATTGGTCCCACCTCACAGAATCAATAAACTAATGAGGATAAAGTGCTTATATGATGCCTGGCAAGCCATAAATTAATTTTGGCCATTATAATAAACAGTTCCCAGTCAAAAATAAAATTTTCATTTTTTACTTTTGAACTGCATTTAGAGATGCCAAGACATTGGCTTAACCTTAGAAAGGTATAGTTGCTGAGTCATGTATGTGCTTTGAAGAGGCCTGACACAAGGTAGCAACAACAGTCCTCCTAGAGACCCTAAGAACACGTTAGATCCACAGCCATCACATAGCTGAACCTGTTCAGGTAATATTATGTATTCTATGGTACGATTGAAGGCTGAGAATAAATACTGAAATACAAAAATCACTGACTGTGAAAAAAACGTAAATGTTCTCTCTTTATGTGGGACACACATTACCCAGGCCCCTGACACAATGCCCCATTGTCTTTTCTTGCTTGAAATTCTACCTTCCAACTCTGAGGCTGTGAATCTGCCCATGTCCCCAAGGGAAAGAGCAAACCTAACAATCCTGTAAATTTTAGCCACAGACCTTTCTGACTGGTATGAGTCACAATAATGAGATTATCAGGATTGGGGGTTGCTCATGTTTATCACAAGAAAATTAGCATAAATCATGAGGAGACACTCTGTAGTAAATTAAATAAAATAGAGATTACATCCTGAATGAAGAAGTTCAGCTTTTAAAATGACCTTAAATTGATGAAAGCTTTGGATATTAAGTTTCACCATTGCATTTGCAATAAATTAAATGCTTTTAATCAGATAAGAATTTCACAAAGGAACTTCACAAAGAGCAGCTGGGATAAATAAAGCTATTCTAGTCCCTGTGAACATCCCACAGGAACAATACTCAGCTACGGATGCAACAGACATTTTCCCTGCCCCCCAGTCAAAGCAGCAACTTCTCTCTGAGAAGAATGTATCTGGCTTAGGGATCTGTGCATTGTGGCTGGGGAGAGTGGACAGGAAAGTTCAACTGACTGAAGCTCTCGTTGTCTTTGTTTGATTTATGAGAAACCATAATTTCTCTTCAGTATCACTCCCCTATCTCTCTCTCTTAAACTTCCCTTTCACCTACCAAAAACTATCTATTTTTAAACCCTATTAAAAACAAAATATTACCTAGCTCAAAAATGAATAATTAAAATTAGAGATCTCATTTGATGAGAGAAGAAATGGAAATGAAACATTCCTGATACTCTCTAGAGTTCCCTTCCAGATTCAGAGCTCCTCTTCTGTTTGCGAATTTGCACAGAGCTAAGTGTCACTTCTGTCTCTTCTCTGCAGTTCTTTCAACTGAGGCTGCAATCCCTAATAACACTAAGCATTGCTAAATTCCATGAAGCAAAAAAATTTGTAGGCATGGGGATTTAAACTATGAAATATTTATATTCAAGGTTTTCTCACTGTGCATCATTATTTTGCCATACTCTATGAACACCTACTTTGTACAAAGCATCAGGTCAGACTCAGTAAATGACATATGATGAATAAGAAAAAATATCCTCTCTGATAGAGTTGATAGAGATGATGAGACATTTATATAAATAACACAAAATAGCACCAAGTATGATTAGTTGTTATAAAATATAAATAGTGGAGCTCTAATTGCTTAGAGAAGCAGAAGTCACACTTCACTAGATCACTCAGGGAAGACTTCCCAGAGGGGGTGATATTTGACCTGGATCTTGAAAAATAGGTAGGACTTGGATGGATGGAAATGGTGACCTTGAGGCTGGAAATGGGTAGAATGGCATAAACATGGCAGAGTATCTGGAAACTATAGGAAGGAAATAATTTAACTTGGTATTGAATATAGGATAACTGTAAGGGTAAAGTCAGAAATAACTCTAGAATGTTAGGTTGGAGCCAGCTCAGCAAGGGCCTTGAATGAGGTTTTATGTGATTGAGTGGGCAATGGGGGGCCAGTGGAGTATGGTTCAAGCAGAAACTTAGGAAAAGAACTTTGGTGGGAATGATGGGTAGTCATGGTGCAGTGAGAGCAGAGACTGGAGGAGTGTAAGTAAATCTGGACAAGCTACTCTAATAACCTGTGCTGGAGTCAATGAAAAGTTTGAACAGGGTGAGGCCATAATGGCATGAGGGATACTTTAGACATTTAATCCATATATGTCTGGTTACATAGAGAGAAAAAGACATGGACAGATCAAGAATGATTCCAGAAAGATGAATATTAGAGCAGAGGAGAAGTCGGGAAGTAGCCTCTTTTGGAAGGACGTTGAATATGGCCTAGGACATGCTAAATGGGAGTGCTGGGAGAGAGATAAAGAGATCGGACAACCAACATAATTACAGGACTGGTGGTTTGGAATGAGGTCAAGACCATGGAAGCTGAGGTCACTAGGCTGTGTACTGTCACCAGAAGAGAAAGCAGAGGAAGAAAAGTATCCATAAATATCAGCAAATTTTTCAGGGACACATCCACAGCCACTGATTCTTTCTTCTTTTATATTCTGTATTATATTACAAACATCAGAATGTTGCTTATACTGGGAACTTTAAGGTACTGGTAAAGCATTTTGAAACATAAAGAGAAGAAAAAAAACAAGCTCAAAGCTCTGAGATCTCACCCCTTGTCAGTTCTCTGAAGTGAAGTAGCCACTTTGACGATGTTCTCCAGATCCTGACGACTTCAAACAATGAAAAGTAAATACAGGTCAATGACAATAGAGCTAACCTTGAAGCAGCTAACATTTCTCATCTGTTCTCAGTGAGAAAAAAAAAGCCATAGTTCATGTGATACTTAGAGATTATTGAGTCTAACTGAATAACAAAATAGTTCTATAATATCAGCTCATGGTACATACACACACACACACACACACACACACACACACACACACACCACTCTGTCATTCCACCTGGGCATTGGTTCTGCCATCTAGTGCTCACTGAAACAACTACAGTGTCTCCTAAGATGTAATTGGCTGAAGTTCTATACCTAAAAAGAAGGATGTGGAAAAGAAAACACAGTTAACTGCACAAGTAAACACAGAAGTGTGTTCAGAACTTTTCTACCAGAACCAACGAGCATTAAGCAGCCTATTCAGAAATTGATTCATCCCTCACATGAGGTGAAGAGGCACTGTCTTCTTAGGCTTCCAAAGGAGAATCCCCTTTGGAGATTCAGAAGATACACATGCATACTACAGGCTTTGAGAAGTCTTATGTCAGAGAACTCTGTATTTCCTCAATGTGTTGGGCCAGTGAACCCTTCCTCTGCAGAACATGCATTAGCATTGGGTGGCACATGGGACACAGTCTGGGAAATGTTGAAGTAGAGCTGCACCTTAAGTTACTAGATACTAGAGAAACACGATGTTTCCCATAGGTAAGGTATCTGTGTGATGTATGTTTCAAAAAGAAGTTTTGACTGAAAAATTGGTTTACCATAGTGATTAAAATGGTAAACTTATAATAATAAAAATTGGCTTATCATATTAATAGGTCTATAAAATAGTACTGGCTCAAGAGCTAATTTCAAAAAACGTTTTTTCTAAATAATAAGTCATAATGATGTATCCAAAACAAATACTAAACTAGAAGAGATGTGCAAGACAACAGGTGTAAATCAGGACTGTCCTGGGGAAACCTTTCCCAAAGTTGTCAATACAGTTTGTGGGCCTCTTCCTGATGATGCAGGTAGAGCTGGATGTGACCTTATTTATACAACCATGGGCAAAGCTTTTGTAGAACAAGTTCAATCGAATGACTAGATTTCTACCTTTTCATTTATACAACACCAACCTTGGGACATGAAGAGATGGTTTTCTGTCTAAGGGGTTTAATCTTATTCTGTTATCACATTCAGACAATTTTGGTTGCTTTCTTTATGTAAATCTTAGAATAGAAATTAAATAAATAGAATTCTTAGGTACATATAAGAATACTTATTTCCCACTATATTGAAATCAGCTGGAAAACTAACTATTTTATTATTAACTAGAGGCCCGGTGCACGAGGGGGTCCCTCAGCCTGGCCTGTGCCTCTCGCAGTCCTGGAGCCCTCGGGGGATGTCTGAATGATGGCTTAGGCCCACTCCCCGTGGCAGTCAGACATCCTTAATGCTATTGCAGAGGCAGGAGAGGCTCCTGCCAGCCACCACTGCTGTGCTCGCCAGCCATGAGCCTGGCTTCTGGCTGAGCAACGCTCCCCCTGTGGGATCAGGCCAAAACCAGCTCATCATCATCACCCGTTGGCCAGCCGGGGAGGGACCACGGGAGGGCTCCAGGACATGTCCCACCCATCTGGCTCAGTCCCGATTGGCCGGACCCCAGCAGCAAGCTAACCTACCAGTTGGAGCATCTGCCCCCTGGTGGTCAGTGAATGTCATAGCAAGCGGTTGAGGACCTTAGCATATCATTAGCATATTATGCTTTGATTGGTTGAACGGTTGACTGGTTGACCATATACTTAGCATATTAGGCTTTTATTATATATGATGATTACTTAGTATTTTTAAGTGTTCTAATACAGCATACTTTATAATTTCTACAAATGCATAGACATAGAAATAGTTCATTGTACCTTATATTTCTTTCAGCAGATCTGTTGGTTTCTGTATATACACTTGCTTTAGGTGGACAAATCTGCCTGTATTTTAAAAGTTAAAATAATGTTTGTTAGGTAAGAAAACACCTCTCTGTAAGATTTAAATTGTTATTAAAACATTTATGTCCAAAAAATCAAAGTGTATTAGAACACTATTTGAGATTACAAACTTCTCTAGAACTCAACCGCAGATTCCATTTGAAATTATAGAGTCTAATATACTAACTTTGCAATTTAATCTATCTCACTTAATATATTTTAAACCACTGAGTAGATATAGAAATATCTATTCTAAATATATTCATTTATGTTTGTTTTATTTTAGTTTTCAGTCATCAATAAAGCATTTTCATACTTATCTCTATTATAAAATATTAAGAATCATTTTTTCTTATTAGACATCAGAGGGATAATTTTTTCTTAAAGATATTCCATTTGAATACTATCAAGAAATATAACTGCTCAGATATGAAGGGAAATATTTTTAAATTTCCAGTATACCCACTATATCCAGAATGATCACATTGAATTGACAGAATTAAATTTTACAATGCTAGGTTCTGTCACAATTTATGATATAGGTTTTTCTCTGCTCTTTTTCCCAGTATCTTATTGACCTACTTACACATTTTTGCTTGTTCTCAAGAAACTGTATTCAACTTTTTTTTTGTACTCCCGAGGACATGTGTTAATTACATAGGAAACACTTCCCTTTCATATTCTTTCATTAAAATCATCTTGCTGTGATTAAAGTAATCAGGACTTAAAGCATGTAAGTTGTCCTAATTTTATTTTTAAGATCATTGGTGGAAGAAATAAATTAGACTACTTAAAATGGATTAGACCAATTCCCATGAAATGTATCTTCTTTTGAATCTACATAAGTTCACTACTTTAGAGTTGCTGATTTTAGATTAGAATTTAGGAGTACTAAATCCAATTTATGTTATCTCCCTAAAAATGCTATTTAAATAAATATTTAATTTCTTAATGTTATAAAAGAAAAATAATGTAAGATTAAAAGCTTGAGAAGTTATTTTTAAGACTATAATTATAACCATTGTACAAATAAAAAGTTATAAATATGGCCTATATTTTTCATTAACTCAATGAAGATGTATTCTCTTAACTCATTAAAAAATGTATCCTCTTATTCTAAGAACATTTCAAAGGCCCTATGAAGTATCACTGGAGAGAAATTCAGACCTGGGCTTTTAACTCAATGGGCCGAACACTTAATGCTACATAGCTTCGTCGCCTAGTTAGCATTTTCTAGCTGCAGCTACCCTCTTACTATGGAATAGTTCTAGAATTGCCTTACACGTTGTAAAAAAAACCACCATTAAAAAGCAAAAATACAAAAGAATCAAAGGCAGGCAATGAAGTGGATTTGATGTATTGTCTTAATTGAGACACCATTTTTAAGTTTCACAATAATAATGGAAATGTGCAATGTACATCTTGAAAAATGATTTGAGCTTATTAAACAGTTTAATAGGAACACACGGGAAGATGTTCAGGTCTCTGAATTTGTTTCTCAGTACTAATTATAGAGTGTCAGAGATTCAAAGTGGAAAAGCCGTCTGTCTTTTATTCTTGATTTGGAGACAAGTTAATTAGAACATTCTTCAAAATTAGTGATAGTTTTGAAGTAAATTACAAATTCCTTAGCTAAAATAAGACTAAAAAACTACCCAATGGTATTTCTTACCTAGGGAGGGTTTGAGCAGTAACACAAAATTTCAAAAACATCTTTGATCAGAAATTGTAGTTCTTAATGGGAAACCTAACTATGACTGAATATAAATCATATATATGTCAAATGTATATATTTGCATGTAATATAAACCATATATGTGTGGGCATGTATATTTATGAAAGAGAGAGAGAGAGAAAAAGAGAGAGAGAGGTTCCTTGCATATCAGTTCCTACTACATAAATTAGAAGGCATCTGAGCATGAACACTGCCTGGACATTGAGATTGTTCAGTTTCTATCTAGAAATTGTATTTCCAAAGACAATTAATGGTCATAAGTATTCAGAGGCAAACATAAACATACACTTGTGTTGACAAACAGAAGTAAAAAAGTTTTACAAGTGTTTCTTCAATAAATGTACACACAAAACACACCCATACTTTACACAAAACAGGTGACAGTTGAACTGCTTTCATTTTCCTTGAACTTGTTCATTTCTGAAATTTTGGAGTGCTAGGTCTTACCTATTATCCCGTCTCAGCTGGTTAGGAGATAAAACAGGAGAACTGGGCTTTGGCGGTATTGGAGGGTGAACACCTGGTTCCCTTTAAAACAGAACACAGCAGTTCATTTCACCATGGAAAC
This sequence comes from Myotis brandtii, assembly GCF_000412655.1. Taxonomy (NCBI): domain Eukaryota; kingdom Metazoa; phylum Chordata; class Mammalia; order Chiroptera; family Vespertilionidae; genus Myotis; species Myotis brandtii. The sequence goes on from NW_005363468.1 coordinate 458,591, forward strand.
ATGATCGATTTTAGCATCTATTAATCGAACTCACTTATTACCTACATGAAAATATCTTAGGCATGTTACAACCTCCCATACAAGAGATAACTGAAAGGTCAAATCTAAAAAGCACTAAATTTTAAAGAAGTCAAATATTTAAATTATAGATACTTTAAATATGTAATCAAATGTTTTGAAGTCTTATCTTCTTTAACTATGGGTTGAAACATGTGTGTGTGTTTTAAACAGCTTAAAATTTTGCTAGGTTATTTAGCTCAAGTCGTGGCATTTTGGGTCAGCAGCACCTGAGCATAGTAAATGGTTCTTGGGTATTAATATATAAGCTCCTTTAGGAATTATGTCAACTATCAGGCAGCTACAGAAATGGCAAGGAAGGTTTTCAATTCCGCAGACCTCAAGGTAAAGTTGATTTGAAACTCTTTTCTAAATCTCCCTTAAATATTGTTAGTACAGGCCAGTTTGATGCTAGAAAGCATATACATACTGCCAGCCTAAACTTTGCAACAGTGCCTGACTGGATGACCTAGGAACTGGAGTCAGCAAATTACGTGCATATTTTGAATGGAGTCAGCATCCTACCCAGAGCATGTCACTCCCTTCAGCACCACAAACATCCCATTGTCTGTATCATTCTCAAGATAAATTCCATACCTATTGAAAGTAGCCTTGTGATTTAGACTTCATGAACCTCTCTGGTTCCTGCAGCACACTAGGTGAGCATGTGGGCTCTAGACCCAGGCTGCCTGAACTGTCAGCTGTGTGACAATGAGTTAACCAGATTCAGTTTCTTCATCTGTAATAACCCTTCTACTAGGACTGCTGGGGTGTTGTCAGAACTGAATGGAATCATGCTTTTATTTAATAAACATTTATTGGCAGCTTTCTATGTACAAGGCACTCTAGAGAGTGGACAATGTCCCTGTTCTCAAAAGGCTTTTAATACACAAATAAATATATGATAGATGGGAAAAGTGCTATAAAGAAAAATAAAACAGAGTAAGGGGTAGAAATAGTATTTTATATAGAATGGCCTGGGAAGGCCTCTCTGTGAAGTAAAATCTGAGCCAAGACCTGAAGGAAGTGCTCAATGAGCCACAAGAACATCCATGGAAGAGCATATAAATATGGGCATAATCAAATTACAGATAGTGTTTAATACTTGAAACTGGATAAAACCACCAAGGGTATCAAGTGTAAGTAGAGATGGAAAGTGGGCAAGTGTTGAACCCTGGGCCCTGCGATATTTTTAGATGTCAAGAATATGCGAGGAAAACAGCAAGAGTGTCGGGAGAAATGTGAGGGTGTAGTATCAAGGAGTAATAGTGTTTCAAGGAGTAACTGGTCATGCCAAATGCCATTGATAAATTAAACAAAACAAGGAGTGTAAGTAGAGATGGAAAGCGGGCAAGTGTTGAACCCTGGGCCCTGCAATATTTTTAGATGTCAAGAATATGAGAGGAGAGGCCAACCCCAAAACACTGCCACCCAGAGGCTGAGCCACTAGGAGTTAGCATGGTTTGGGCAATATAGTGGTCATTGGTAACTGATAAGAGCAGTTTTGATGGAGCAGTGGTGAAAAAAAAAACATTATAGGAGTGGATTTAAGAGAAAATGGGAAGTAGTGACATTGAGGTGTTTCTCAGTGAAGAGAGAAGTGAGAGATGCATAGCTACATGAAGGTCAAGGAAGGTTACTAGAGTAGGTAGATATGATGATGGGAATGATCCAATGAAGAGGCTAAATGTGATGGTGCAGGACATGAGGAATCTGAACCAGGAAATCTGGCTCCATGAGCCCTCCCCAACCCATACTGCCTCTTAATGGCTCCTTGGGCAGCACCAATGGCTCAGTTGAGGTTGGTACTCATAGAATTAAAATAAGGCTAGTTAACATTGTTTTATCTTGCCATATTAAGCTGCTTTGGGAGAATATACAGAGAGTTGGATTCAACTAAGTTTACGATTCATCCAAGTAAGTACAACAAAAGAATAGTGGCAAGGGGGGGGGGTACACATGAAAGTGATTACAATGAGGGACCATGAGATGGACATGGAGGGAAATATGGATATGGAGGGAGGTGGAGAAACTGTGAAAGAATAATAAAATCAATGGATTGGTGGTTGTGATGGCGGTGAGAAATTTCTGGAATCAGAAAACTGGAGAGGTGGGAGCTGGACAGAAAGAAAGTGGAAGCCAGAGAGAGAAAGCTTTGAAATTGAAATTTTATACTGTATGTGGTTACCTACAAGGGCAATACCTATGGGTGGCTCAGGTATGCTCAAGGACAAGATCATTGGAGGGGTCAAGAAAATGAAAGGCCAGGGTGGAAAAAGATCCTCTTCATAGATTTGGAAATCACCAAGTATTATGACAGGAGGCATGATTGTGAGAGACAATGAGCCTGGTGCTAAAATCTTCAAGGAGTGAAGAGAGTGATTCAGAGACCTTCAGATAATTCCAGTCTGAGGAAGAGATGTGCATAATGGCATGGCTCAAAGAAGATGAGGTGTGCAAAGGAGGAGGGAGTTAAAATTGATAGGAAGTGGCAATGAGGAGCAAACAGAGCCCCGTGACTTGTGGGGTTAGGAGAAAAACAGTCCTCCCTGAGAGGAAGGCTGTGGGGACAGGGTTCTCCCAGAGGAGAGAGACCATTCAGTCAGAGACTAGGTTAAAGAGCAGCAAGTTTTGATGATACTGGCTGGCACATGCATGAGGCACTGTGGAAGGGTTTGAGATCAAGATGATGTTAACAAGGGTGGCAGACATAGCTGAGTTAGTCCCAGAGCTTTCTCCCAGAGTGTGGGAGTGAGACTGGGTGATGGGCCGTGGAGCAGCAGAGAGTGGAGCATGGTGGGTTCCCTGACTCTCGTGTTGACGGTGGCACTGAAGCCAGGAGAAGGACATGAACGCATTAGAGCACTGCCTGATGAAGGTGCTCAAGAAATGCCTCGTGCTATGGTCTTTGTTTTTACCCCACAGGAACCCAAAACTGAACCTGTGACAATTACTTGCATTTCCTATCCCCCTCACCCCCTACATACCACCATATTCTGGCTCCTCTCTGGAGTATTGCCTTCTCCCTTTCACCTGGATACCTCCTCCTTGCCCTTCAGACTTTGGCTTGTGTGTTACTGTCTCTAGAGGTACCCAATGCTGTGTTGGGAACATCCCTGTGTTTCTCACAGCACTCCCTCTTCACAGAACATATCATGTTTTCAATTGTACATAATTTTCTGTCTCCACACTGGACTGAAAGCTCCTAAAAGGATAGTTTTATCTCAAATACTAGAATTGTGTGTGACATGGGTGTCCAATAAAGATGTGTGAAATGAATGAGAGGAGTGATTAGATGAGTTTCTATTTGGTGAAGAAGGAAATGGCTACTGAAGAGGGGTCTGAAACTTTCAAAATCTTCAAGTTTAGCTGCACCATAGAAGAAGTCCATTGTTGATTCCACTCCTGAGGACCTAGCAGGTGCCAGGTGCTCAGCTGAGTTACTATGTTACATGATATGCTGGAAAAAACTATTTACATAAAAATGGTTTCCCGTTGTGGCTCAGGGTTAGAGTTTACAATTAGATAGTAATTTACTTGTGTTGCCATCATCTTCTCAAAAAATATCCCTGTTTGGAGGATCATTTGATATCACTCACATGATCATGTGTCTTTATTGTACCTGTGTGGATTAGCTGATTATATGCTTTTCTCCCAGGGGTAAAGGTTAGGGGTAAGAAGATGGTCAGTCCTGGGTAACCATGGATCTACACAGGGCACTGGATATCTGAGAACAAGCAGGAGAGGGTGACAAGATGAAAAGGGGGATTAAAAAAGGATGATGGCAAACGGTGCTTATGCCAGAACTCATTGATGAAAAGCCAAGTTTCTTCCAGTTTGGAATGGCTAAGGCCCCAAAGAGGGGGGTAAATACTGATTGGGTGTGTCTGGGAGGCAGAGATGGGTGGAGAAGTAGACGTGAGTGCCCAGGGTGGAGATGGTTTGGAGCATACCCAGGAAAGAAAAGAAAAGGTGGGTGTGTAGTTGACGAAGCCAAGAAAAGTTGGGAAGCATATTTATTTCTGAGGATAATGCATTTACACCCCTGCTGGGCAGGGGCTAGGTGATGCCACGTTGACTTCAATTCACCTCAAAGGAGGTTTCATTTGAATCTCTGCAATGACAGTCCCAGATGATAGAACCCCAGCCCTCCGGGAAAATGAGAGAAATCATTCAAGCCATGCCAGGAGCTCGAGGTGATGCCAAGCAGGGGGATTAAAATGCCAGAGCAAAGCAGGAAGCTAGGGCCTGGAATGTTTTGAAGGGATGGAAACAAGAGACATTCATGTAGAATGATCCTGTTTGAATACCACTTTGAGACATATGTTTAAGCTTGGATTAATTGACCCTGGCTCTCCCCTCTGTCTTTCCCTCAGTCCCAGAAGACCTTTGCAGGACCAACGCCAATACATTAGAGGCTACAACTGTAATGGATAACTTTCAGGGATAACATGGCAGCGCTCACAAGAATCATGTGAAAACTTGCCGATAGTAGCGCAAGGACGAGAGCTAATAGAAATAACATTGTAAAGCTGTTCCTGTTACTTCCTTTTCATGTGCTACTGCAGAGATCACTTCTCATAGTGCTGTTGTTGTTTTTAAATAATAAGCTTAGCTCTGTGACTTCTGCTCAAAACTGACTTTGTGAAGAATATTTCCATTATCACAGCACAGGTCTAGATTGAAACTAGAACAATTGACTCTAATATTTAATTATGAGTTTCATTTTCACTTTCCATTATGCCCAGCTTTTGTATCCCACAAATTTTATTTTTTATTCCAATGATGACAAAGGATATGGAACTTATATTTAATGAGTTCTAGCAACATGCGAATTTGCCAGGCTCTTGTATACTTTATTTTATTGAATCCATCCATCCATCCTGTGGAGTGTGTATTATTATTATTATTATCATTATTATTATTACTCACTGAGTCTCAAAAAGTTGAGTAATTTGCCCTGGATCACATGGCCAGTCAGTGGTTTCATTCTATTCTTTCTGAGGTCACATCCTATGCTTTTTTTCTTTATGTCATATTGTAGCCAACCAAAATTCTTCAGGTATGTCCAATGAAAATCTAATAACAACAAGTTATCTTGCATAATTTCCTTGCCCAAGGAAGGAATCATTAGCTCAACAAGTACTTATTCCACAGTTACCCCAGTTATACTGTTAGGACACACAGCAGTGTCTGAAGCAAAATTGGTGATTCAAAGAAAAGTGTGACCCATGCTGTCAACGAGCTTAGAGATTGTAACATGCATGTTCAGAAGAATGATTGCTGCTGATGTCTCACTTGGCCATTTCAATAAGTGGCCATTTCAATAAGTCATAACAGAACAACGGGGCATGCCTGGAAAGAGCACTGATTCTCTCTAAACTTCTGCTTATTTATGCATAAAAGGAAAAGATTGGCCCAGACCTATGGCTTCAAACCATTACACAACTATGGGTAGGCAGAGTTATTGTAAGGAGTCCTCAGTTCCACGGTGCCCCAAGTACTTGCTGTAGACCAAGCACCTTGCACATTGTATTCTGCACTTTACTAATGTATGTGGATGCTGTTGTGGTTCATAAAATCTTAATTAGTATCATTTATGTTGGATCTATAAGAACATTAATAACCCTTTTAGCTGGTCAGTAGATACAAAGAGACAAATTTTTAAGTCTTGGTGAAGTCATAGCATCTTTTGGTCCTTAAATGTCTTTCTCAAAAACATAGAACAGTTCAATGATTATCAGGTGAAATTATAATCATTTTCAGCATTAAAAATGAGTCTATTAGAAATGAGTCATAGACTTACATGTAAAACATACAACTATACAACTTTTAGAAGAAAAATATTTGTGACCATGGGGTAGGCAAAGAGTTCTTAGATATAGCACCAAAAGTACAATTTATTTTTAAAAAAACTTGATAAATTGGACTTCATTAAACTAAAAACTTTGCAAAAGACATTAAGAGGATGAAAATACAAGCCACACACTTGGGAAAAAATATTTTTTAATCACATACCTGACAAAAAACTTGTAAACAGAACGCCTTTTCCAAAAAAATCTCAAAAGTAAACAAGAAGTAAACTAACCACCAATCAAAAATTAGATAAATAATTTGAACAAATATTTCACAGAAGAAGATGTATACATGACAAATAAGCACATGAAAAGATGCTCAACATCACTAGTCTCTAGGGAAATGCAAATTTAAGCCATTGAGATACACTACACACCTATTTGAATGGTTAATATGTTTTTTAAGCTGATAATATTAAGTGATGTTTAGAAAGTGAAAAACGTGAACTCTCATACATTGCTTGTGGGAATGCAGAATGGTGCAGCCACTTTAAAAAGTGTTTGGCAGCTTCTCATAAAGTTAAATACATACTCACTATATGACCTAGCAATCCCACCTGTAGACATTTATTCAAGGGAAATAAATACATATGGTCATATGAAGACCTGTATGTGAATATTTAAAGCATCTTTAGGGGGAAAATATATATGTCTTTCAACTGGTGAGTAAATAAATGAACTTTGTATCTCCATACAATGGAATACTATTTAGCAATGAAAAGGACTGAACTATTAATACATGCAACAGCATGGATGAATCGCACATGTATTATGCTATGTGAAAAAAGGCAGATTCAAAAGGTTCTATATACTGTGTGATTCCACTTACATGGCATTCTGCACATGCCCAAGAGGGAGAAGAGAGATGAGAGGGAAAAGAGCCCTCCATTTGCCAAGTATGAGGACAGTCCTAAGTAAAACATTGGTCCTTGCATCCCACTCCCCAACCTGGTATTACCACTCTGCTCCCCCAAGGCTCATGGAAGTACTGTCCCTATGTCACAGTATGCTCCTGCCACCCACATCCAGGCTCCCCAACCACCCAGGGTCTACTTGCTCCAAAGCCATCTCCTCTCCACAAAATCAAAACCACCATTCCCTCAATGTGCTCCAGTTTTGCCCAGTTTCAGCAGGAAAAACCCCTGATTTATGTTATTGACACTAAGATTTGAATGACCATAGACAGCCCTTTAGCCCGTCAGATGTTCATGCTAGTAACTGAGGTGAGAGTTATAATCTATAGCTGATAACCTTTAGGCAATACTAAATGATGAAATAATTCTTTTTAATGAAAGAGTTTGGTTTTTATGGCTGGGGCAGAGGGAGTTGTAGTTTGGAAGGTGATGTTTTGGGCAGAGAGCTTGCCCCAAGGAACCCTGATTCTCACAGCTTCTCCTTTGCCCCTGATTCTGATCCTGAAGGCTCCCTCCTCTGTCAGACTTCAAGGGGCTCCCCTGTGAAGGTAGAGACAGCCCGCCCGGGCTCTATGGGAGGGAGGGGCAGTGGGAATCTGGGTTGAGGGGAAACAGGGATGTTTTCTGTTTGTTGCTGTTTGAATGTATGAGTTCATTAAAACTAGTGTCAGGAGGTCAGAAACCGTCTATGTTGATCCCACAGGACTGAGGAAAAAGCAGCTGATTGCTAAAGATTCAGACCTTCATTTCCACATTGTGAATCTACTTCCTCCTCATTTTATTTGAACAACACTTTTAACAATAATACCCCTTAACTCAGGATAAAGTTTTTTTTTTAATGTTTTGATTGGACATTTTAGGCATTCAAATAAGATTTTAAAAATCACTGCATTTAGACATTTTACTGAGTGCATTAGAATCTTAATTTTTACAAAGCAGATTCTAGTTAATATAAACATTTTTTGTTGAGGTAAAACTAAAATATATTTTCTATTTAGCATGATAGCAAACTTTGTAGAGGGTTTGGTACCCAAAGAGTTAAAAACATTGCAGCATAATTAGATAGGTTACATCTTACCATTTATAGTAACAGACAAAAAAAATATATAACTGTAGTGCAAGGTTGCCATGGCAACACACTTCTCAATCAGGATTTTCTTTTTTCAAAATCTACCAATCAGCTAACAGAAAGTGAAAACCACTGAAGGAAAAGAGGTTGAAACAAATATGGATGAAAAATTATGAAAGAACATAGCAAGCAAACATTTAACTATATGGTCATTTTCCTAGGTGTTTTCTCCATGAGGATATTACGTATTTTTTCTCTGTCTTTGAAAATGATTTCAGAAAAAACAACAACACATTGTTGTTTTGTTGTTACTGGTGGTGATGGCTTTTTTGTTAATTCTTTTTTTAAAAAAAATATATTTTATTTAGTTTTTATAGAGAGGAAGGGAGAGGGATAGAGAGTTAGAAATATCGATGAGAGAGAAACATCGATCAGCTGCCTCCTGCACACCCCCTACTGGGGATGTGCTTGCAACCAAGGTACATGCCCTTGACTGGAATCGAACCTGGGACCCTTCAGTCCGCAGGCCAACGCTCTATCCACTGAGCCAAACCGGTTAGGGCTGTTAATTCTGAATCATTAAACATTGGGTAACAATCATAAACATTCATGCTGCCTGGTAAGCAACTACCTTAATTTAACTTCCAAGAGCTTCATGTGGCATTTAACCACTGAGTCTCTAAGTCAACTAAGTGCGTAGTCAGAAGCATTGAATTTGCTATAAACAGGATACTAATATTGAAAGGTAGGTTCTGAAATCAGAAGCAACTTCAACATCAACTTTCCAGAAATCTTATTTCCATATTTCATTGTGAGGCAATTAAGCATTTCTCATGAATGGTACCTACTATCTACTCTATTGGATAAAGCCTGGCAAATGTTATCACTCCTGAAGGACTCGAAGGTGAGAAAAGGTTTAAGAACTTGAACGTTAAGACATATACTAATGTTTAGTGACTAACAGTTTTGGTGTCTGGCCTTTTAATAAATCTTCAAATGAAAGAAGTGGGAAAGGAAAAACTCTCACTGACTCTGACCTTCTAATAATTTTGCATACTGATTATATTTGTGCTTTCTTTTATATATATTTCACAATCTCTAGCACATAGTCAGAGCTGAAATTACATAACAGCAAAACATTAACTCTTAAAACAGAAATGATATTCTGAAAAGGTACTGGACCTTATTACAAATTATAAATGAGTATGTCTCCATAATTTCTTATACTAAATAACATTGTTCCGCATGACATCATATTTTGAAATACTGGATTTCCTGCTAGTGCTAAATACAACTGATAAAGGATGAATGCAGAGAAGGCGTCCTGGATAGAAATCCCATAGCTCTGCACACACAAATAGACACATGCATGCACGTATACACATACACACACAGCATGCATTCTGACATTAGAATCTTCGCTCCTCTCCTTGCTGCTTGGAATAGCTCTGTCCTCTCCTCACCTCTGCATCTGGCTTACTCTTATCCATCTTTAAGGTTTACCTCCGTCATCTCCTCTTTGGACCCTACTGCACCTCAAACACACCCCCCCCCATTGCCTCCCTCCCCATGCTGCCACATATTCTGTGGCTGTCTCAGCCTTTGTGCTTAGACAAAGCACATGGAGCCACTCAGTTGCGGGCAGGCTTCATGTTTAGCACTCCTGGCTCAAACTGACTCCCCGATGGACTTTGAATTTCTTGAAATAGGGACTGGGTTTAAACACCTCTGCATTCCTGAATTCTAGCAAAAGTCTTTCTTAGCACACAGTCAGAGCTCAATAAGTGTTTGGGGGAAGAAAGAGAGACAGACACACAGTGGGATAGAGAGAACAAGAGAGCTATGTTTATTTTATTATTATCCTTTTTAATCCTCACCTGAGGATATTTTTTTCCATTGATTTTTAGACAGAGTGGGAAGGTAGGGAGGAGCAGGGGAGGAGAGAGAGAGAGAGAGAGAGAGAGAGAGAGAGAGAGAGAGAGAAACATTGATGTGAGAGATACACATTGATTGGTTGCCTCCCACTCCCTTCCTGACAGAGTGGGATCGAACCTGCAACCGAGGTACATGCCCTTGACCAGGAATCAAGCCCATGACCCTTTGGTCCACAGGCCGACACTCTAACCATGGAGCCAAACAGACCACGGTGAGAGCTATGTTTAAACAGTCATCATAACTTAGGCACACAGAATCAAGCCTAACTACAAAGAGACAAATCTGATAATGGGTTGAGGGAAATTCCTTATCTTAGATATGCTAAGAAATATTAAAAGTACTTAATCACTATGTACTTATCAACAAATTACTATAGATAAATTTATTGATGATTCAAAGGATTAGAAGATGATGCTATCTAGTCAATGAGTATACCACAAAAGTAAGTAATGTTTAAAGGTTATCCACAATGAATTGCCAAGTGAAGATTGCACACCATAAGCTTTCTGAGTTCAAATTACAAAGACCACCCCTTGGACTGAGAAAGCCGTGTGGAGGAAGTAAAAATGTGCAGACTGGGCTCGTTTTGGCTGCCTCTCATTGCACTGCACCTTTGCCACGTACTTGCCCTAGTTAAGGTCTCGCTTTCCAGTTCCTCCTCTACCACCCCATGTCTAGACACACATCAATGTTCAACTTTCATTCTCTTCCCGTTTAATATTTTATCCATAGGTAACTTCACTCTGAAGATACCATATTTAAAATTGGGAGCCCATTCTCAAATCAAATCTCTGGCCAACCTCTTGTCCGAGCATCTCTCCCATTTCTCACTGCTTGGAAATTACCTCCACAAATATATCCGTCCAGTATCCCAGGATCTACCTGCTAAACTCAATGCACATGCAGCTTCATAAGACCAACTCTGTACTTCTCATTATCTCCTATCTCTTCCTACACTGACCGGTGACATCACTATCCTTCAAATCACTCTGGGATTGAAAGCCTGGCATTGTGTAATTTCTCTCCTGCCTCCCCTCACCCCCACTTCTTCCAGGACCTTTTCCTGAATCCCTTGTTAGAAGCTCTCCTTACCATATCAGAATTCCCAGAAAATGTTGATGTTTTTCTTATGATCCCACAGTTGATCCTGTGTTATGGTTACTTGTGCAACCATGTATTATCCAAATTTGGAGTTATAAAAGACCCCAAGCTGCTCTTACCCTTTGGAGCTCCCACTATGCTGCTGGGTGGGGTCACCTAGACATGTAAGCCTCATCTCTGACCGACCCCCCCACTCCAAATCTCATGCTGTCAGTCACTTCCTCCCCATGACAACCTGTCAAAGCACCATCAGAATGAAGCCTATAGTGTGCTACTGCCCCCAGGTGGTCACATCTTTTTCCTTGATCAGCACATCCCTGGAACTACAATGACTGAATAAAGGTAGTAAGGGAGATAGAGAGGTCAATGACAGTTTTGACGTTTTAAGTGTATGTGACTGGATGTTTATATTATTGTGACATCAAAACTAATTTTACTTTTAAAGGCAGCATAGAGTGCCTCCCAAAGAGTGAGTATAAGATTATGTTTAGTTATGAGGATAGGATTCTGTGAAGATAGCCTGGCACAGCATACAGAGACCTAAACTACCTGGCATAAGTAATTTGTAGGAATTAGGCGAGGGGAAGGGAGGAGAAGAGAGGAGGAGGAAAATGAGGAGAAGAGAGATGGAAGAAAGAAGAAGTGAGGGGCTGCTGAGCAGACTAGCAACAGGGTCATGCTTACAGAGAAATGTCAGCCAATGAGAAAGGACCAATAGCAGGGGTGGCCAAAGAACTTACAAATAGGGATTTGTAATGTAACATTTTACATAGTTTGGCCTGGGCTTCTACAATGCATTACTACCACTCCCACAATCCCACATCCTTATTACAATCTTATGCAAGTGGTATTTGGACAAAGCAAGGAAAAGAAGCTGCTATCACCTATGCCTGCATTAGTGCAGAGCAGAGAGAACACAACAGAGATAAGTCCGAAGTGACATTTTGGGATCAGATTAAAACATGGCCACCAGAGCTCAACTGCCCCTCTTGCATTCCAGGCAGAGGAAACCTTATGCATGAAGGGTCTATGGAAGGTTGGAACAGAGAGCACAGGGGAGTTATGAGGGTCTGAGCTGGCAGTCAATGCTAAGGATTTGTATCTTTATTCTAAGAATGATAGAAGGTCACAATTTTTATTTAGGAGCGTGATTATGTTCCAATTTTTAAAAAATAAATATCACTCTGGCAACTGTGTAGAGAAGTGATTAGGGAAGTGTGTATCAGTGTGAAGAGGGAGAACACGTAGGTAGCTGCAGTTGTGGTCCAGGAAGGACGTGATGCTAGAAATGGAAAGAGGTATATAGATTCAAGAGGCATTCAGAAGTCAAATGACAGGACTTGCTGGTGGATTGAATATTGGGGGTTAAGAATGGAAGGGTGTAAAAAATAACTTCAAATTTTCAGTGGCATTGCCTGGCTGACATAGAGAACCAGGTTGGTGTGGAGAATTGTGAATTTCATTCTGAACATGTTGAGTTTGCAGTGCTTTTCAGATGTTGAAGTGAAGGTGTCGAGTAGGCCGTTGGTAACCCAAGGTAACTCAGATAGGTATGAAATGGATATAAATGATGGAGTTGAGAGCAAACAAATGGCCATTACAGCCCTGGGCATGGAAGATGCTATAGAAGGGCAGGGCATAGACTCAGAAGAGAAGATCAACTTTGAGCCTTTAGGAACATCAACATGTCATGCTTGGCAGAGGATGATGAGGTAGTAAAGGAGCCTGAGAAAGAATGGCTAGAGAAATAAAACCCA
>NW_005363468.1:471302-476255 GCF_000412655.1 Myotis brandtii
ATTTCTAAAAAAAAAACAAGGATAGAGACTTCATAAAGGCAGGAATGGCCAGTGGTGCCTTTTGAAAGGTCAAGGAGTCATAGGGACTGAGAGGTCAAAAAGAATTTATCAGCAAGATCACTAATGAACTGGGAGAGATATTTCCATGAACTAATCGTGGTAGGAACCAGAAAATGGAGATGGAAAGTATCATTAACAATTCTGAGAACTTTGTGGGTTTTTACCTTTTTTTGTAAGATTGGGCTATTCAATTTTAGGAAACACTATTTTAAGATGAAAGGGATTTGAACGTGGAAAAGGGAGAAAAACTGTGAAACAGGGGTTTGATCAGAGAGATAGGAAGAGAGACAGATGAATGTAATGAAGAACAGCTAAAATCTTGTTTCAGTCTTCATTAAAATGAAAAAAAATATTACAGGTTCTGATGGCCTTGGATAGCAGATTTCAGAGAAAATAATACTGTTGACATAGGGTGGTCATTCGAAACACTATGCTGATTGTGTCCCTTCTCAGCAAGAGAAGGAAGAGGAGGTCAGAGAACATTTATCTCCTGATGACCGAGGAGCTACCCTAGAAATCAGCTAAAAGAGGTTTCATTTAAGTTCCAAACTTTACATGCTATGTCTCACTGACATGAATTACAACTTATCTCTTTAATCTTGTTTTATCAAAAAGGGGGCTTTCAAAGATATTCAATTCTTATCTCCAGAATTTTATTTGATCACACAGCTCTTAACCCTTTCATTGGAAAACTAATGTATATCATACATAAAGTGATACTTATTTTAGGAAATTGCTTTTTTCTTTGGCTATAATTTATGGCTATTTTAGAAAATTAAATTTCATCATTTAAGCTCTAGTTGACTTCACCAGCCTTATATTAATTGAATATATAGAATTACATGTAGATATAGTTATAGATGTAGATGTAAAAATAGATCAGACATAAATACATACTTATATAGTCAAAGGTATAGGTAAACATATAAATATTACTTATATTTTCTTCTGTTGATAAAAAAAAGGCTTGAGACCTTTTAGGCGCAGTTTAAATCATGCCTGTGATAGATTTTAATCCAAACACAATGCCAACAGAAGTTTTGAATCTAAACACAACTAAATTTGATTGTTCCACACTATATTAGTCAAGAAAGGAACAAAGGAGGGATGGAGTGGACCATGGTTTCAAAGGCCACAGAAAGGTCAAGGGTTAAAAAGTTCAGTGCCCTGGCCAGTTGCTCAGTGGTTAGAGCATTGGCCTGCACACAAAAGGCTTCAGGGTTCCATCCCTGGTCAAGGGCACGTACTTGGGTTGGAGGTTCCATCCCCTACTATGGTGAGCATGTACAGGAGGCAACCAACCCATGTGTCTCTCTCACTTTGGTGTTTCTCTCTTTCTCTCTCTCTCCCTGCCCTCACTTCCAACTCTCTAAGAATCAATGAAAAAAAAATATCATCGGTTGAGGATACACAACAACAACAACAACACAAAAATTTCAGTATAAATACTCATTCCTATAATTGCAGAGTATGATGGTCTTTTTTCAAATGCGCTACACAGACAGGGGCTTGTGGGAGAAATGAAATCTCAGTACAAATACTCATTCCTATAATGATTGCAGAGTATGATGGTCTTTTTTCAAATGTGCTACACAGACAGGGGCTTGTGGGAGAAATGAAATCTCTGATAAAGATCATGTGATGGAAAAAAATGAAAGTTCACAAAATGAAGAACAGAAAAGGCAGTGAAAGTGTCAGTATTAAGGGAAAATTCCTTTGCAGAAGATGGGAGGGGAGAGAAAAGGAAGGAAACCAGTGTATAAGTGAAGGATGAAAGAAAATAAGGTTAACATTGAACTATTAGCTACTATTAAAAATCATATTTTTACTCTGGCCAGGTGGCTCAGTTGGTTGGAGCATCCCATACACCGAAAGGTTTCAGGTTCAAATCCGAGTCAGGGCACATACCTAGGTTGTGGGTTTGATCCTCATTCATTGCATGTATGGGAGGCAACCAAGTAATGTCTCTCTTCTCTCTATCTCTCTCTCTTTTCTCTCTCTCTCTCTCTCTCTCTCTCTCTCTCTCTCTCTCTCCTCCCTTTCTCTCACTCTCTCTCTAAAATCAGTTTTAAAAAAAACTTATCCTTGGGAGAGAATTTAGAAAAAACACATTTTTAATCTGTGTTTGACCTATTTTCATTTTCTTTGGGCTTTTCTGAGAACAAAGGTCTCTTTTTGAAGCTTTTGCTTTCTTTCATCATTTAATAATTGCTTCTATTTTTCAGCTTTCACTAAAAAGGCTATTTCTCAGCCCTGGCACTAAAGGTGAGAAACAGAAGCTTTACTTTGAGCTCTTCCAAAGAAAAGCACTTTAGACATAAAAGGCATTGCTATGCTGTTATTACTCTCTTCTTCTTCTGAAAGCTTGGCATGGCATTAGCTCTGATCCTCACAGAGAAGTCTTTCAGTTTAGCCATTATATTAATAATCTGTGCTCTATAAAAGGAATGAATATCTAAACTGATCAACCTAGTCCAATAATCTTCTCTTTTCCTTAGTTCTGGTGCTGTGGATCTGAGCCAGGAATCAGAAATAGGAGCACTTTATCTTCCATGTAAATCACATTCAGCAGTGCATTCACTGTGAGGGCACGTAGCCAAGATCTGTCAGTTCTGTGCATAGATCCACAGCTCAATGGGCACTGAGAACATGAGATGTTAACTCATGAATAATCCTTCCACATTTTTACATAGTTATATAACCAGTTGCTTATTATTATAATAATTTACATTAATATTGGAATACTAAATAGAAGATAAATGTACTAAGTTATTTTGGAATAAGTAATATATATTTCTAAGTGCCAGTTATTCTCTATCAAGACAAAACTAGATGGATTTTATAATACTCGGGAAGTAATAGCAGCTACTAAAACTCCTGGTTAAAAATTTTCCCACTTAGGTAGCCAAGTATCACTCATAGAGAAATATCTAAACACAGCTGGAGGGGAAAGAAGGTTTTAAACTAGAAATATAATCCATACTTGACAGTTCATATAATTGGAAGTCACCTACAAATGAGTAGGTTTTAAAAAAACCCACCATTTTAACAGAAGGTGGATATAATTCCAAGTTGTGATTATTCAGCATGTTCGCTAATGTTATATATAAATATAACAGATATAAATAATAGAATACACACACACACATATGTATATATACAGACAGATGCAACAACAGGTGTGAGAAAAGCACCTTGGACTAATGTTTATGTCCATATAGATGTAACCTGAATTACAACAAAGGACACTTCTTTTCAAATATTTCTATTATTTGGAAATAAAAGAGAGATTAAAAGCCTGCACAGCAGATGAAAATTTTAAGAAATAAAACAATCTAATATTAAACAAGCCCATCATTTAATAACACTCTTTTCTAATTGTTGAATGGGGGAAATAAGTCCCATTGAAACACGGAAAAACTTGGTAAAGATATTCCAGGGGTTGAAGACATGAAAACAATTTTGGACACCCTAAAGCAAAACCAAATAGGAGACCTGTTTTTCTTCACGTGTTAGTGATGGCATAGGTTATAGGAGTGATCCACACTTGTGCCTGCTTCTCTGAAGGCCAGAGTGTAGACTCCATGTTTTGTTCTCTGATACACCCCAAGATCCTAGAACCATATCTGTGCACAGTAATCACTTACTCAATACTTATTAATTTAAATTGTTGCTGGCGTTCCTGTTTGGGAATGGTAGAACAAGCTGTCCCCAACATGGTCTATAATTTAGTTTAATTATTGCTCTCAACAAACAAAAAATAAAAATAGAAAACACCCATCTATTACTTAGAGTTTGCAGAGAACTTGCCACACATACTCCCATGCAGTTGACTGGCCTCACCACAGACTAGAACAGTGATGGCGAACCTATGACACGTGTGTCAGAGGTGACACGCGAACTCATTTTTTTGGTTGATTTTTCTTTGTTAAATGGCATTTAAATATATAAAATAAATATCAAAAATATAAATCTTTGTTTTACTATGGTTGCAAATATCAAAAAATTTCTATATGTGACACGGCACCAGAGTTAAGTTAGGGTTTTTCAAAATGCTGACACGCCGAGCTCAAAAGGTTCGCCATCACTGGCCTAGAAACTGCTGTGCACCAGGAGCCCATGTGGGAACCCTGCCTGATGCTTGACTCTGTTCTCTCCTCTGTCACTCTTACCAGTTAAATAGGTATGTTGAAGCCCTAACGCACAGTGCCTGAGAAAGTGCCCTTATTGGGAAACAGGCTCATGGTAGATGTAATTAGTTAAGTTAGGATTAGGTCACCCTGGAGCAGAATGGGCCCCATATCTGATATGATTAGTGTCCTTATAAGGAAGGGAAATTTGGACACAAACAGGCACACAGGGAGGACACCATGTGAAAATGAAGCAGAGATCAGGATGATGGTTATACAAATTAGGGAATGGCAAAGGCTGTCAGGAAACCACCAGAAGCTAGGGAAGGGCATGGAACAGATCCTCTCTCATGGCCCTTAGAAGGAACCAACCCTGCTGACACTTTGACCTTGGACTTCTACCCTCCAGAACTATGAAACAATACATTTTTGTTAAGCCACCCCATTTGTAGTATGTTGTTACGGCAGCCCTTAGCAAACTAATACAGTTACTTACGTACTCCTAACAGTTTGTCAGATTTCCTACCAGGGCTGCACTCCACTGGGCACTGTCTTGTTCAGCACTCAGAGTTCACAAAATTGCCACATCCACAATTATACATTGTCGATATCTAACACTTTTCCCATCAAGTTACACAGCAACTACATTTGGCACCTCTCCCTTACCTTCTGCTTGCTCCTGTGCTTGGAGAGGCATTATATCCTGGAGGGGGCGGTGGAAACCAGGACTGTCTGTTAAGAAATGACATCAGTTATCAACACT
>NW_005363468.1:476900-495238 GCF_000412655.1 Myotis brandtii
CCAAAAAATGTATACACACAATGTCTGTAAATTCTATTACATTTTGAAAATGAAATGTATTTTAATAAATACTGTCTTTATAATTATTCAAAGTATGTATACATTTTGGGGATGCCCTGTATATGCTTATATACAAATACATATGTACCCAATTAGAAAAATGTTTTCCCATTACTAGGGCACACTTTTAGTTGGTAGAGATAGCTAAGGGCTCTGTCAAGAAGACTAAGATAAGATATAAACCAAAGATGAAGATGTTCAGAGAAGAGTGACAGAACCTAAGGCAGAGAGGGCTTGGGTAGGAGGACAGCAAGTTGGCTTTAAATTCCTGAAGCATGAGGCAGAGTCAGGGTGGCAGAATGGGTAAACTCTGAGTTCGCCTCCTCCCATAAACAAAATCAAAATTACAACTAAATTATAGAACAACCTTTACTGAGAACCACCTGAAGACTACCTAACACAGCAGTTCTCAACCTGTGGGTCGCAACCCCTTTGGGGGTCGAACGACCCTTTCACAGGGGTCGCCTAAGACTATCGGAAAACACATATATAATTACATATTGTTTTTGTGATTAATCACTATGCTTTAATCATGTTCAATTTGTAACAATGAAAATACTTCCTGCATATCAGATATTTACATTACGATTCATAACAGTAGCAAAATTACAGTTATGAAGTAGCAACGAAAATAATTTTATGGTTGGGGGTCACCACAACATGAGGAACTGTATTAAAGGGTCACAGCATTAGGAAGGTTGAGAACCACTGACCTAACAGAATCCTGTAACGAAGGATATAAAGAAGAAGCCACATCAAGACAGGTAAGAGGGGAAGAAACAAGGTCCCGGCAATACCCACACCCACAGTTAATAAACCAGAGGGATATCTCGGCTTTGAAGGAGCAATGAGTCTGAGCCCCACACCGGGATTTTCTGCTGGGGGCACCTGTGCTGGGAAACGAAGTCCCCATAACACCTGGCAAGGACTATATCTGAGAGAGGAAAAGGTCTGTGGGAGACTGAGATACTGCCCTTAAAGGGTATGCACACAAACTCACTAGCTCCAAGCTCTAGCACAGAGCAGCAGTTCCAGAATTGCCTGGGTCATACAGAGGAAGAATTAAATCGAATAACTTTAGGGCAAGGGCAAGGATTGTTCTAAACTCTCTCAAGGGACAGAAGGGTTGGCAGGTTCCATTGTTTCTTTGCTGAGCTCTCCTCCTACCTAGCTGTCCCTGCACAGGTGGGTGTAAAATCTGCACTCTCCATTAACCTGGCTAACACTATTTTCCCAATTCTAATAATTCCCTGGGATCTGGCCCTGTCCAGCCAGAGCCTCTTCCCGAGGCTTCAGACCCTCTACACAAGCAGCAGCCAGCCTCTGCTCACACCGCAGTCTCTTCCAAACACCCTCAAGCTCCACACAAATGACAGCTGTCCTCAGCTTGCACTAAAGCTCCTACCAAACAGCCCCAAAACCCACACAAAGGTGGCTGGCCTCTGCCTGCACCAGGGCCCTTCCCAAGATGCTCCCTTGTGCACTGTTGGTGGAAGTGTAAAACGGTATAGCCACCATTGAAAACAATATGGAGATCCCTCAAAATATTAAAAATATTACTATCATATGACCCACCAAACCCACCTCTGAGTACTTATAGGAAGAAGTTGAAAACACTAGCTCAAAAATATATATGTACCCCTATATTTGTTGCACCATTATTTGCAATAGCCAACATATGGAAGCAAGCTAGCTGTCCATTGTAGATGAATGGATAAAGATGTACATATGTATAATGGAATATTACTCAGCCATAAAAAGAATGAAATTTTTCCATTTGCAACAACATGGGTAGACCCAGAGGGTATTGTGCTAAGTGAGATAAGTCAGGCAGAGAAAGACAAGTACCATATGATTTCGCTTATGTGTGGAATCTTTTAAAAAGCAAAGTAAACGATCAAACAAAACAACACAAAAACAAACACATAGATACAGAGTGCAAAGTGATGGTTGTCAGATGGGAAGGGGGTGGGGAGTATGAGCAAAAGGTGAAGGAGATTCAGAAGTTCAAGCTGCCAGTTGTAAAATTAATCACATGGTTATAAAGTATAGCACACGGAGTATAGTCAACAATATTGTAATAACTATGTAGGTGCCAGGTGGGTACTAGACTTATTGTGGTGATCACTTTGTAAGGTATATAAATATCAAAACACTATACTGTACACCCAAAATTAATATAATATTGGATGTCAACTATAATAAATAAATAAACAAATTCTGCTGCAAAAACAAGTTGAAGGTATAAAAAAATCACAGGGGAGGCTCCAGTATCACACATGGACATTGAAGGTTTTCAGTACAGGGTCACTGAAGGGTCTGCAAGAAACAACCAATCAGGTGTCTGTTTTTCCTCTCAACGCCCTGTCTGTTTCCTTCACCGCCCTCTCCAAAACACCCTTAAGTAGAGATCTATGTCATGAGGTCAAAATTAAAACAAAACAAAGCAAAACAAAAACCAAAAGAGAGAAAAGAAAGTAAAAGAAAGACTTTTACAAAGGAGGCACCGCCAAGCAAGCTGGTCTCAGGAGCATGACCACCTATGGCCACACCGGTCATTATTTCAGGGTAAGACATTCCCTGTATAGGATTTTATTAAACTGTGTTACCTGAATATCTGGGCTCTATTGTCAAAAACAACACCTAGATATTCAAAGCCCTAAGGGAACTGGAGAAAAGATCGCAGGTTTGAAAAGGAGATTGGGGGCGGGGGGTGTGGACTGAAGTTTGAGGACAACAGAATTCACCAGGCATGGGATCCCTGGGAAGGGGAGGGGGCGAGGAGGAAGGGCAGAGCAACTTCTGAATGCTGCCTGGGGCCTTGGTAGGTGATTCGGTTTGGTAATTATTAAAGAAGAATCCTTGAGAGAATATTGGCAAGAGGCTGACACAAGGAGCTCACCGTACCTCTTTTTCTTTACAGGGGTTGTAGCAGAGGTGGAAGGGAGGGTGCTGGTGGTGTTCAGACTGACAAAACCTCCAGGTCGCCTGTTGAATCACAAGAACAAATATTCACGTTCCTGAAACTTTTTCATTCTATCCCACCGTTAAAGGTCTTATAACCTACTCATACTCCCACCCACTCTCCATCCACCACAAAATGTTTAACTTGAAGACAAAGAAACAAAAATAAAAAGTTCTTCTTCAGTTTATCTATTTTATAAATTGACAGGTTCTCATCTTAGTAACTAAAACCGAGGGAACTGAATGAGGAAATCATTCATTACATGACATTAATTGTGTGTCTGAAATCCAGACCAATCAATTTGGGTGTGCTATGGATATACTAGAATATATATATATATGTTTTGCATTAATTTTATTTTTATTTTTAATCTCTATTTAGTATTTATTAATATTCACAGACCCTCAAAACAATGGAAGTGACCCTGGCTTATTTCAACTAAAAGGTTCAGTCCAATGTGAAAATTACTTTATATGTAAATACAAATTTTAAAACTAATCAAGTTTTCAAAAATCTATCTAGTTTGGCCCTGGTCAGGTAGCTCAGCTGGTTGGAGCATCATGTTGTACACCAAAAGGTTGTGGCATATACCTGGGTTGCAGGTTCAATACCCAAGGTAGGCAACTGACTGATGTTTCTCTCTCACATTAATGTTTCTCTCTCTCTCTCTCTCTCTCTCTCTCTCTCTCTCTCTCTCTCTCCCCCTTCCTCTCTCTAAAATCCATGAATATATCCTCAAGTGAGGATTAAAGAAAATTTTTTTAAATCTACCCAGTTTGGGTAATTTACAACTGCCAATAGTACATTCAGGGAAAATATATTTCATTGGAATAGATTGTTAACAAACCCATGATCGCATGACTCAGTTGAGTTGTAGATATGATGGGTGTTTGGAGAGGCACTTGAATGTAGGAAAAGAATGATTTAATTGCATGGGAGATGGGAGCAAGAAAAAATAAAATGGTTCTGTGGGGACAAAACAAACAAAAAAATCTAGATTTAAAAAAGAAAAAAATAGTTAAGCTTTTGTGTTTGGTTAAGAGCAGAGCTCAGCAAACCTTTTCTGTTAAAGTCCACATAGTAAATATTTGAAGCTTTGCAGACCATTTCAGTGTTTCTACAGTTTCCCTCTGCCTAAGCAATTATATTACAATTAAACTTTGGCCTGATGGCAGTATATCCTGTATTTTTGTTGTTGTTGTTGTTGTTTAAACACATATAAAGAAATACACTTTATTCTGAAAACGTAACTTCAATTAGAAAAGTACATACATTTTTGTTGCTTCTGGTGATCTAAATGCGGACATATTTCTAGTAAGGAAAAAAAAGGCAAAAGTTTGAGCAGCAACGAAGAATTAATACATGCTTGCATCTGTTTGACATTGTCCATGAATTTTAAATTATGATTGTTAAGGGTTAGAGATTATCTGAGAGAAAGAAAAGGAAAGCATCAGAATTTGAGTAAATTTGGTAATGTGATTTTATAATCTTTTACTATCTTGTACTAGATTGCAAAGGAAATTTTTTTCTTTCAGAAAAGTATTTTTTCAGTAATTTTGTTTAGTAATAAAAATTTAAAAATTGACATTTGCATGTATTTCCTAATCTTTCCATTAGGATCATTTAAACAGAAGCATAAATGTGGTAAGAACGATGGCCTGGAGCAATGATCTCTCTTGAACTTTAAGCCAGGAAACAAGATTTTACATTTCTTTAACCATGAGCAGGAATAAAGGTTTTTACTCCAGACTTTTTGTGTTAAAAAAAAACATAGAGGATAAGAATTTACAGAAAGATATTAAGTAGGGTTGAAGAATTGTAAGTAAATAAGTCATGCTTAGAATATATTGAACTTGAGCCTTTCCCAAAATTAGTAGATACTGGTACCTATTGGTTAGTTGGTTATCCAAGGTTTTGGCCTTATATGTTTTAGCAGCATCATGTCTGTCTGAGATCCTTTATGAAGACACAAGACAAAAGATTGAATGAACATTACATTATTAAACTCCTTTTAGACTTTTTTTATGCTAGAATAACTCATGACATAACCTTTCTCTAGTAAAAAGAAATATTTTTCAGGTGTTACATTTAGAAAATTTTTACAATTAAGAAGCTACTTGTGGCAAAAATCTATTTATGAGGTAATTTTGATAGAGTTTGGAATTTTTAAAGTTCATGCTTTTCAATTAGCCTTGCTGAATCATTGAGCATTTAACTCATTAACTATTTTATATTCATTATTGCTTAATAATACACATAGACAATGACAGTACTTTCTATGTTGGTAAAGTATATCAAAGGAAGAGAAGTATTTTTTAAATGTTTTGTGGCACAGACAAACTCATTTTATTTTCCTCTGAGCACACAGGAAGACCACATTTCTCAGTCTTCATTAAGTTGGGACCATGTGATTGAGTTCTGGACTGAAGAATGGAGGCAAAAATCTTATTTGCCACTTCCAGACACATCCTAAAACCTCTTGCATGATACCTATGCTCCTTATTCTCCTTCCATTATGGCTTTGGTGCCCATGGATTGAAGGTGGCAGCATTAAATCATGGAAAGAACATGGGTCCCTGAGTCACTTCATGGGCAAGTCCCCTATTCTTCCAGCCAATCACATTGGGCTCTGATGAGAGCAAGCAGTAATCTATTGTGCTAAACCACAGAGATTTGGGGGTGAGAGAAGGAACTTGTTAAAAGAGTTACATTACACTGGTGAATTAATTTACTTTGACTTTTTGTTAATAGGGCCTACTAGCCATCAGAGGGTTTAATCCCTCTACTCTCAGCTCTCCTCAAGGAGGACGGGTCTAGATAGGGTGTGTTTGTCTGTCCCCTGGGTCAAAAAAGACAAATTAGAAACCCTGGATCTCCATGCCCATGGTGGGATCTCATGATTGTAGCCCCTGTTTCATCCCTTCCTTCCCTCACACCAGGCTCTTCCTGAGATATGGGCTGTCTTCTGGAACATTCTGCAGACTTGCACAAAACTAGGATGGAACAAAATTAGGCTCAGGAAAACAGAAGGTCAGCGAGACTCTTCTACTGATCCCACACTATGGGTCTACTATGACTATCTCTAAACTTTCACTTTTACCAACAATTTTAATACAGGGCTTTATATAAACCATTTCTGGGAAGATGGACACAATGCCTCACTCTTAAAAAAATTTATATGACTCAATTGTCATTCATTTAAAATAATTTAAATTCCTAGATGTCATTTTGACATGTATAACTAAAATATTGGGTAAATACATTAAAATTTTATGAGTCAGCCCCAAACACAGTTTCTGTTTATGGTAAATAACTAGAGGCCTGGTGCATGAATTCGTGCACTAGTGGGGTCCCTCTGCCTAGCCTGTGGGATCGGGCTGAAACTGGCTCTCTGACATCCCCCAAGGGGTCCTGGATTGCGAGAGGGTGCAGGCCAGGCCAAGAGACCCCACCAGTGCACGATTGGGGCCGGGGAGGGACAGAGGAGGTTGGCCAGCTAGGGCGGGACCATGGGAGGTCCCCAGGGTGTGTCCAGCTCGTCTCGGCCAGAGCCCAGCAGCAAGCTAATCTACTAGTCAGAGTGTATGCTCCCTGGTGGTCAGTGCACGTCATAGCAAGAGGTTAAGTGGCCTTAGCATATAATTAGCATATTACACTTTGGTTGAATGGACAACCAGATGACCGGACAACTATACACTTAGCATAATAGGCTTTTATTATATAGGATGCCACAAACTGATAACTCTTAAATGTAAAAGGGAAGGAAGGTTGGAATCCTCCAGAGCTCCATATTCTCAACAGACTGTTCACAATACAGCCATTAGCTTATATAGAATCCTCGAGTCCATTATAAAAATCTCCTAACTAAGGGGACCATCAGGCAAAGACTATGAATATGTCCCCTGCACTAACTGCTACTGAGCCTCCAAGATGTTTCTATGTAAAGGACTGCAGTAAACCACTGTGAATACCATATGTAAGATGTCAGATAATCCTAAATGCCCCTTGGAAATTCTACTCAGACTTTATAGCTGCTTATGAGATCTTCAAATAAAGTAAAAATCATCTTGGGAAATTGCTACTGTGGAACACTGAAAGCAACAATCAGTCTAAAGCAAACAGAACCTCAATACCAAACGTTCTTGAGGTTTAAGTAAAGGTGAGTTTTGACATTAAATGAATTTAATAAAAATTCTACAGTGTAAGTCTAAGAAGTCAATACAGCATGTAATAATACAAATGGCTACCTATTACTCTTTACTTCTCATTTTATACATTTTCTTTTACTCTTCAGAACATCCCTATAATACAGGTGTAATTATTTTCATTTTATAGATAAGAAATGGAATCTCAGAAAGGTGGGTGACATTCTCTTGGCCACACAACCAGGAAGTAGTCTATCCCCAAACTCTGTCCGGTAGGGCCCCAGGTCATCATACATCTGATTCTGTTGTGGATTGTTCCAAAACTCATATCTTCCTTCAGTTACTCTTCTTCACCTCCACTATCTCTTCCAGTCTATGAATAATCATGGGGAGAACTCTAAACCACCATTCCAATATAGTATATTACAATGTCTTATTACTTACAGAGATTACTTTGTGCTTCTCTGGGAAATTAAGTTTTTGCAAACTTGTGATATGAAATAGGTTATTTAATAGGAATCGATATTGGAGATAGAAAATACCCAATGCTATTAACATTACTTGGGGGTAATTTCCACAACAAAACACTAGAGGTCGCCCTAACCTAGATTTTTCCAACTTTATCATTAAACCACTGTCAGGATTTGTGTCATATAACATGCTATATACACTATTATTTACTTATGTTTCTTTATAATATCTCATATTTTTAAACTAAACATGTATATTTTTCAGGGAACTTTTCAAATATAAACTCAGTACTTTTACCATTTCATTGAAACTAAATTCATTTTTATTGAAATGTGCATATACCCAAACACCATATACATTTTATCATCTTCCTACTAAAATTACTTCATATCCTGCATTAGGAGTGGCCTACATTATGGGGCCAAACTCCTTCTAACGGCACTTGCCTTTCTATACTGACCCCTGTGTCCTCTCCCATACATTTATTTCCACACTCTGAGACATATAGATTACTGTTGGGAGACATGACTGCCTGGGAAATGGGTTGACCAGGATATTTCTCCCAAATATGCTACTAAAGTTCTGCATAAATAAAGTAGGTGATCTCTGGCTTCATATTTTAGTGTATTAAGGTTTGGGGCTATATTGGTGGTTCTGAATTTTGGCTGCACATTAGAATCACTTTATAAACTTAAAAAAAATGCCTGGGTCCCATTTCAGACTAATTAAATCTGAAATTTTGGGATGAGAGGTGATGGAAACAAGTTAACAGTGACAGTTAAAAGCTCTTTCAGCCATTCTAACATGCAGCTGAGCTGACGATGGCTTAGCTAGTTTGCCTGTGTGGTCTAGTCTGGTCTGGCTAATGCTTCCGGCTCTATGCTGACTGGCCTGATAAATTTTCAGACACAGAGCCTACAAAGGCTTAGGTCTCCTGCATAGTTAC
The DNA here is from genome assembly GCF_000412655.1 of Myotis brandtii. Taxonomy (NCBI): domain Eukaryota; kingdom Metazoa; phylum Chordata; class Mammalia; order Chiroptera; family Vespertilionidae; genus Myotis; species Myotis brandtii. Next base: position 485,488 of record NW_005363468.1, read on the forward strand.
CTTTCTTAAGGCATTATTATCTACTTTCAAATTCATTCCTAGAAATAGCATTTTCTTCTTTCTAATTTAACAACGCAATAGGACACCAGCAAGGCCAGGGTGAATGGACAGAGGCATTTTGACTCCTCTCTCCACTCAGTGCTGTGGAGATGAGATCTAGCATATATACTTCTACAAACTCATCTTTGTTAAGGCTGTTAATTACAAGAGAGGAGTCAGCTCGTTAGAGATACCAGTGCTGACAGTCCTCCTTTAGGTAACTGACTTTGAAAACCTGTGAGTAAAGTATATACATTTGCTATGTCAATTAACACTGGCATAGCCTGAATGTCGAACAAATGCGATACTATAAGTTTCAGCACATCTGCTTTAAATGCAGCAGACAGCATTTTTGTCTACAATAATATCACATCTTTAGCTATAGGGAGTGACCTCAATTATCAATGGCTGCAGGTGTCCATTGTGTCTAGACTCCAATTAAAGATGTTAACTATGCTTTTTACTTTTGCTTACTATGCATCTCTACCAAATATAAAATTTAAACATGCTTTGTAGAATTTATACTTCAACCTGAGTATACATTTCTGAACTTTCGCTATGGAGATGAGCCTTTTCCTAACAACAGGCACAATAATGTACTCATTCTATAAGTCATATGGTGACGCCAGGGCTGAAAGAATCATTTCCCTTTCTAAAGTAAAGAGCTAATGTCTTTATCCTATAGTGGATCAAAACTATCATGTTATTAAAATTTGCACTCTCTCCATAAACTAGTGATATAGAAACTATTGTTTCTCCACCATTGGGATGGAAAGACCAAAAATTGGAATAAGAAATGACAAATCATATTCACAAAAAATAACTATATTCATTTTAAATTGAACAGATTCCACACAATGCCTATACCCTTCCTATACTCAAACTAGTTTCTTCAATTTTTTCTATCAATTTACTATTAGCAGGATTTTAGGAAAATAGTGTTGTTGAGTCAAGATTTTGAGTTTTGAAGAAGAAAATTCAATTCTTATTGCCCTTCTGTGCCTGTATATAAAATATCATGGTTCAAAGTTTGCCTTGGTAAACATTTAAATACGCCATGCTTTATAGGAAATGGGATTTTATATGTGGCATGCATTTGCTTACACAGTTCAAAATGCCTTACCTGTCCAAACTGTCATCAGATCTGTACCGGCTAATTGTGGCTTTTAGCTCATTTATCTCATTTATTTTCCTACAGCAAAGATAAAGAAAAATCAAATAAATGATCAAAAAATAGTTTATAAAACCTGTCATGCATTTGGTAAAATATTGGCCTATTCAGTAGGAGATGATATATGTTATCAAGAAAAGATAGACCTGAAGTATCCAAATATTCCAAATGTTTTTACTTGGAAAAAATAAATTATGGAAAACCCAAAACTCTTGCTAATAAAGGAATTCTTCTCTAAGTCCACTTATTTCTAACTAGAATGTAATATTGAGGAAACAACACAACATGCAAAATGGTTAATATGTACCCTTGTCAATGTTGTTGATTTTTACATAACAGGAAGTTAGTCTACTACAATCAGCTATATTTTGTTTGCAGAGTTTTTCCAGCACATAAGGCAGCCCAACGGGCCTATTACAAATTTCTTTATTTAAAGTTCAGCACCGCGGACAGGGTTGAAAGATGAGAACATATTGGCAGAAGAAAGGGAAGGAAAGTCAAGAAGGAAAAGAGAAACAGAAAAAATTGGAAAGAAATGAAAAAAAAGTAAGTGAGAGAAGAGAGAACAGATGGATGTTGGAAGGAGAGGAGAAGAGGAGAGAGATAGGGAGAAGCAGGGAGAGGAGAAAAAACAGACAGGGAGTTGAGAAAGACAAACAAAAGAAAGGAAGAGGGAAGAAGACAAGGAAATAAGGGAAGAGAGGATAGAAGTCTCAATAGCATGAATTATGATCATTAATCATGGAAATATCTTGATCAGAATGATCAATCAGCAAAAAATATAAAGCCTTTTTAATGTCTTGCATAACCCTGTGGGACAGGGAAAGCAAGCTCATTGGGGAATTATGCCATGATTTACTGTATTTGCATATCAAAGCATCCTTTGAAGCTGCCAGATCAGAGGTATTAAATTGGTAAAAAGTGCTGAAACAGTATATTTAAGATTTAATTTTCAACTTGATGTTGTATATTTTTATTAAGCAAATATTTGGAGGCACACAGTATACAATGCACAGTGCTGATGAGGAAATTAAGAAATAACTGTGGACCCGACACATGCAGAGCTAGAGGAACAAATTAGATACCTTCCTACACTCACAGGTAGAAAGTGGTCAGTGTTGTAAAGGAGGCTCAGGTAAAGTACGAGGAAGTTCCAAGCTGAGAAAGCTTATTTGCAGAGGTAGGAATCAGAGAAGGCTTTATGGGTGGGGTGAAGTTTGAGCGGGACCTTGGAGGGTACATAAATGTGAACACACTGAAACAGAGCAGAGAGAATAGTGTCCATTAAGGCAAGGACGAAGTAAAGGAAAATGCCTCACACAATTCCCCAAGTTTTTCAAAACTCAGAGTCAAACCATGGTATGGCTCCTCATTGCATGCAATGCTTGAATGCAAGTAGGTGCTGCAAAGCCATACGACCCTTCCGTAAAGCTGCCCCTTCTCAGACACTGTCACTGTGCGCCCATTCGTTAGCTTTAGTCTTCCTGGCATTTATCACAGCAGAACATACTATATTGTGGTTATTTGGTTTCCATCCCTCCCTCCTCCACCTTCAACTGGGCTGCAAGTTCTATGACAGCAGGGGTTTCGTTTTATTTCCAGACCTTACAATAGCACCTGGCTCACAGTAGGCATCTGTGCAAGTGTCCTTTGTGCTTATTTGACATGTTTTAATGATCTGACAGAGAAGTGCAGCGTAAAATTTTCTAGTTTGTGATAAAATGAAGCTTTTTGTCTAGGGTGGTGAAAATTTATTATTTTCTTTTTCTTTATTTTCAGTCTCTGATCACGAGAAGCTCTTTGCACACATTGCCACTTCTGCTGGGAGTGCTTCTTTCCAGGCCCCATGTCCACCAGCTCCCCTTTCCTCCTTGGGAATCTTTCCTCTTCATCCTTCAGGCAGCAGCACTCACCCGAATGACCACGACCTCTATTTAGGCAGAGTTAGTCTCTCTCTCCTCTCTCTTCCCCAAAGCATCCCCACACACTTCCACAAGGGCACTGTCCACAGTAAATTTTATTTAGTGTTTTAGTTTATGGATCCCTCTATTTTACATGAGTGTGAGAGCTCCTTAAGGATGGTGTCTTATGCATCTTTGTATTCCCAGCACCTGGCACAATGTCAACATATAGTAGGTGCTCCAAAGTATGTAATGATGTTTACTTTGAATTTATATTAGTTCACACAAACACTCCATCCATGCTTTTGTTCCGGCCCTCCGGTCCAGTTTAAGAACCCATTGTGGCCCTCTAGTGCCCACCCCTGCACTAGATGTAAGTCAACGGGAAAATGTCTTGGGCTTAAAGGTTTTTTGCTATTGAAGATAAAAAGTGTGCTGCTTAAGCCAAAATGCTGCCCACCAACGTAGGTCAAAGGGAAAATGTCTTGGGCTTAAAAGGTTTTTGCTATTGAAGATAAAAGTGTGCTGCTTAAGCCAAAATGCTGCCCACCAACAGGAAGGTTTCAGGAAACCAAAATAATTTCACATATAAAATAAGCACACAAGGCCTTAGGATCCTGTTATCCTAAGACACACTGAGAACATGAAGCTTCGTGTTTCTGTTCACGTTATTAATAGTCCCACAGAGGGGCCAATAAAATGGAAGAGCAATTCCACTGGGGCTGGACTCAGTGGTCAGGCTCCCTTGTTTGGTGACATGGGGCTCACTGAGAACAAAGCTGATGAAGAGCAGGAGAAGGCACAGGAAGAGGCTGCCGAACCTCAGAGCAGTCACTGAACCAGGTGAGCTGAGGCTGGAAACCAGAAAACCAAACACTCTGTGCAGAGGGCTGTAAGCTCAGTACCTTACAACAGGTCAAAATTATGACCAGGTTTAAAAGGAAGCAATTCCACTGGAGGCTGGACTCAGTGGTCAGGCTCTGTTGTTTGGTGACATGGGGCCCACTGAGAACAAAGCTGATGAAGAACAAGAAGCCACAGGGAGAGGCTGCCGACTCACAGAACAGTCACTCAACCAGATGAGCTGAGGCTGGAAACCTTACAACAGGTCAAAATTATGACCAGGTTTAAAAGAGTTTAGAAAAATCCACAAATAAAAGTTTCCAAAATAGACATATTGAAGGTATCTACTTAACTTTCTAAAGATCACACCATGAAAGACAACTGCACTCCTTTCCTATGTACGTCTTGGTGACATGCAGGCCACTGGGCCAGATAAAACTTGTGTCTGATAAATAATTGGGTTCTTTTGATGGGTGTGGTTGTATGTGTGCGAGTGTAAATGTGTCTTAATAAGAATATTATCTATTTATTTTATCAATCTTAGATTATTTAAATCATTATGATTACTAGTTTTGTCTGACTTTCCCTATTAATTTGTCTTTGTCAGTCCACTTGCCACTGACTATTTGCTGGTTTTCTACAAGCCTAGAAATTTCCAAAAAGGAGTGTACTATCCCAGAAAGCACGTGAACTCTGGAGCTGTTAGGCCTGCATTTTAGAGTTCCTTTCTCTACGGTTCAGAGATAACTTATTTGGTCAAGTCTCTGTGGGAGCCCTTTCTCTTTCCCTTTCCCATCAGAAGTAGAGGATGGGTTATTCTACTCTTCAAGCTGTGGGTAGGGAAGCATAGAGCTGGAGAAGCACAGTTTGCCCTGTGCAAACCCCTGGTGATATCACAGAGTATCCTTCACGTGCCCAGACATCAAGGAAAGCCCGAGGCAACCACAAATATGTAGCCTGTCTTGAACAAGTCTTTTCAAAAATGACTGCCTTTGTGTTTCTGCTAATGACGTAGTTTTTCTGAAACACTCACCTCTCCAAGTCATCATGGGAGTTATGTCGGTTCAGCACCACCCGACCATAATTTTCATCTCTGCAGAGAAAGAACAAAATGAAGTCACATGAAAAGTTACCACAGTATTTAGTAATCTCTAAATAAAGGAGACATTAAACAGCCCACAATTTTTGGCAAGGTTAATTCATTTTACTTCAGGCATAAAAACGCAACTATGTATTCATTTTAACCAGTCCCCACTTGAAAGAGCACAGTGGAAAGAAACAAGTTTGTCAGTACAAATGATCGTTATTCTAATTTATTCCATGAGATTTCCATGTGATTCAACAATGGAGTGAGTACTTGTTGTTTTGTTTTGATTTTCCATCAGAGTGTGGGAACACGAGGCCATCTACTTTGTATGCATTAGGAGAGTCACTTTTTTACAGGGAGGCAAAAGTTTTCTATAAAAATTTTCTAAAATTAATTAAGCCCATTATGTCTGGACATCTTCATTTTATGGACTTGATAGTTTTCCTTGACAAGTGTAGGAAAATATTTACTAATATTATTTGGTAATTATTCATAGGAGATACAGCCCATTTTTGATCCATGAGAATACCAGTGTGCTCTGGTCTTTAACCCTATGAATTAGGCAGGGGAGACACCCTCCTATCCAATTCACAGATAAGGAAATTGATCAGGGATTTTGTGGCTTTCCTAAGGCCAAAAGGTTAGCAAGTGACAAAGATGGGTCTAGGACCCAGACCACTTTACTCCAAACTTTTGCTTTTCCTATTGGTCAACCCTGCAAAAGACCATCGGACAGAAAATCCCAAAGCCATGTCCTTCTTAGTTTGTACAGCAGACCTCAAAGTACAGGCAATCTTAGGGAATGTCAAAACATGTAGTAGAGCCTTTGGTCTTGAGCCAAGGCAGAGAGCAAATACCTGAACCTTTTTCATGTCAACCCAATCAAACCTGAAATACCACATTTCTCCTGGTTCTGCTCCACTAATGTTACTCAACACTCTGAAACCATGTATAATAAAGCTATAAAAATACAATAGTAGACAATTAGAAGCAAAGAAGAATAGTGAAATAGCTCCAGCAAGTATACACCCTCAAATATCCCAAGAGAACTTTTTTATCTTCCTTGGTATCCTTCCCTAAACTTAGAAGTGAGTAGCAGACACCAGACATGTTTTCACCTGAAGAAAAATTATAACGCATAGCCCAAAACTGTGCCAGTGGGAGTAGGGGAAACATTGGAGCCAATTTCCCCTCATTTAGCAGCTGTCATACTACCCAGGCTGGCTTCCCTGGGACTTTTTAAGGAGGCATGCTTGGCATCAAAACCATCATTCCTGCCAAGTGTAATTTGTCTTAGACATCTCTGTCTTTACCCATCTGTGCAAATATTTGCAACCCAAAATTTATGCTCTACATTTGACATCACTCTACCGCTATGAAAAAAACAGAAATGCCATATTAGGCTCTGACAGAAGTCATAATGTTGCTTCACAGAAGGAAGTAGTTGTTGTCCAAGAGTGTTAACTCTAAAAGTTAGTGTGAATCTCCAAATACCCCCATAGTCCCTTAAAATAATATTTAATCACAAGACATTTTTTATTTAACAGTTACAAGTATACTCCTCAAATAACCACCCGTAGACAGTAAATTCAGAGTAAGTATTGTGTAATGCAGGTTTTCTGAACTTCAGCGCTAGTGACATTATGGATTTGATCATTTTTGTTCTGGGAAGTGTCCTGTGAAGCATCACTGTCCTCGACCCTCTAGATGTCAGGTGTACTCCTCCCCTTTTGACAACTAAAAATGTCCTGCTAAACATCCCCTGAGGGTAAAATTACCCTGATTGGATTGAAAACCATTGGTATAATGGAAAGATAATGGTCACATTAAAATCTTGACTCCACCACTTAATAGTAGTGTGCCATTGGACAAGTTACTTAACCTCTCTGAGCCTCAGATTTCCCATTATGTCTGGACATCTTCATTTTATGGACTTGACAGTATTTTATCCTCATTACACATGTGTGTGATTGCTGTGAGATTTACTAATGCTTGATACGTAAAGTACCTAGTGTCAAGCCTGACGCATAAGAGGGAATCAAAAAAGTGTGTACATGTATACACATAATTTATAATAAAGATATATCTGGGCTGGACAAATGTCTATTGTAAATCTATGTTGGCAGGAAGACAATATGGTCATAGCTTTAAAATCATCATTGAAACAATGCTCAAAGCAGACAAAGCTTTCTGAGTGGTAAGTCTTTTCCCTTTCAAAGTAATACCATATTTACCACCAGCTGGAGGGGGATAGCTAGTTGGGACTAAAATTAGTTACAAATTTATTGACTTCACTTGTGCATAAATAAATTTTATTTCAAATTGTTATTACATTTGTAAATGTGCAATCATACTATTCTGTGTTTATTTCAACTGACATGGTCTACATGCACCAGAAATCTCCCCGCCACAAGCATCTATTTGGTTGTAACAATGAAACCCTGCTTTCTCTTGCAAAGAGAATAGTGAAACAGCTCCAGCAAATATACACCCTCAGATATCCCAAGAGAACTTTTTTTATCTTCCTCGGTATCCTTCCCTAAACTTAGAAGTGAGTAGCAGACACCAGACATGTTTTCACCTGAAGAAAACATTTCACCTCTTTGGTATGTGGACAGTAGAAATGGTAGTGATGTTCCTGAAAATCTGTTGCTACCAATTTATGCTTCATAAATCTTACCAAAAATTAAGCCATGTAGTAAAGTGTTTTAAAATGAAAGTATTCCCTTTTCAGATGGGAATACTTCCCAAACAGAGAATAGCTCTCTCTCTCTCTCTCTCTACTTGTGCACCCACTCCACATCCCCTTACCTTTCTTGTTCAGGACGGTTCTTTATCCAACTGTTATCCTGTAAGAAAGTCCTTCTTTTGTTCACCTCGAGAAAACCCTGTTGTCTCTGTGTTGTTCCCTGAGTAGAACTCTTCATAGCTGTCAACAGAAAAATGAAAGAATGGACTTGAGTGTGGGTTTGTTAACCTAGAAATTTTGAAAGTCACATCTGATTGGCCAGCATCAACCTTCTAGGCTGGCAAGTCCAGTACTGTTTCAAAGTAGGATGTACAAGCAAGAAAAAACAAATCCCACACCCCATCATCAAAGATAACATGTAACTGCTCAGGTGCCAACTGAAACTGCCCATGCAGCTCATGAGGCCCAGTCTGGCACCCGGGAACATCGAACCACGGGCCTAGGATAAACAAGGGCAGGGCTTCGTGGGTGGCCATTTTACTTGAGAAAGAAATATGCTTCCGAAGTATGCATAGGACTATTTTAAAAGCTTTATGGTTATAAATAACTTACTTCTTTGATCTAATGGGAGCCGGGAACATAGAAGGCCATACACAAAACAGGATATTTTTACTAATTCTATTTTTAAAAATTTCTGGATTGCAATTACATGAGTAAAAGCTGTTGCATTCGAACTTTTTTCTTCAGCCTAACTTTAGCAATGCTAATTAAATTAGACAGTTGCTTCTAAGCATTCAATCCTATATAATAAAGAGGTAATATGCAAATTAACCCTCACACCCTCACAAGATGGCTGCCTACAACCAGGTGTGGGGGGGGTAGTGAGGGACGACCAAACAACTGAACAGCAGGCTATGTGGAGCGACCAGGCCATCAAGGGGGCTGTGAGGGGCGTCCAGGCTGACAGGGGGGGGGGGCAGTTGGGGGTGACAAGGCCAGCAGGGGAGGCAGTTAGGAGCGATCAGTCAGGCAGGCAGGTGAGCAGTTAGTGGGGGTGACGCTAGCAGCGGGGCAGTTAGAGGCGACCAGGAAGGCAGGCAGGTGAGCGATTAGGAGCCAGCAGTCTAGGATTGTGAGAGGAATGTCCAACTGCTGGTTTAGGCCCCATCCTGGCCTAAACCGACAGTTGGACATCCCCCAAGAGGATCTGGATTGGAGAGGATGCAGGCTGGGCTGAGGGGACCTCCCCCTACTGTGCAAAAATTTTGTGCACCAGGCCTCTAGTATCTGTATAAAATCACTAGGACCTGTGAGTTGTTTTCCCCAGATTTTTCAGTTTTCTGAGGAAGGGAAAAATCATCTACATACCGTTTCCTGTGGGAGATGGTTTTCTTAAGGAAACATTGGACATGCTGCCTTCCAGTACAGATCTAAAAGAAAAATGGGGTTGGGGAAAACACAACAATGACTCTAAGAATCTACAAGGGACTCTCCATTTCTAACAAGACATATTTCTTTTCTTTTTTAAAATATTTTTTTATTGATTTCAGAGAGGAAGGGAGAGGGAGAGGAAGAGAGAGAAACATCAATGATGAGAGAGAATAATTGATTGGCTGACTCCTGCATGCCCCTTACTGGGGATTGAACCTGCAACCTGGGAATGTGCCCTGACCGGGAATTGAACCATGACCTCCTGGTTCATAGGTCTATGCTCAACCACTGAGCCATGCCTGCCAGGGCCAAGACACATTTTTCATTGGCAATGACAAAGTCACAGGATCTGATATAATGAATACATGGCATAAAGTGCCCCCTAAGAGCCTGAGAGTTCATCTATTCCACTGTGTTCATTTTACAGATGAAGAAACTGAGACCCAGAGTGTTTAGTGTCCCCAATGTTATAGAACAAGCAAGGGACTGAACTAGGCCCTCAGTTAATCCATTTATTCAATCAGTAAATGTGCATTTTGGTGGGGGGAGGATGAGGAACATCTGTAATACTGTCAATTATATATATATAT
>NW_005363468.1:495281-505368 GCF_000412655.1 Myotis brandtii
TGATAATGAAAAAAATTTAAAATATATAAATATGCATTCAATGTCTATGATATGCCAGGCACTGAGCCAGTATTTGGGGGCAAAAGATGAGTTAGATAAGTGGCTAGCCAGGCCAATAAAATGAGACGTGGAACTGACAGCACGTTATGCAGAGTGTCCCAAGGAAGGCGCATGGCTCCTCTGAGGGAGCCAAGGTGAACCCAGGCAACTGAAGTGTGATGAGGAAGGAAGCAGCCAGGGGCATGGCAATCACAGAGCTGGGAACACTGATCATTTAGGTAACCACTGCTTGGGGAAGCCCCAAGTTTCTCAGCTATGACCAACCACCACTTCTAAGCTGTTAAGGGGTTAAGGCAAACCACAGTCCCAGTTTGCCTGGAATTGATTGGGTTTCCAGGCCTATATTAGGCACTTTTTTGTGTGTGTGTGAGCCTCTTCCTTTTTAAAAAAAAAATTTTTTTTCTGTAACATACATTTTTAAATTTCAACTGATAACATACAAGACATATCAGGTTTTTAGAGATTTCCTTTACACATATACACATACACACATACACTTAAAATTATATTTATGACTATGTTAGTATAAAGATGAATAATTCATGCTGGCTACACTATTATATATTCATTATTATTATTATATTTATTTACTTTTTCTTCTGCTGATAAAAGGAATAAAAATTAGAAGCTTTTTGCGGGCCCCTAAAAAAATCACGGGCCCTAGGTACTGCCTTTTCTGTTTCATGGATAAGTCCGCTCTGGGTTTCCGCTAACGTGAGACTTTCCATTTTAAAACTAGAAAATTCTTGGGCAGCCAGAGACATCTGCTCGCCCCGGGTGCGGTGTTCTGCTTTTTGGAAAGTTCATCCAACTGGGCAGGGAATGCAATGCTGGAGGGGCATCAGCTCTCAGGGCAGAAGCACACCCCAGGCCCAGCTTTATCACATCCAAGTTCTGCAAATGAACCACTTTCTCTCCCTCGAAGATGGGGCTAATGACACCAGCCATCAACTACATGAGGTGGTTGTGATGAGCCAATGAGTAATGCACACAAAAAGCACTTTGCAACATCGGACAGACTGTCAAACTACAGCAGGAAGGCCGGGGAGGGTTGGCGGGGGAAGTAAGAGGTCAACTGAAGGACTTGTATGCATGCATAAAAGCATAACCAAGGGACACAAGACACTGGGGGGTAGGGGAGGCTGGGGGAAAGGTTAAGGGGAGAAAAAAAAGGACACATATGTACACTCTTTGTAATACTTTAAGCAATAAAACAAAATTTTTTTAAAAAAGCACTTTGTTAAACAATAAATGCTATTGGTACTATTATCAGACAGCCATTTATAGGTATAACTTGGAGTGCCTGGTTATACCCATCTTTTTATATTCCCAGAGCAGGTGCTCTCTAGGTGCTGTTGTGGGCCGAACCGTGACTCCTGAAGATCCATATGTTGAAGCCCTAACTCTCATACCTCAGGATGTGAATGTATTTGGAGATAGTGTCTTTAAACGTTAAATGAGGCCATGAGGATAGGCCCTAATCCAATCTGGTTGGTATCCTTATAAGAGGAGGAAATTTGGACACACAAAGAGATACAAGAGATGTGTGTGCACAAAGAAAGGGCCATACAAGGACATAGAGAAACGGTGACCATCTGTAAACAAAGGAAAAAGGTCTCACAAGAAACAAAACCTGACAACAAAACCTTGACCTTGGACTTCTAGTCTCTAAAACGGTGAGACTACAAATTTCTGTGGTTTAAGTTCCCCGGACTGTGTTATTTTGTTGTGGCAGCCCCAGCAAACTAATAAAGTTCTTCTGGGGAAAGTGATTAAAACATTTCTCAGTACTAAGTCATTCCAAGAGCTTTGGACCACACTATCTCTGACCTGAGCCCTTGTGTCTTCAATGTCCTACCGCACAGGGCAATTGCTAATAATGTAAATACCTATTAGCTGAACACCTACTTTGAACAGGTTACCTCAGAGGCATTGTCTCTCATCCTCGAATAAAGTCTGCAAGATAGTTATTATTACCTTCATCTCCCAGATAAGACAACCCAAGCTCAGGGAGAGTAGGTACCTAACATGCCGAAGGTGATAAGAAGCAGAATCTAGTTTCTAAACCAAAGCCAAGTCCTTATTCAGCAACCAGAAATAATGCTCATCACGAATCTTTGCAAGTCCAGACAGGTGCCCTGGCATTAGAGTGAGAGAAGGAAGGTAGACAGCAGGGGCCTGCCTGACTCTTGGCATCTCTCTCTGTGGAAGTCCCATGACTTCTGCTTCCAGTGCCCAGCAGCACGAGACCCAGAGCAGCCTCTCAAGGAATCACTGCAGAGGACAAACCCTCACAGAGCAGCCTTCTCTGTGTTCTCCCTGATATTCTCTTGGCATATGTCCACGCAAACACTTGTACACAAATGGGCATAGCAGCAGCATTTAAAACAGCCAAAAACTGAAAACAGCCCAAATGCTCATCAAGGAATGAATGGATACATAAATGTGGTATACCCATACAATGGACTATTACTGGGCAATAAAGAGGAAGGATGTACTGATACATGTTACAATACGGATGTAGCTTGAAACATGTTAAGTGATGAAAGAAGCCAGGCATTAAACTATGACATCTGTATGATTCTATATGGATGTTATTTTTAGATTTTCCTTGATATACCATCTCAATTCTCCCTTTAGGCTCTGCTAGGTAAGGAGGAAAGTTCAGACAATACTAATACTTTCGATGACTTTATAGTTATTTACATTTTATCTCTTTGAGTTTCCAGAACAGTGTTTTAAGTGTGACATAATCCCTATTTTGCAGATACAGAAGCTTGAGTAGCTGATGACTGGCCAAGCTGGGACTCAACCTAAAATTCTGTAGCTCGAGATGCATCATCTTTCCTCTATGCCAGGGACTCCAGATTGTCAGCACTTCCTGCAGAGAGCTGTCTAGAGAAAAGCAGGTATCTCCTCTTCACATTCAGGGCCTGCTCTAGTCAGATCCAACATCCTACAAGAGGGTCTGGTATTTCCCTGCCTTTGGTAGCTAGGCATTCTCCAGAAGTCCTAGCTAAAAGGAATCAAATGAGATAAGGCTTCCAAACAAAATCGTGGCTGTTAACCTCCTTCTCCCTGCCAGTTACTAGCCTTGGGTATCCTATAAACACCTCACTAACTCCACCCAAGTCCTTAATGTATTTTCTTGGAAGAGTTTCCAACAAACCCACTTGCTTTCCCCATTTTATCTTGTTGCCTCTTCCATGAAAGTGCCTTGGCATTTTGACTTAACCCTTCCCTTCTCAGGAACTAGGATGCCCTGCGAAAGGTAGGAGCAGCCTCCATGGGACCATGGATTAACCACCAGGACTACAGTCACACACTAACAATGGCAGAGCGGGAAATTAGAAGGAGTCTGGTTCCTTGACAGTATCTTAGAGCTGCCACAATAGCCCTGGATTATCTCTCTTTCTCTGAACTTCTTGCAAGAGAAAAATAAAGCTGTTCAGGAGATTGTATTTCTATATTTCAGTTACTTAAGCCTAATAATGTTCTTTCTACCTGTTATGAGGCCATTGTGGAGCAAATAAAAGGTCTAAAAGCCCATGATGATCTACAAAACATAAGATATTAGTGACTCTTTTATTAGTAAAACTAGAGGCCTGGTGCACAAATTTCATGCACAGGAGGGGGGTCCCTCAGCCCAGCCTGCACCCTCTCCAATCCGGGACATCCCTCTCGCAATCTGGGACCTCTGGCTCCTAACCGCTCACCTGCCTGCCTGCCTGATCGCCCCTAACCACCCTCCCCTGCTGGCCTGATCACCCCTAACCACCTCTGCCTTGGCCCCTGTGGCTTTATCCAGAAGGAGGACCTGACACCCGGAAGATGTCAGGTAGACCTGGTCTAATTAGCATGTTACCCTTTTATTAGTCTAATTAGCATATTACCCTTTTATTAGTATAGATATTATCCCTAACAATATGTTTATTTGTTTGATGCTCCCATTAAGGTTCACTTGTTGAGTATCTACCATGTGTTTCAGATTGTGCCACATTATATATTTAATTATTCCAGATGAGTATTATTATAGTTAATTATAGGACCCAAAATTTCGAAAAGTTAAAAACCTGCCCAAGGTCATAGAGTAAGTGGCAGAACCAGGAGCTGTGACTGTAGCTCCACGGGCTCTTTTCAGGACACACATTATATGTCGCTCAAAGTATCGTGTGATATGCTCAATACCAAACACTCAGGGAAATGTCCTGGAGTTCCAAAAGATGAAAGATAATGGGAGATCTAGGAATATATCCCAAGAAACTAGAAACACCAGACAGGACATATGCACCTCTATGTTCATAGCAGCACAATTTACAATAGCTAAGATTTGGAAACACCTTAAGTGCCCATCAGCAGATGAGCGGATTAGAAAACTGTGGTACATCTACACAATGGAATACTATGCTGCTGTAAAAAGGAAGGAACTCAAGGGGCAGGGAGGGGGGGGGGACACATATGTAATACCTCAATCAATAAAGAACATTTTTTAAAAAAGAAAAATAATGGGAGAGTAGCTGGAAGGAACAGCAGTAATGAATGACTGCTCCATCAACCCTGGACAGGTTTAGCCTCAAGCCTTACCCCTCCCATGACCACACTGAAGCCATGAGTAGCCTGGCCCTAATCATTCCCTGGACCTATCTCCCCATTAGATAGCTGGATAACATTTTATACTCTTTCCTAGGCCCATGCTATTCATTTACAGAAGGTAAATGAGAAAGGAAACTAATGTATTCAATGTTTAAGGTTATAATAGTTTGATAAGTATACAGTAATTTTAATGCAAATGTCCAATATTGTGAGGAAATAATGTTTCTCATCAAATCTATGTGTATTTTCCTACATCTCCTGCATGTCCTCCTTCAGCCCCACCTGCTCTGCTTCTTTTTCCCCCTTAAAACCCATTGGCCATTTCACCCTAACCATCTCATGTCAACCCACTGGGTAGGTTTTAGAGACTCTAATCTGAAACTGTTAAAGTACAAGCCTCTATTTCATCACCTTCTAATTGCACAGAAGTTTTACTGCAGTGGAACTCCTTTCATCTTGTCCAGAATATATAGCAATATTTTATACATGAATATTTCTTGTTATTAAAATATGTCTCTGTGAATAATGCCCTTGTTAAAATAACCTTTTATAGCGTGCATTAGAGATTACAACCCTCTCAAATTGGTAGTATAAAAAATATATGCAACACAATATTAATTGTATATTGTTCTTTAAAGGAATTATTTATGTAGGGACTGAGGTTATCCTGAGTTTCAAATCTACTCAACACTCTTTTAGTCTCTATTCAGCCAGCTGTACTCATATCTAAGTGCCATCATTCATTCTAATTAAGTTTTTAACTTCTCACTTTCTTAAGAAAGATGAAACTCCAATCTTGGCTCCTCTAAAAGCTGTTACCAGTACATATGACTAACAACGGCAGACACCAGCAACTGTATTTTAAATCTGGAATATTATGGGGAAAAATGTGTGAAAGCTGTGTGTCTATTATGCTGAGAACTACAAAAACCTTTTCCTGAGTTTAAAGCACTGAATACACAAGCTGGAAACTCTTATATGAAATCATGACGTCACAGTTAATTAGGATAGAGGGGAAAAGAAACTTTTCAACTTCTGGCCCACTACCTACAGCTTCTGCCCAAAGACATCTGTCTTTAGGTTTAAATGAAATCACTCATCTGAAATTCTCAATCACAAAACTAATAAACTTTCTTAGTGCTCTCTGGATGTATTTGAAGCTATCAAGCATCTCATTTCTTAAATTGCCTTCTTTTCAGCTTTTCTTTATCTCCTTATGATCTTTCTCAATTTATAGCACTTCCTTGGGACCACTTAGAACCATCAATCTGCTATTCCCATAGCCTGATTCCAGCCTCATCTCCTCCTGTCCCAACTCCAAGAATTCCCCAGGCCATCTCCCAACTAAGTTACAATCTTATTCTTCATCTTTTGGGTCCTCTTGACAAAAAGACTTTGTAGATTTCACTCTTCCCTTCCCACCCAAGAACAAAATGCCTCCTGACTTGCCTTATAATAATAACTTCACCATTCCCTGTTAACTTTCTCTTTTAAGAAAGATTATATGGGCAAAGAAACTGAAATTGGGTGGGGCAAAAAGAAAAGAGAATAGGAAAAGGAAGACAGAAAAGGAAAAACTGTGCAACAAAAATAAGTGAACAAAATAGAGAATAAGAGAGGACCAAAAAACAAGACAACAAAAAGCATAAAAAAAGAATTCCATTCTGATGGCTGATATTTTGGATCATGTAATAGTTTTAGTTATTTGAGCCAAATTTTATATGTATTATTTCATTTAAGACTCACACAGTGCTTTAAGGGTACCACTATTATTACTCTCATTGTATACTTATGTGAAACTTTATGACCAATAATTTCAATGAAGTCAGAGTCCTTTTGAAGAAGGCTAGGGAAGGAGTTGGAAGTGGGTGAAACTAGTTCTTTCTGGAAAGAGGTTTTAGGATGAGTAGTTTGCCTGAGGTTACATAGCTTATGCACCATTAGGATTCCAACTCAAATCAGCCTAACACCAAAGTTCCTGTTCCAAAGGCCCAGGAAGCAAAAAGGGGCCAACAGGTACAAAGTTACCAGACTAAAAGACAGGGTGAGAAGAATATTTCCTTTATCGCAGACATCCGTGATGGACCTCCAGCAAGAGTAAGACTTGGAGCAGACTTTCTTTGATCATTTCACCAAAGTCTCATGAGTTCAGCACAGGGTGATAACTGAATATTTTAACTGTTCCAAGCATTTCCAAGCAATTTATCAAGCTTCTAATATACTTATGTAAGTTGATACCTCAATGGAAAAGACCAAATATAAATAGTTACCTAGGGGAAATCTTTATAGTGATGGAAAGTATTAAAAAGCTAACATAGAATAAGAAATACAGCTAAAATGTCCAGAAAATGGCATATGTACCCACCCTGGTGGTATTTACCTGTGTGCATGAAAAAGTTTTGAGGGTTTCATGACCCAATAATGGTTCTATACCCACTATATTTAAATCTCAGAAATCACTGGTAATAGGAAAAACTCCCTGGGAACTTGAAAAGCACAAATTTTATTAAATCATTTTCAATAGAAGAATAAGTGGGGCCCAATAATCACCAACCAATAAACAGAAGCATTGTCTTCTAGAAGGCAAATAAAACCATCAAACAACTAATTATCACCTAGAAGAACATGAAACATTATGTAAGGAGAAAACAAACAGAGCTTCATGAAGCATAAATGTCAACAAGCCCATTTAAATTAATGGGCTGTTTATTCTAAATATGCAGTGTAGCAGGAAACCAATCTTATCAGGTTGGTAGACTGATTTAGCCTGCTGCAATGGTTGTAAGTTGGCTATTTCTCAGACAGGGCCTCGCAGTCTGATTTTAACATTGGGAAACTTGCTTACTGATGGTGAAACAGTTCAGAATGTAGCACAGATAAAATCTTTTAGCTAGTCAGAGATCTATATGCTACCAGTTTTCTGAGTCTGATAACCACCAACCATAAAATTTTCTTACTGTTGGTTTTTATTTTTAATGTAAGACTCTCACCCACCCTTGTTTCTGCCACCTATCTTTTCTGCAGATGATAACATCAAGTATTAGCATAAAGTGTCCTACCCTCTGGGACAGTTAGCTGTTTTATTTTACAAAAACACTGGGTTAATATTTATTAATAAGAATGCTAGCTAATAAAAATGACCTATCACCTGAGCCCCTCATAGGTTATTGTCAGTTCTAATTGAAAATATTTGTTAAATGAGTGCAAATCCAAATTTTGACCACAAACTAGGGCCAAAACCCCGTTAGTTGCCTTAAATACTTCATCATATTTCATATTCACAACAGCTCTATCATGTGGTCATTCTTTATCCCAACTTCAGATATAATCTTTCTCAGAATATTAGTAATACATGCTTATTACAGAGAATATGGAAAATGTAAGAAAACACAATGAAAAAAATCAGGCACCTTTCATCAGTCATTGTTTTTTTTGGTTGGTTTTTTTTGTTTTGTCTTGTTTTGTTGTTGTTGTTGTTTTGCCTATTAGATCCTACAGGTACACATTTTTCAGTGACACTTAAAAATAATTAAAGAGCCCTGACTGGTTTGGCTCAGTGGATAGAGCGTCAGACTGCAGACTGAAGGGTCTCAGGTTCCATTCCAGTCAAGGGCATGTACCTTGGTTGCGGGCACATCCCCAGTAGTGGGTGTGCAGGAGGCAGCTGATCAATGTTTCTAACTCTCTATCCCTCTCCCTTCCTCTCTGTATTTCATCTTATGGGCCTATTTATCAGGATAATGTAATTTCTCTATTTTTGCAATAAAATCATACAAAAGTCATTGAACACACCTCTAATTATTTTCTTTGAATGGATCCTTAAGTGTGTAAGTATTTGCCAAGGGGTATAACTTTTAAAATGTTCTTCATTCCTATTGTCAAATTTCTTTCCATAAACCTTATAATAATTTATAATCCATTAGCAACATATGAGAGTCCATATAATTGCCAGCATTTAGAATGATCATTTATTAATCTCTTTAATAGTTTAAAAGATGTAAGTGTTATCATTTTGCTTCAGTTGCACATTTTCTAATTTTATTGGTTACTTCTTATTTTGTAAATTATCCATTGGTTCTTATTATAGATTTCTTATTACTTTTTATTTTCTTTATTTATCAGAAATATCCATGTTTTCCCAGTTTCTCACTAAGCTTCTAATTGTGATATTTTTATCAGCAGCTTTCTGTTTTTCATTCTATATCTTTCCCCTATTAACTCTTCCACTCATTAAAAATCCCTGTAGCCCATCCATGATCCTTCTCTCTGACCTCAAAATCCAAGCAATCACCAAGTCTACAACTCTACTTCTACATACTATTGATTGCATTTCTTTTTATTTCAAGATACCAATGGTGCTCTATTTCCATCAGGGTAAAATCCAAGTTGCTAATAAGGCTCACCAGTCCATACTCTCCAGCCTCATTTCTCCCCAGTCCCCTCCCCTCATTCAATTCTAACTTCATTCAGCTACAGTGAGTCATTCCAGTTCCTTGAGGGCTTCATCCTTTTTATCACCTTTAAGCTATTGTGCTCACTCTATGCCTTGTGCCTAAAACATTCTTATTTCTGAGTTTTCTTCACTACTTAATTTCTTTTCAGGAAAGACTTCTATTTGAAGTCATGTATTAAATATCCTCCTGGAAACATGCAGTGACACCATCCCAACCTGCCCCACTACTTTCCCAGGCTGAGTACTCAAAGAGTAAAGGATACTTCTCTATAACATTACCATACAAACTGCCTGTCTGTGTGGCTAAATATTCTTCCCCAACCACCATCCCCACACACTTTAAGTCTTGACATCATAACCAAGATCATGTTCCCCACAGCTGTATTTCTAAAGCTTATTACAGCATCTAGCACATAATCAATTATCCTATCTAATAATAGACAAACATGGTAATTGACCGTACCTTCACTACGCCTCCCATTGGCTAATCAGCATGATATGCAAATTAACTGCCAACAAAGATTACGGCTAATTTGCATACTGCAGGCAGGGCGGGACTGAGTGTGAGCCGCCATCCAAGACCCGTGTGCGACCCCAGAAGCCGCCTGCCTGCTGCCCGTGATCAGATCTGATCCCGGGTCGCAGGCGGGCCCCAGAAGCCCCAGAAGCCGCCTGATATGGTAGTAACTCTATCAGTAAGCACTCTGAAAGTCAGTGGCATAAATGCACCAATTAAAAGACAGATTATGAGGGTGAATCAAAAACAAAACCCACTTTAAATATAAAGACACATATAAATTAAAAGTAAATGAATTAAGCTGCAGCCTGTTTTGCTCAGTGGATAGAGCATTAGCCCTTGAACTGAATGGTCTGAGGTTAGGTTCCAGTCAAGGGCATGTACCTCGTTGCTGGCTTGATCCCCAGTCCCTATCAGAGCATGTGCAGGATGCAACCAATCAATGTGTCTCTCCCTTTCCCTTC